>NC_133763.1:38510466-39115466 GCF_036562045.2 Rhinolophus sinicus | reverse complement strand
TTACATTGGGCAGTAATATGCCTTCCCTACTCAGTTGTTACTTGGCAAGGTAGGTTTAATGTTTGCATCCAGCTTTGAAAGACTAGGAAAATTTTCATTGTGGCAGAATTGTGAAAGCACAGGTAAAACTTAAGGCATGAAAATATATTCCTTTCCGATATGTAAAATGTATTACTCATTAGGTACTGTGTTTTTCATGTTTCAGTGCACGATGATATATATCCCAGTTAAATATTAACTTAATCTGAAAGAAGGTGAGCTTGTTATTTTTTATTATTTTAACTCTCTTTAAAGCCAAATTTACCAGAGCTTGTATTCTTGATGCCATTCTGTAGTATGTAAATCTAATTTGAGTGCTGCATCCATTTAAAGTGACTGTTGCAACCTGCTAATAAAATTTATCTGCCAGATACTGAGCATTTACTACAGGGTAAGCTCTTTGCTTAGCATATCTTTAAAATAAGTTTATTCAGGTAATTGTCATACAATAAAATTCACTTACTAACGTTTATACTGCAATGGGTTTTGACAAATGAATATGGTTATGTAACACTACCACAATTGAGCTACAGAACATTTCCTTCACCCTTAAAAGTTCCCTCATGGCCCCTTCACAGTCCAGACCCTCCCCCCAAACCCAACCTTTGGCAACAACTGATTTGATTTGTGACACTATAATTTTGTCTCGTCTAGAATTTTTTATAAATGACACACTACAGTATGCAGTAATTTGTGTCTGCTTTTATTCACATTGCATAATGCTTTTAATATTCCTCTGTGTTGTGGTTTGTCAGCAGTCCCTTCATTTTCATCACTGAGTAGTATTTCATTGTGAGGATATAACAAAATGTGCTTATCCATTCACCATTTTAGGGCTATTTGGATTGTTTCCAGCTTTGAACTATTATAAAATAGCTGCTATAAACACTGACATACGAATCATTGCCTGGACCTATGTTTTCTATTCTCTTGGAGTATCGGATTAAGTGATACAGGAAATTAATGCTTACTTGTATGAAATAAAACCAACATTCTATCTTCCACAGTGGCTGTTCTATGTTACATTCCCATATCCAATATATGAGAGTCTCAGTTGCTCAGCATCCTTGTTAATATTGGTTTTCTTGGTCTTTGTAATTTTAGCTCTTCTAGTACTCATTTTAACCATTCTAGTAGGAGGTAGTCTCTCATTGGTTTTAGTTTGCATTTTTCTAACAACTAATGATGGTGAGCAACTTTTAATGGGCTTAAAGGGCCATTGAATTATGTTATTTGATTAAACTGTATTAAATTTTTTACACATACTATAAATTGGTTTTTATTATTATTGAATTGTAAGAGTTTTTATATAATCTAGATATAAATCCTTGTAAATGTATAGAAATACTTATTATGTAAATATTAATAAATAGCAATATTCTCCTAGTCTGTATCTTCATTTTCCCTTTTTTGAAACATTATTTACAAGCATGTTATTAAGTTTTTAATGTTCAATCTATATATTTTTTCTATATATGGTTCTTATTCTTTGTATCCTAAGAATTATTTCCCTAACCAACGTCATTTATTTCTATGCTCTTCTAGATTTTGTATAGGTTTAGCTTTTATATTTAGGTCTATAACCAATTTCAAATTGTTTTTTGTTGTTTGTTTGTTTGTTTTTTGTATGTGGTGTAAGATAAGTGTCTTAGCTCAGGCTACTATAACAAAATACCGTAGATTAAGTGGCTTAAACAACAGATATTAATTTCTCACAGTTCTAGAGGCTGGGAAGTTCAAGATCAAAGTGCCAGGTTGGCCTATTTGGTTCTTGGAGAGGGTCCTTTTCCTAGCTTGCAGATGGCCATATCCTCTCTGTATCTTCACATGGCAGGGAGAGAGAAAGAATTCTGGTCTCTTCTTCTTCACTCTATCATGGTGGCTCCACGCCCATGACCTTATAAACTTAATTACCTCTCAAAGGCCCCTCTCCTAATGCCATCATACTGGTGATTGACAAATGTTCCAAGATTATTCTGCCTCCATTGAATTACCTTAGAACATTTGTCAAAAATCAAATGGATCTATTTTTGGACTCTGTTCTATTCCACTGGGGTGTGTGTGTGTGTGTGTGTGTGTGTGTGTGTGTGTGTGTGTAATATTAAAGGAATAAAATAGCTTTACTGAGGTTTATTTTTTTATACAATAAAATTCAGTCACTAAAGTTTGTAATTTGATGGGTTTTAAGGACACACACTTTTGACTACTATAACTTTATAGTAAGTCTTTAAAACAGAATTCTCCTCCACCTTTGTTTTGATGAAAATTGTTGTTTTGGATATTCCATGTACTTCTATATAAATTTTGGGATTAGCTTATCAATTTATACAAAAACAAGGCACTTCTGGAATTTGATTTGGACTTCTTTGAAACTACAAAAAAAATCGGGAAAATTGAGATCTTAAAGATGTTGAAACTTTTAATACATAATCACTGTAGAAATTTCCATTTATTTGGTTCTTATTAAGTTTTCTACAAAATGTTTAGTAGTTCTTAGTATATTGGTTTTACATATATAGTTTTTAAATTTTAACTTTAAGCGTTTCACATTCACTGCTATGTCTGTGGTATTTAGATATTCTAGAGTTCATTGGTAGTATTTAGAAATATTTTTTTCTGTCCCCTCCTCTTTTCTGGGACTCTAGTTATACAGTTGTTACATTGCTAGGTATTACTCCATACATCTCTAATTATCTGTGCATTTGTTTTTTGCCTTCAGATCTTTGAATTTATGTTTTGTAGTTCCTATTGACATTCCCTGATTTGTCTAGTCACAAGGCCTATTACAGGCCTCCGTTGGGTGCTTACTGGGAAAAATTGTAGATAGGGGGAAATTGAGATATGAGACCCCTCAATGGAACACAACACAGAAGTGAGAAAGTAAAGCTTTCAGTAAAACCAACTGTTTTCATTAAGTTTTATTTCAAGGTATTGTAAAAACATAAAATTGAAATTAAAGGAAAATAGTTTCTTTTGTGGGAAACATTAGTGTGTTTATTATAGCAGTGGGAATTATCCAGTACAAAAGACAATGAAAATGATGAAGAAGGTATAAAGAGTAGTTACTGAAACAAATTCCTAGAGTAGGAATATCAGCATGTTATAGGATACCCATTTCTTCATAGAAGGATTAGCTCTTAGATGAAGGTTGTTAATCAATTAAAGTCATAGCCTAGAGATTTTAAACTAGAAAAATCATGGTTAGCTGGAATATATGCATATACTAGGCCGTTAAATCATTCAGCTCAAAGTGATATGTAAGCCTGGAGATAGGGGAGAACTTCAGGGACAACTCTTGTAAGTAGCTCAATCAACTTCAGCAACTTAGAAAAATCAGTATTTCACCAGAAGGAATAAGAGTTAATGGGTAGAAGATAAGGGCCTTGAGGTACCTGCATTCTGCAGAGACTGGAGTTATTATGGTAACCAGCATGAAGCTCTGGCTGTCTTCTTGTTTTCTGGAGGTAAGATAAACAGAAGGTTTGGTCTATTACACACGGATGTTTCTTCCATTCTCCCAACTACTCTTTCAATTCTCCCCTACAGGTGCGATTCCTCAGATGCTATGAAAACTTACTTGTAATTCATTCTGAAGCAGGGTAATAACTGTGAGAGAACTGCAAAATTATCTGGCAAAGAACTTCAAGTACAGGCCTCTAGAAAGCAACTATATAAACCACAGCACCATCTCATATTAATCACAAATCGGAATGTAAAGGCTTCAACTACATTTCAAAGGCAATTCTAGAAACTGTGTGGTGTATATAACATAAACAATTATTTGTTCTCTGTGAGAATCTTGACTTCCATTTGATGAGCAGTCCTAAAATTGGCTTTTTATTTTTATATAGGAAGCACTCCACCCACTTTATGTGTCGAAGTCCTTACTTAATGTAATAAAGGTGAGGCAAAGAAGTCTTCATTAGAAAGAAGAGAGAGTAAAATGCAAAGTATCTGCCATAAAGTACATTTAATATCTATCTCCCTCTCCCTCTCTGTCTCTCTCACACACATTCACATACACCAAAATATGATTTATACGTTTTTGAAACAGAGCATTCCTTATTGAGAGAACACAATCTTGTTGAGAACTACAAGAGTATCTCATTCTTCTCTGTATTATCAGGACATAAGTAGTTTTGGGCATTAATTTATCTCGTTCTCATTAACTTATTTTGAAAAAAGTAATCACTATTTCAAAATCCCAGTCCAAACCTAAAATATTTAAGGCCATGGGAACGGGGCAGGGGGGATATATTTTTCAAAACATCTTTTTGGTAGTGAAGATACAAAATATTTGAATATCTCAATTTCACAATGTTCCTTCATGTTGAGGTTTAAATAAATTAACACATACAAAGAAACTAGTATAGATTTTGTCATGTTGTAGATATTGGGGAAATTACTTTTTTTTCTTTCCTTCTTTATTTTGGATTATGTAACTATAAATGCACATCAAAAAACCTAAAATATTAGGAGTTTTGACTGTGACAGAAAAAAAGCATATTGATCATAGATTGCATGGTTTATGAGGCAAACAATGTAAGATAACAGATCTTTGAAGACAGAATCTGCTCATTCTCTTTAATAATCTGAGTGTGTTTGTTTAGTGACTCAATTAAAACATCATCATGCATCGCATAAAATCCTTTAGATATTTCTTCTGCCAATCTAGCTCTATCTTGGGGAATTTTGCATGCAAACCAAGTAGGTAACTATTATAGAACATTTACGGGCTAACTGATCATCTTGAATGGCCTTTTTAAAAACACTTTCAGTGACTGTTGCAATACTGGAAAGAGTATTGCATGAATGAAAATAAAGGGTGAAAAAAACAAATCTTGAATTACCTTCTGATATGGCACACTTCACAAAGGAGCACCATGCAGATTTCACTTACCATGGCTGCACTCTAATCTATAAAGCTCTATGACTAAGGATAATAACTACATAAATGTTGAAGAAAATTTTTCTTCACGTGTCATATGCCATACAAGTAACTTAGACAATCTCCTTCTTTTGATAGTTACATAGAAAGAAAAATATTAGATTTTAAGTTATATTTGTTGTGCTTTCCTCCAATTTAAAATAAACATACATAGTTTTGGTATAATACTTTGTACAGTATGTTTAAAAAGAAAATATTTCAATATTTAAGGAAATCTACTTCTTAGCAATAGTTTTATGGTGTTGAGTAAAATGAAAAATCAAGAAAGATTTTTAATAATATATACGAAATGAATGCCAGATTCTATTACTGCGTTCAGATCATTCTAACATCAAACATCATTTTGTCTTATGTGTGCAAATTCAGAATGAAGCAACATAGGCTATTTTCTTCTGTTAAGTCACAATTTATGAGTGATCAAAAATAACAAGAGAATGAGTTTGGGAAATCACATATTTATAAATATTTCAAATGAAAATATGACAAGGCATGAATTTTATAGAACTAATTATCTCAGTTCGGATTATATGGATATTATTAACTAACAGAAAAACAGAAAATTTAATAGTCATCATTTTAGAAGGAATACATCTAAACAGTGAAAATTAAGTAAGAGGGTATTATAGATTTTCTTCTGTAAGGATGGCATATACTTATATAGAATAGCTTTCTTTAAAGATATAATGAAAAGCTTAAATTTGTATGCAGAGGTGAAGAAACAGAAGGTAGGATATGGCTACAACAAATAAGCATGAATGTTTTTTCTGCAGTCTACAAAATAAAAGACCAAGAATGAGCTTGAAGATAATATATTTTGTCTTTTGCAGTGTAGTTTGCAGCTCACCACATTAATTCTAGAGAGATAATGAAGGAAAATATAGATAATTCTGTTATTTTGAAAAATAGGTCACCATTCAGTATAGTCAAATCTTAACTATAAGAGGTAACTGTCTTACAGCAAATAGTTCAGTGCCTTATCAGCTAATGCTGTACGACAGTCAACCAAATTTTTTTCATCGCACAAAGTGATGTTTCAGGCAAGCAACAAATCATACTAATCCTGTTTCAGTAATCTCTGAAATGAAAACATAGAAATTAAAGTTTAAAAATATTCAAAAGAGCAAATAAGTTTTCTGTAAATGGTTTAGCAAGACAGAGGTCTATGCTCAGCATTATTAGATATGATGAAGCCCCTTTTCCGTTCTTTCATACAAATCAGATAACACCTGGCAGCTAACATTGTTTGAAGAAAAGCACAACTGTGTCTCTCTGGAATAGTGATGGACAAATCATGTGGGTACTTAACTAGTCACAGCTTCTTCTTTCTCCCTACCTAAAAGGATTCAAGTTTTCAACTCAGGTTTTTGCTTCTCTCTTCTTTTTCCCTGGCCTTAGGGTCTGGCTATACTCCAATACAAAGCCCACCACCACCAAATAAATGTTCCAACATGCAGTTAGCAAAACTCGTGATTTCTACTGTTGGCCCATTTTCTGTTTTGAATGTGAGTGTAGGGCATGAAGGAATGTTAGAATTTGAATTACAAATTGAAAATTTACTTGTACACAGATTGATTTATACATCATACATGTGTTACTAAGCTAGTGTTCTAAGAATGCCAATACAACAAACTGTAATTTAATGTTCTCTTTTTCTAGAAATTCCAGTGGATCTGAATTATGAAACAATTACTATAATTTCCAGTCCATTCATTCAAAAAGCACTACTTTAGCTATTTTCTGGTCTCAGAATTGGGCATAGTGTAATGCAAACTGTTTTGGATGAAATGCATTGACATAGTGTAAATGCTGAAAGTAAATCCTGTATATTTTCTCACTGTACCATTTTCTTTTCCTGTGGATTTTTTGAAATGTGAACTTAGCATTTTGATCTATTCCTTGACAATAAGCTTGGCTGTCCTTTTCCTTTGAACTTGTAGTTTTGAAAATCATTACATATATACGTTATAAAACTTCTCAATTATTTCTTATGTAATTTAAATTTTTTTTTATTTAATATTCTGAGTTACCTTTTTCTTCAGGTGACTAATCTTCAAGACACAATGAAAACATGCACCAGAAACATACACCTTGAAAAAATACTTGTCCTCCACTATCCAAGCAGATGCATCTGTGTCTGTCTACCAGTCTTTGCACTTACACAGCAGCTCTCCACAGATGGCATCATCAACACACAGAGGAAAAAAGCTATTATTCTGCAAGACCTTCAGCTACAGAATTCTTGGCATGTCCTCTCTATTGTCAATGCATTGCTATGTTTTTTGAGGACAGAGGCCCTTTGTGTTTGACTATGTTATTCCAAGAGCTTAGACTATTCCAGGTACGTGGTACGTAGTAATTAAAGACATATAAAATGCCTGGAAAGACTACCATGACAAATAAAACTGTAACTCAGTAAAGAGGGTGTTCCCAGCTGAATGGATGAGATTATCTTTTTAAAGCATAATATGTTTTATATTTATTTGTCTCTTGACTAAAATTCCCATATGGGCTTCTCCACTTTTCAAGAAGAAAAGTGTATATTTTAATTTTACTGTCATGACAAACAAGTATCATATTGTAGTAGCACGTTTTTTAGACTTTAGTATCATCTCTCAATCCACCTCAATATGCCTGTTAGTTTCAGTCATTCCTGAAACACCCTCCTACCTCCTCACACAGTACTGCCCTCTACTTGTAATAGACTTTTTGCTGAAAGTGCACCTTCCTCTGAGAACTTACCTTCTAACTCTCTTACATTATGTCCAGAATATATTACCTTCCATTGCTCTCTTGCCAACATAATCTTACTATTATTATAGAATTTATCAAGTTGAATTTAATTTGTATTTTTTTTGATGTCTCCACTATTATATGAGGAATGGAAAGAACTGCAAGTGTATTCTTATTTTTAACCTTTGTTCATTTCTGTGTTCTTGCTCCTAGAACCGATGATGACATTAGATTAAATTTACCATATACCTACTAAACTATTTAAGCGTTAGGGAATTTTGGTGTTGCCTTAAAATACACTACTTTAAAATCATTTTACATTAAAAAGAATTTGATGTTTTACACTTGCCCCAACAATTATTCTTACATCTCTATATCTCCCATTCTGGGCTTGTGTACATTTAAGCTGAAGTACATGTAAGAGTTTTAATTCTTTCCTATGCATATGACGATTGATTGAAACTCGCAATCACTTCTGAAAAAGGAAAAAAACATAAATTGGGTCAATAAAAACTATGTTCTTACTTTAGCAACTTAAAAGAAATTTCTCTTCTAGTCTCTTTTCTTTAAAAGTTTGCATTAACATTTAAATCATCAGTCACAGTCAGGATTAAAATCTGCATCAATTATTTCTTAAGAAAAATGTTTATGATACATGATTCAACAGATATCTATATATAAAAATCTTCCTGTAGAGTATTACGTGTAACCATGCTTTTAGATTTTCTTTAGCCTTATGTACTATAAATTCAAGAATATCTAGCTGGTTTTAAGGTTTAAATTGGCCATTCTGTTTAAAATGCCATATCTAAAGTTTTCATTACCCTTGTAGTAGCAGAAGTTTTGTTTCTGCTGCCTGCCAATCCTACTACATTTGTCAATAGAATTTATCACAGTGGATCACAAAGCATCATCTTCTCAATTATTGTCTATCTCTGAGGCTAAGGACAGGGTGTTTCATATTCCATTTATCCTCTTGTTGAACATTTGTCTCAGGTGGTTTACATTCATGCTTCATGTATTGTTAATTCTTTCCCATATTTCTTTTTGACATTGAAGCTGTGGACATTAATCCATGGCAATGCTTTCTTTTGTTTTTAAAATGTATTTACCTCCTTCAGATGTTTGGCTTTTATTTCATTTTTCTCCCTTTTTTAACACTTGTTATCTTCCACTGGGAAATTGTTCTTATTCAGTCTGATCAAGAGAAAAATTTCCTCATGAAATTTACATTTTAATATTTAAAATTGTGTATGAGACAAGGTTCACCCTCTTATTCTTTTTAGTTCTAGATAGCATGTGTTCTCAAGCTTTATACAAACAAAAGTGCGTATGTCTATCTCTCTCTCTCTCTCTCTCTCTCTCTCTCTCTCTCTATCTAAAACATATATGTTTGCATGTTTTTATTTCTCTTGAATAAATATTTGAGAATGACATTCCTTGGGTTATGTACTATTATGCATATTATACATGTAAAATTATACTTAATTTTATAAGAGATTAAGATATTTTATAAGAATCTTTTTTCCAAAATTGTCATGCAATTTTGCATTCTCACCATTAACATAGGAGTTCTAGTCACTCCACATCTGCATTATCTTTTAGCATTACTAGTCTTTTTATTTTATTTTATTAGTTTCAGGTGCACAAGACAAAGCAATGCTTAGACGTTTATCATTTATATCCCTCACACTGTGTGAACCCTCCTCCCCCCATCCACTATCCCTCTGACATCGCACAGAGCCATTACATTTCCACTGTCTCTATTCCTAATGCTGCACTCCGCTTCCCGTAACCATATATATATATATATATATATATATATATATATATATATATATATATAAAATTATAGCTGGCATTCATTATTGTTCAGCTTCAGGTGTACAGTGCAGAGATCAAACATCTACATCATCCCTGAGGTGGTCTCCCATATGGGACACATGTCCATCGGATACCCTACAAAATCTTTACATTATTGATTATGTTCCCCAAATTAATTTTCAAAACCCCATTGCCATCTTGTGGTTACTGACTATTTTCTAAACCCCTCACCTTCCCCCTTATCCCCACCCCACCAACCATCTAGCAACCCTCAGTTTTTCCTCTATGCCTCCGAAACTGTTTCTGATTAGTTAATTCACTTATTCTTTTCTTTAGATTCCGCATGTAAGTGAGATCATATGGTATTTGTCTTTCTCTGTCTGACTTATTTCACTTAACATAATGTTCTCTAGGTCCATCCATGTTGATACAAATGGTAAGATTTCTTTCTTCTTTATGGCTGCGTAATATTCCATTGTATAAAAGTACCACAGTTTCTTAATCCAGTCATCCACCAATGGGCATTTCGGTTGTTTCCATGTCTTGGCTGTTGTGTATAGTGCTGCAATAAACATAGGAGTGCATAAAGATTTTTGAATTGGAGTTTTGGATTTCTCCGGATAGATACCTAGGAGTGTAATTGCTGGGTCATAAGGTAGTTCCATTTTCAGATTTTTGAGATACCTCCATACTGCTTTCCATAGTGGCTGCACCAATCTGCAATCCCACCAACAGTGCACAAGGATTCCTTTTCCTCCATATCCACGCCAGCACTTGTTGTTTGTTGACTTATTGATGATCGCCATTTTGACTGGGGTGAGGTGGTATCTCATTGTGGTTTTTATTTGCATTTCTCTGATGCTTAGTGAGGTTGGGCATTTTTTCATATGTCTGTTTGCCATCTGTATGTCCTTTTTAGAAAAATGTCTCTTCATGTCCTCTGCCCATTTTTTAATTGGGTTGTTTGTTTTTTTGGAGTTGAGTTGAGTGAGTTTTTTATAAATTTGTGATATTAACCCCTTATCAGATATATCATTGGCAAATATCTTTTCCCATTCATTAGGATCCCTTTTTGTCTTATTGATGGTTTCCTTTGCTGTGAAAAAACTTTTTAGTTTGATGTAATCCCACATGTTTATTTTTTGTCTTACTTCCCTTGCTCGAGGGGATATATCAGTAAAAATCTTACTCTGGATAATGTCTGTAAAGTTTCTTCCTGTATTTTCTTCTAGGAATTTTATGGTTTCAGATCTTACATTTAAGTCTTTAAGCCACTTTGAATTTATTTTTGTATATGGTGTAAGGAGGTGGTCCAGCTTCATTTTTTTGCATGTGTCTGTCCATGTTTCCCAGCACCATTTATTGAATAGACTGTCTTTACCCCTCCTTAAATTCTTGCTTCCATTGTCATAGATTAAATGGCCATATAGACATGGCTTTATTTCTGGGCTCTCTATTCTGTTGCATTGATCTATGTGTCTGTTTTTATGCCAGTACCATGCTGTTTTGATTATTGTAGCCTTGTAGTATAATTTGATGTCAGGTATCATTATACCTCCCACTTTGTTATTATTTCTCAAGATTGCTGAGGCTATCCGGGATCTTTTATGGTTCCATATAAATTTTAGGATTATATATTCTACTTCTGTGGAAAACATCATTGGTAGTTTGATAGGAATTGCGTTGAATATGTATATTGCCTTAGGCAATATGGACATTTTAGCTATATTAATTATTCCTATCCATGAACATGGTATGGGTTTCCATCTATTTGTATCTTCTTTCATTTCTTTCTTCAATGTCTTGTAATTTTCTGAGTACAGATCTTTTACTTCTTTGGTTAAATTTATTCCCAGGTATTTTACAGTCTTTGAAGCAATTGTAAATGGGATTGTTTTTTTTAATGTCTCCTTCTGATGTTTTATTATTGGCATATACAAATGCAACTGATTTCTGAATATTAATTTTGTATCCTGCTACTTTACTAAATTCATCTATCAGCTCTAATAGTTTCTTGGTGGAATCTTTAGGGTTCTCTATATATAGTATCATGTCATCTGCATATAATGACAATTTTACAAACTCCTTACTGATTTGCATGCCTTTTATTTCTTTTTCTTGTCTGATTTCTGTGGCTAGAACTTCCAGCACTATGTTGAATAGAAGTGGAGAAAGTGGGCAACCTTGCTTTGTTCCTGATCTTAAGGGGAATGGTTTTAGCTTTTCCCCATTGAGTATCATGTTAGCTGTAGGTTTATCATACATGGTCTTTATTATGTTGAGATACCTCTATTCCCACTTTCTTAAGGGTTTTTAACATAAATGACTGCTGGATATTGTCAAATGCTTTTTCTGCATCTATTGATATGATCATGTGAATTTTATTTGTCATTTTGTTAATGTGGTGTATCACATTAATTAATTTGCAGATGTTAAACCAGCCTTGCATACCAGGGATGAATCCCACTTGATCATGGTGTATGATCCTTTTAATGTATTGTTGAATTCTGTTCGCTAATATTTTGTTAAGGATTTTTGCATCTATGTTCATTAGAGATATCGGACTGCAGTTTTCTTTTTTTGTGGTGTCTTTGTCTGACTTTGGGATCAGGGTGATAGTGACCTCGTAAAAAGTGTTTGTGAACCTTTCCTCCTTCTGGATTTTTTGGAAGAGCTTGAGAATGGGTGATAATTCTTTTTTGAATGTTTTGTAAAATTCACCTGTAAAGCCATCTGGTGTACGGCTTTTGTTTTTTGGGAGATTGTTGATTATTGATTCAATTTCCCTGGTGGTAATCAGTCTATTCAGGTTTTCTGTTTCTTCTAGAGTTAGCCTTAGAAGGTTGTATGCTACTAGAAAATTGTCCATTTCTTCCAGATTGTCAGATTTGTTGGCATATAGTTGCTCATAGTAATTTCTTAAATTATTTTGTATTTCTGTGGTATCTGTTGTCACTTATCCCCTTTCATTTCTGATTTTATTAATTTGGGTCCTCTCTCTCTCGCTCTCACTTTTTTTTTTTTTTTTTTTTTGATGAGTCTGGCTAAAGGTTTGTCGATTTTGTTTATCTTCTCTAAAAACCAACTCTTGGATTAATGATCTTTTGTATTGTTTTTCTGCTTTCTATTTCATTTATTTCCACTCTGATCTTTATTAGCTCCTTCCTTGTACTCCCTTTGGGCTTATTTTGCTGTTCTTTTTCCAGATCCCTTAAGTATGAAGACAAACTGTTGATTAGTGATTTTTCTTGTTTCTTTAGATAGGCCTGCAATGCTATGAATTTCCCTCTTAGGACTGCTTTCGCTGCATCCCATAGATTTGGGGTCATCGTGTTTTCATTTTCATTTGTCTAAAGATATCTTTTGATTTCTTCCTTGATCTCGTGGTTGACCCATTCATTATTTAGTAACATGTTACTCGTCCTCTATGGATTGGTGTGTCTTCTAGTGTTTTTCCTGTAGTTCATTTCTAATTTCATAGCACTGTGGTCAGAGAAGACAATTGGTATGATTTCAATTTTCTTAAATTTATCAGGACTTGTTTTGTGGCCTAACATGTGGTCTATCTTGGAAAATGTTCATTGTGCGCTTAAGAAGAACGTGTATTCTGCAGCTTTGGGGTGAAATGCTCTGAAAATATCGATTAAATCGAACTGGTCCAATGTGTCATTTAAGGCCATTGTTTCCATATTGATTTTCTGTCTGGAAGACCTGTCCCTTGTTGTCAAAGGTGTGTTGAAGTCCCCTATTACGATAGTGTTACTATTGATCTCTGTCTTTATGTCAGTCAATATTTATTTTATATATTTAGGTGTTCCTATGTTGGGTACATAGATGTTTACTAGGGTTATGTCTTGTCGGATCGATCCCTTCATTATTATATAGTGCCCATCTTTGTCTTTTAATATGGTCTTCATTTTAAAGTCTATTTCGTCAAATATAAGTATTGCAACTCCAGTTTTTTTTCTCATTTCCATTTGCATTAAATATCTTACTCCAACCCTTCACTTTCAGCCTGTGTGTGTCTTTTGATCTGAGGTGAGTCTCTTGTATACAGCCTATACAGTGGTTTTGTTTTCTTATCCACTCTGCCACCCTATGTCTCTTGATTGGAGCATTTAAACCATTTACACTTAAAGTGATTATTAATAGGTACATATTTATTGCCATTTTTCAAATTTATAGTTAGATTGTTTTCATCGTTCTTCTGTTTACAGAAGTCCTTTTAATATTTCCTGCAATGCTGCCTTGGTGGTAATAAATTCCTTCAGTTTATCCTTTTCTGGGAAGCTCTTTATCTCTCCATCAACTTTAAATGATTGCCTTGCTGGATAAATAATCTAGGTTGTAGGCCTTTGTTTTCCATCACTTTGAATATCTCCTGCCACTCCCTCCAGGCCTTCAATGTTTGTGTAAAAAAGTCATTTGATAGTCTTATAGGAGTTCCTTTGTATGTAACCCTCTGTCTTTCTCTTGTTGCTTTTAGGATTCTCTCTTTGTCTTTAATCTTTGGCATTTTAACTATAATGTGTCCTGGTGTGGACCTGTTTGAGTTTATCCTGGTTGCAACTCTCTGCACTTCCTGGGCTTATGTGTCGGTTTCCTTCAGCAGGTTAGGGAAGTTTTTGGTCATTATTACGTCAAATATGTTCTCGATCCCTTGCTTCCTCTCTTCACCTTCTGGTATTCCTATGATGTACATGTTGTTGCGCTTGATGTTATCCCAGCGGTCTCAAACCATCTTCATTGTTTTTTATTCTTTTTTCTTTTTATTGTTCTGTTTCAGTGATCTCTGCTAACTTGTCTTCCAAGTCACTGATTTGATCCTCTGCTTCATCTAACCTGCTGGTAACTCCTTCATGTGAGTTATTTATTTCAGTAATTGTGTTCTTTAGCTCCAGCTGGTTGTTCATTATGATTTCTCTATCTTTCTTTATGTCATCACTAAGCTCCTTAAACATTCTTAACCTCAGTGTTCTGAACTCTGTCTCTGATAGGTTGGTTACCTCTATTTCATTTGGTTCCAATTCTGGAGGTTTCTTCTGTTATTTTATTTGGAACATGTTTCTTTGTTTCCCCATTCTGGCTGATTCTCTGTGTTTGCTTCTATGTATTCGGTAATTCCTCTAGGATTCTTAGTTCTTGCTGGGTTATCTTATGTAGTATGTGTCCTTTATATTTGACTTGCACAACTTCCTTCTTCTCCTCTGTGTGTGCTCCAAAGGTGACTTATGTGTTGCGTATATGGTCCTGTTATAGTTGATCTTTAATTGCTTTTCACTTGTGAGTAGGTGGGGTTGACTCCTAGGCTACTAATTGTGAGACTTGGCTCTGCCCACAGCAGGGTGTTCTGCTGTGTGAGGGTTGACCACTTAAATGAGGTTTGGCCTCTATGGGCTCTTGTGCCTATAGAGAATTCCCTCTTGATGTGTCACTTGTAGGTCAAACCCGGTAGTACTCTGGTTTGGTCTGGAGTTGGCCTCTGGGTGTGTTCAATCTTTTGCCTCTTAAGCTGTGCCCTACTGTATGGCAATTTCAGAACAAAGCAAATCACCAAGCACAACAACAACAACAACAACAAACAAACAAACAATCAAAGAAGCTAAAAACATACAATGGAGGAAAGACAGCCTCTTCAATAAATGGTGCTGGGAGAGTTGGATAGCCACGTGCAAAAGAATGAAACTGGACTGCTATTTGTCACCATGTACCAAAGTTAATTCAAAATGGATCAAAGACTTAAGCATAAGACCTGACACAATAAACTGCATAGAAGAAAACATAGGTACTAAACTTATGGACCTTGGGTTCAAAGAGCATTTTATGAATTTGACTCCAAAGGCAATGGAAGTAAAAGCTAAAATAAACGAATGGGACTATATGAAACTTAAAAGTTTCTGCACAGCAAAAGAAACCATCGACAAAATAAAGAGGCCACCAACTGAATGGGAGAAGATTTTTGCAAACAGTGCCTCCGATAAGGGGCTAATATCCAGAATATACAAGGAACTCATGCAACTCAATAACAAAAAAACAAACAACCCAATTGAAAAATGGGCAGAAGACTTGAAGAGACATTTCTCCAAAGAGGACATACAAATGGCAAATAGACATATGAAAAAATGCTCAACTTCACTAATCATCAGAGAATTGCAAATCAAAACCACAATGAGATACCTCCTCACCCCAGTCAGAATGGCTATCATCAACAAGACAAATAGTAACAAGTGTTGGAGAGGCTGTGGAGAAAAAGGAACCCTCATACACTGTTGGTGGGAATGCAGACTGGTGTAGCCGTTATGGAAGGCAGTGTGGAGGTTCCTCAAAAAATTACGAATAGAATTGCCATATGACCCAGCAATCCCTCTCCTGGGTATCTACCCAAAAAATCTGAAAACATTTAGAGACAAAGACACGTGTGCTCCAATGTTCATTGCAGCTTTGTTTACGGTGGCCAAGACATGGAAACAACCAAAATGTCCTTCGATAGATGCATGGATAAAGAAGTTGTGGTATATATACACAATGGAATACTATTCGGCGGTAAGAAAAGATGATATAGGAACATTTGCGACAACATGGATGGATCTTGAGAGTGTAATGCTGAGCGAAATAAGTCAGACAGAAAAAGCAGAGAACCATGTGATTTCACTGATATGTGGTATATAAACCAAAAACAACAAAAGAACAAGATAAACGAGAAACAGAAACTCATAGACACAGACAATAGTTTAGTGGTTACCAGAGGGTAAGGGGGTGGGGGGTTGGGGGTGGGAGATGAAGGTAAGGGGGATCAAATATATGGTGATGGAAGGAGAACTGACTCTGGGTGATGAACACACAATGGGATTTATAGATGATGTAATACAGAATTGTACACCTGAAATCTATGTAATTTTACTAACAGTTGTCACCCCAATAAATTTAATAAAATAAAATTTTTTAAAAAAAAGAAACAATCAAATACATTCACATATAAAAACAACCGATAACCCACACTCAACACAGGCAAAGATATCAAAGATATAAAAACAAAAGAAAACAAAAAAAAGCAGTGCCAGTTTTGGCTTAAGCCCACCAAGTCATCTCCAGGTTGTCCTCTGCTGCACCAAAGAGTCTTTTGTGTATTGTGCAGGCAGAGCTGGTCACCTGGTGCCCAGAGTGACCTTGGAACTGCAGATTTAGATGAGTGGGCTGAGGGGTCTGGATGGTAGTTTCTACAAAGTCAGTACATTTCTGCTCTTGCCTGCACATATGCACACTGAGAGTAGCACCACCAGCCAGTTCTCCTGAGTCTTAGGGCACTTCTTCCGTGTGTGTGTGTGGGGTGGGGTGGGGTGGGGGTGGAGATTTCTGAGCTGCTGAAAGCCCAGAGCTGCGTCTGCCGCTTACTGCTGATCCCTGGGAGTGTCTCCACAGTTGTAATTGCTGTGCGCAAGGCAGGCCAGAAAGGGTGGGGGCTGGGGATGCAGGGGTCTTCTCTCTCCCAGCCCAGCTGTGTCACACTCTTCCCGCAAGCCAGAAAAGATGGTGGCTTGGGGTGGAGGAGTCTCTTCTCTCCTAGCCCAGCAACAATCATACTCTTCCCTGACTCTTCCCTGGGTCAGAGCTGCATGCTGGTCTTCCCAGAGCCTGAGCACTACAGTTCCTCTGTAATCTGACACTACTCCCCAGTTCAGGGGCCAGTTTATGTCTCTGGAAGGGCAGGGGTAGGATTGGGAGAGTGGGGGGAGGGGCCCAGGTATGGAGTTTACGTCCTTTGTCCTACCTAAGGCCTAGCTGGAGGTCTCAGCTGAGGTTACTGCCTCAAATGCTGGATATGCTGTTCTCTCTGAGGGAGAGATCAGCTGTGGGATGCAAGGAAAGAGCCCACCGTCTGGCTTTTGTGGTCTCTATTCTGTCCTGGGACACCCTGCGTCTCTGTGGCCGTGGATGTGGACCTCCACAGCCAGGATGCGACACGGGTCTCCACTCCACTCCCTTCCCTCTTCCCCTGCTCACTCAATTTGCCCACCTTCAAGTAATCCTTGCACAAATCTCTTAGCTGTTCTGTGTGATGAGCAGAGAGTCCTTTGATGGGTTATGGATGATCCGTTTGTGATAAGATCCAGAGGAGAACTCTAAAAGTCTGCCCCGCTGCAGCCATTCCTATGATGTCACTTACAACTAATATAATTTAAATAGGTAATTATTTTTTGTAAAATAATTACTCAATAAAATATTTTGAAAAGTTTATTCAATGAAAAAGTTAAAAAGTTAAACATGCAAATATAAATAATTAAAAGAAAATTAATGAACTAGAAAGTGCATTTTTAGTAAATACTCAAATGCAGCACAAAAATATGGGAATAAAAGATATTTTAAAATGTAAAGATATTAATATATGGAGGTTAGAGTGATGTGGACTAATATATATCTCTTCAGATTTCTAGGAGAAAATAGTAATAATGCAGAAATACTATTTTATGTAATGATCAATAATGATTTTATTTAAAAAGAAAGAAATGATTTCTTAGACTCAGATAACAAAACTCAAGAGAAGGCTAAATAAAAGTAATTCAATTTACATAGATAGTATTAGACATACAAATAAATATACAGAATTCAAAATATAATGAAACTTTCTTAAATGAAACAAAAGACAGATAGTCAAGGACAATTCTACTGATAGATTTTTCAACAAATAATTTTTGAAAGAAATAATATAAATAAGTAGTGAAATTTGAGATTATATTGACTGGATAAATAAGGATGATATCTAATTTATTTTATCAAAAATGTATAAATTTAATTTTTTAGGTAAAAATAACAGGCAATTGGGCAAGGGTGGCTTTATGGGCTGATTTGTATCCCCCTCAAAATTTATGTTGAAGTTTTAATCCCTAATACCTACAAAAGTGACCATGATTGGGGAAAGAGCTTTAACAGAGGTGGTAAATAGACTACAGATTTGTACAAATTCCCTCTGTGTGACTTCCAGAACATCTATACTGTCAGTCTAGTCCACTCTTGGCTTTTAGAAATGCAGTAGAGGAATGAGGCCAGGTCAACCACGAGAAGACCAATATCCCAGCTGGAAGACAGTTGGGCAGAAACAGTAAATTCTCTCTTACTCAGTCTTTTGTTCTATTTGGGCCTTCTGCGATTGGAAGAGCCCCCACCTAACCAAGCCTCTCCCCCACCCCGCTTCCCATGCTAACATTTGGTAGAACAATCAGCTTTACTCAGTTTACAGACACAAATGTTAATCCTATTCAGTAATACCCTCAGGGACATACCCAGAATAATGTTTAACCAAATAACCTTGGCACATGGTGGCCCAGTCAAGTTGACACATAAAATTAACTATTACAGTTACCAAGAAATTGTATGTATTGAATGTTATCAAAAAATCAGTATTCTTGTCTGTAGAAAAGATCTTGAATTCGTGGACAAACATTAATTTCATTGACTAATGTAGATTAGACTTAAACTTTTAATCAGATATTTCAAAGAATTCTTATTTTGAAATCTATACTGATGAGACTGTAAGAGAAATAAGTATTGATTCTATAGACCTGCTCCTTTTCTGGGTAAATTATTCATACCTAATTAGAAAGTTATTTTGCTATATGCATGAGGTATGTAACAATGATGCTATGAAATAGCTTAAATTTTTCTCACTATATACTATGATTTAAAGTACTAAATGTTGAATCATTATGAGCAGTGAAACTTTGAAATGTATAAATTGTAATTAGTTTGTTTTAGTGAAGGTTAACTCCAAGAATTCTTCATTTAATGAAATGTATCTGTAGGTATCAACAGCATTTAGGAAAGCCACTTTAGCTTGGTGCAGATACTCTTCAAAGGAAAAATGGGCTCTTTTGTACACTTATCTACCTATTTTTAAGCCTAGGTATTTATTTTACTTTGTCATTGAAAAAATTAACGTAGTTGAACTGCTATTACTAGTTTCCACCTATTTGGTGTTTCTGAGAATTCTTTGTTCTGTTTTCGTCACAGGATAATGTAAAGTCCCTATGTATGGACATTTATAAATGGTGATCACAATAATAGTTATGATTAAGCCCAATTCATATTTCTGTTGTGCTATCCATAAATTAAAATCCATGAGCAGACTGATCATGTGGCTATGCCACAAGCACCTCGACATCACTAGGTTTGATTTCATCATTGTGTTGTCTTCAAAAACTATCTTTCTTTCCACATCCTTATTCTATTATTGGAAGTTTTCTATAACTTCCTGTTTAATCATCAATCGGAATATAGCTAGGTGCTGAGATTCTAATTTCTTTAAATCTTTACCCCATCTCCTTCTTTTTCTGCCCACTGCTTAAGTTAGGCCTCCATCATTTTTTTTTTTTTTAATTAAAGTTATTGGGGTGACAAGTGTTAGAAAGTTACATAGGTTTCAGGTGCACAACTCTGCAATACATCATCCATACATCACATTGTGTGTTCACCACCCAGAGTCAGTTCTCTTTCTATCACCATATATTTGATCCCTTTTACCCTCATCTCTCCCCCCCAGCCTCTGGTAACCACCAAACTATTGTCTTTGTCTCTGTGTTTTTGTTTATTCATCTGTTTGTCTTGTTCCTTTGTTGTTTTCAGTTTTATATACCACATATCAGTGAAATCATATGGTTCTCAACTGTTTCTGACTTATTTTGCTCAGCATTATAATCTTAAGATCCATCCATGTTGTCGCAAAGGGTACTATTTCATCTTCTCTTATGGCAGAACAGTATTCCATTGTGTATCTATGCCACAACTTCTTTATCTAATCTTCTATCAAAGGACACTTTGGTTGTTTACACGTCTTGGCCACTGTAAATAAAGCTGCAATGAACATCAAAGCACATATATCTTTATGGATAAATGTTTTCAGATTTTTTGGGTAGATATCCAAGAGCAGGATTGCTGAGTCATATGGTAATTCTCTATAAATTTTTTGAGGAATCTCTACACTGCCTTCACAGCTGCACAAATCTGCATTCCCACCAACAGTGGATGAGGGTTCCTTTTTCTCCACAGCCTCTCCAACACTTGTTATTATTTGTCTTGTTGATGATAGCCATTCTAACTGGGGTGAGATGATATATCATTGTGATTTTTATTTGCGTTTCTTTGGTGATTTATGATGTTGAGCATCTTTTCATGTCTATTGGCCATTTGTATGTCCTCTTTAGAGAAATGTCTATTCAGGTCCTCTGCCCATTTTTTAATTGGATTGTTTGTTTTGTCATTGTTGAGTTGTATGAGTTCCTTACATATTTTGGATATTAGCCACTTAACAGAGGCATTATTTGCAAAAATCTTTTCCCATTTGGTTGGTTGCCTCTTTATTTTGTCGATGATTTCTTTTGCTTGCAGAAGCTTTTTAGTTTGATATAGAGGCCTCCATCATTTTTTGAGAGACTTTTAGTCCTGAATTAGATTTACAAGTCCTGCTTTGTACCAGTTGACCAGTTTAGTGTTTTCTCGTCACATTTTTTTCTGTAAATACCCACCAAATATGCTTTCTTTAATACTTATAATAATCCTTTTTATTTCATACAGACTAATGTAAATTATAATGATAATAATTTAAATATTATCATGCTTTATGGTATTGAAGGCAATTTAAAATATGTCATCTCACAGTTATTTCATAATAGGGATTTTCTTGAACTTAAAACATCAAAAATAAACCTTCAAATTCTGGAAATGACAGCATATAAATTATTGTTGTAGCTTTGCAACCATATAGTCATGAATCCTTGTGAAATTAACTCTCATGAACTTTAATGATTTCATTTGAAAAATGAGTAATTATTCTAGAAGACATCAAATGTTTCCTCTGGAGCTAAACTTTCATACTTCTGCTTATGAAGAGATTGGAGTCCAATATATACATATATATATATATATATATATATATATATATATATATATATATCCTATCTATCTATCTATCTATCATCTATCTATCTATCTATCTATCTATCTATCTATCTATCTATCTATCTATCTATCTATCTATCTATCTATCTATCCTAACTTTCCTAACTATCCTAGAAGTCTTGCTTAAACTCACTAATCAAATGATATTAATTTTAATGTTCTAATATGTTTAGTTGACTTAATGTAGATGTAGACTGAAAAAGAAATGAATCTTTTTTTTTTTTTATCTCATAATTGAATCATTGCAGCTTTCCTGAGAGGTATTACTTGGGTAAATGAATCTCATCTTTTCTCTACAGCTGTCCAGTGGAGCCTTGCCTCAGTATTAGCAAACTAGATGAATCAGTACTGTTTTTACTACCTAATATGTTAAATTCAGCATGTCTCCAATGGAGGAAAACTGGATTATACGTAAAACCAATCCTATTTGAACAATTTTACACTGTCATGCTTGAAAATGTAGGAAATAACCAGAAAATGAATGTTATAATTCACTTTTTCCCCTGGAAGATAATTTTAACATAATCACTTATGAATATCATTTTAAAACTTCCAGATAATCCTCAAGTAAATTCTGTGGGTTGAGTTCTGCTCTCTATGTGCGTACACAAAGCATTATAAAAGTAGGAAGCATGAACTGGTAATTTGCAAATTCCTATACCAGGGATCCACAGATTCTACCAGAAGTAAAATGCAGTTTTATCAAGGGCCACTATTATTTTAAAATATGTTGGGGAAAATAAAATGGTTAATTTGTTTTTTTTTTTAATGTAAAAATACAAAATGTAAGTGTGGAGCAAGAGAGGTGAGGAGGGGGGGAGAGGAGGGAGAGAAGAGAGAGATATTAATTAGAAGAAAAAGGAGAGGTACAGTCCAGGTTTGAGAGGTTCAAAACAAAACAAAACAATCACAACAAAAACATACAACTCTTTATGTCAAATGTTAGTGGACCAGAATAACTTCAGAAGGGGCTGCTGACCTGAAGTATCACAAGAAAAGAAAAGAAAAGGAAAAAAAGAAGTGAACCAAACAGAAAATCAATTTGAGGCAGTTCATAACTAGGATGAGTTATTGTAAACTGGCATGTATGGAACTTAGTTAACTTCAGTTAAATAAGTTTTTGGCCTGTTTTCCAAGTAGTTATGTCTAGTTCTATGGTACTGGCATATCTGTATTAATGCGTCTGTGTCTGTTTATGTATCTCTCATACATATGCCAGACATTGTCTCATCAATTAATTAATTCATTCAACTGTTCTAGATGGGTATGAGAATTGTATTAGCTTACACACTATAACTTGGCTTCTCAAATTGGATTCTGTCTTACGATTACATATTTAAAAATAAGCAGGCTATTTTTATTTCCAGTCCTTTCCTTGTTAATTTATCCACACTGTCAATGCATGTAAGTAAAATGGTGGTAAATGGGGAAAAAAAATGTAGAGTGATATTAACTAAGACATGTTACTCCTAAAACTTTCCTAATGATATCTATTTCTAGATTCATTAAGAAAATTTTAATGAAAAAAACATCAACGGAAATAACTTGGCTCTAGTTTGTTATTTGAAAAATGGCACAAAAACTTCATATTCAAAACTTCATTCCCAGTAGCCTTTAATAAAATTTTCCAAATAGTGAACATTGTATCTTTTGTGCTAAATTCAAAATAAAAAGTGACATATAGGTTTTTATAGTATAAGGAATAGTGGGCATCTATTATGCGGAGCGTGCCAAAAAAACTATACACATTTTAAGAAAAGGAAAAATTGTATTAGTTGTAATACTCAATATATATCGATAACAAAAGATTAATACAAGTTACCTTTGACTTCTGCAATTACAAGAGGTGCTCAAAGTGGTTACCATCACATTTTAAGAAAGGAAAAAATTGTATTAGTTGTAATACTCAATATATATCGATAACAAAAGATTAATACAAGTTACCTTTGACTTCTGCAATTACAAGAGGTGCTCAAAGTGGTTACCATCAGCGTCCAGACACTTCTGTTCGGTAGACTACTGTGGTGAGCACGTAAACTGTTCCAACACCATCGCAGAAGACGCAGGACGTGTTGCTGTGCGAGGCCTCCCGGATCTTCCCTTGTGCACGTCACACACAGCACCACGCATCTCAAACTTATCACAAATGTGTGCAATTGTTAGGCGTGTTGGAGTTTCTGTTGCACACTCATGCTTCCATTGTCGTTGTACTTCCGCAACATTCTCAAATTTCAAATACTACTTTAAAATGGTCTTGCGCTCCTCAAATGACAACCATGCTTCTGCCATTTTCTGTGACTGTCCTGCCTGTCTCATGGTGATGCTAGCATTTATTTGATTAGCACCATCTTTCGAGCGAACGTCATACTACACATTGCAACCGTAATTGAATTCAACTTCGAAAAGTAATACATAGATAACATCTCCTAAAATGTGTATGCATTTTTTTTGGCATCCCTGTATTTTATTTAGATCTCTTTCCTTCATTGTCTCAATTTTAAAGGAATTTTGCAAAGTTATCTAATTTTTTAAAAAATGTAATGAGTGTTACCTGGATGTTTAAGATATTCAATGCCTAGCATTAAATTTCATTGTAATAGATCACTGGTCAAAGAAAATGTTAGTGACCTTCACATTTTTCCTGATTTCTGCCGATAGAATTTTGATATATTTGGGCAACATCAAGCTTACACCTTGACAATGGATCATGATTGGTCTACATCAAGTAAAATTTTGATGTTCTCCCATTTTTTGTTATTCATTGCTGCTAGGAGTAACCTTGTGATCTAGTTCTAGCCAATGATATTTAAAGGGAGTCTTTTAGAAAGAAGGGGATTTATATTGGAAAGAAGTTTGTCTTGGAAAACTTTTGCTTTCCTAGTAAAAGATGTACTGGCATCACTTTTCTGAATACATTTTGTTCCTGATTTAAATAGCTATATGAGGCCTGAGCTTTTAACATACGTACAATTTGCAAACACAAGTAATACAATCTGAAATCATTTGCAAAGGCTGATGAATTGCTGAATCAACATCACTGGCCACATTTAAACAGACTTCTTGATATTGAACATACAATCTCTAAGCCATTATCAATGGATTTTTTTCCTTTGCTTTCTAAAAAATGTCCCTCTAATTTAATCACAACATTTGGCAGAAGTGTTAATATTACAACACTGACATTTGAATTTGCATATATATATACAGAGGATGCCAAAAAAAATGTATACACATTTCAAAAAAGGAAAAAAGGAAAACAGTACTAAAATTGTAATACTCAATATATACCGATAACAAAAGATCAACACAAGTCATATTTGACTTGTGCAATTACAAGAGGTGCTCAAAGTGGTTACCATCAGCATCCAGACACTTCTGATTACAGCGAACTACTGCTTGAGCAACGTTGACCAAAGTGTCCACTTGTATACATTTTTTTGGCACCCCCAGTGTGTGTGTGTGTGTGTGTGTGTGTGTGTGTGTGTGTAGTTTCCTGTGTCTATTTGTAAAAAACAAATGCCTGTGTCCAAATTTAGATTTTGTTTTGTTTTGTTTTGTTTTGTTTTGTTTTTTAATCTCCTGCTATAAATCTCTCTGATAGGTACCTGCCATTCTCAGACTCCATTGCTCTCACATGCTCTGATATTTCATCAACATCTCAACAATTCATATTCATTTAGTTTTATTATATAGCTGAGATGCAACTAAAATAATTGTATTGCTTCCTGTTGTACTTACTTTTGTCAATACAAGAAATGTCATACTTACTTGTAAATAATACTGACATGAATAAAGGAGGGAAAGTCAACTGACAAGTTAGAACTCCTTACTGCCTGGGATTATCCCAACTCTTCTTTTACTGTTTGTTTGTTTGTTTGTTTTTTAATGTAATTTGAATATACCCCTTGCTCTGAAGAACATGGTAGGTGGTGACCACTGGAATTATCAATAGACCAAACTGACAAGCCACTCATCATTGTCCAAGAAACTCTGAGGAAGTGCCCAGTTTTTGATAAAAGTTCAGTGGATTAAACTGCTACTTGAAACTAAAAACTAAAATTTTGGTCAAGAAATGCTGGCTTACAATACCTTAAAGGTAAAAGTTAGGAAAGGCTATACATACATCAGTGTTCATAGGATATATTTGGTGTGCATGTGTGTGTTCATGTGTATAGGTATTTGTAGTTTTGTGTCATCTGGTTAGTGAATATTTTGGTCGTTGCCTATTTATTGCTACTATTTCTGAAATATGACTGTACTCCAGTTTACTTGAAAAGATCCAATATCTTATCTCAATATGAAATATTTCTTTTGCTTCATATTCTTTTTTAAAATTTCTGTTATATGGATTTTTTAGTCAGTTATACCAATTTTAATCTATGCACAATTTTATAATTTCAACAAGCTCATGCTTTTTGT
Organism: Rhinolophus sinicus; assembly: GCF_036562045.2. Classification (NCBI taxonomy): domain Eukaryota; kingdom Metazoa; phylum Chordata; class Mammalia; order Chiroptera; family Rhinolophidae; genus Rhinolophus; species Rhinolophus sinicus. The sequence continues at coordinate 39,089,557 of NC_133763.1, read as the reverse complement.
AGACAAATATGTAAAATATCTGTATGATTTAATCAATTAATATAATTACAGGAGTGTGCTTTATTATTGAAAAGGAAATCACATAAAAATATTAATCAATATTGATCGACATCAGGATAATCACACTAAGACTGTTATAAATTGAATTAAAATAACAAACATAAATCAAACACTAGAAGAATTTGAACTTTTGAAGATTTAATTTAGGCAGGTTTCTCAAATACATAAAGGCTTAGGATAACTAGAGACATTATAATTAAAATTTTTCCAATTTTATTAAATATATGAATTAATATCATATAGCATATTTAATTCAATAAACTTGTATTTTTCAAGAGAATTGAGAAACCTCTTTATGAACCTTAAATAAACCTTGATTTCTGCTGGGCAGATTAACAAAAAAGTAATATATATTTTAGAAACCTTTGTCATTGTTCTTAGGCAAGATCGGACGACTTCTGTTTGCCGCACTCATCTTTAGAGTAATTATAAAAGGATAAACCTGCATTGGTAATCTATATCTATCAGGGAACCTTGTTGATTTTAACTAAACAATGACAAGAAAAGATTTTTGTTTTGTTGATCTAAACATTTGTAATTAAATCACAGGATTGAAAAAAGATTAAAAACTAATTAGGTGTAAATTATGGATTAGAGAGTCTCAGTTTTATGAACAACAAATCCTACCAGTATTCAGGGAAAATATTTATTTATTAATAATATTGATTAATTGGTGGTCATAAGCAGTGCATGGTCGCCGCTGCTTGCTTTACTAAAATAATATTTCAGGAACATTTAGAGTCTCACCGGTATTTAGATATCAATTCTGAAATCCTTTTCAAAGAGCATTTTAAAGATAAAGTCCCATGTTGTTGCTAAAAGCTATCCTGTGATGATCCTGGGGTCTCCGAAGGGCAAAACCAGACTTTTTTTTATTCTTAAGTCTTCTTAGTAACATACATAGTCATTGAGTCTATTCATTCTATTTCCTAAACATTTACAGAACAGAACTGCTCACCTCCATCACTACGCTCTTAACCTTAACCAACTTCTCCATATTATCTTCATGAATTTCAGTAAGACTCTCCCAAATGGTTTCTTCACTTTCAGGATTTTCCCTTTGTAATTCATTCAATCTAATGCTCTCTGACTACTCTATCCAAATTACAAATACGATCATGTTACACTCATGTTTAAATTATGTCAGCAGCTCTTTATCCTAAATAAAATCCTTATGAACTTGTTATTAAAAACTCTTGAGTGATTGGACCCTGCCTATACCTCCATCCTTATCTCCTGTTGAAATACATCACATTTATAGTTGGTGAACTCTTGTGTTTCCTGAACTATGCCATGGTTTAAGAAAAGGTGTTTTAACAAGAGACACATGAGCTAATTCTCAGAAGAAAAATATAACCTGGTAGACATTCATCAACTTTACCAAAATAGGTAGTTTTCCCTAAACAATTCACACTTTCTTACACTTTGGAACACGTCATTCTCTTGGCCTGCAATGCTTTTTAACCACGTTTATCCACATCTGGCTTACTTTTACTTGTTTTTCTAGCTGACAAGCCAGTTTTTCAAAGAAATAGTTTGTTATGGCACCAATGTAATTAAAGTGTATTATCTAAATATCTCTTTCTGTATATGTATGTGTGTGTATTTCACTGTAAACATTTTTATCCATCATCCTCCCTTTTCTACATTATATAACTAGACTTAAAATGAATTGAATGAAAGATCTAATTTAGATCATTAATGACATTTAATCTATGAACCAATACATCTCAGGTATTATAGTTAGTTTGGCTGTAGTGTTATTTCTGGAAATGTCATTGACAAATTTTAGATGACATTTCCAGAAAATTTGGGACATTGTCACCTCTCTTTCTGTTCTCCAGAAAAGTTTGTTCAAGATTATCATTTCTTTCTTGTGGAAATGATTTTAAAACATTGGATTTCTTTAATGTATATCTATCTCTTTATTTAGATTTCCCATTTCTTTGAGCTTTGTTAAAATGTATTTTTCCACAGATTTTTCCATTCCATATATATTGTCAAATGAATTGGTGTAAATTTGTTTATACTATTTTCTTAGTATCCTTTACAGGTTTTTAAATCTGTAGCAACGCCCCTATTACATTTCTAATATAGGCAACTTGTCTTCCTTTTATTTTTTCTTAATCATAATTATTAGGGTGTTATCAAATTTATTAATTATCTCTTCAAAGAATCAACAATTGACTTTGTTGATATGCTTGCTGTATTTTAGGATATTTCCTTATTTCATTGACTTTTGCTCTTACAATTACTATTTCTTCTATTTTACATTTTTTGGTTTTGTCTTACTGTTATTTTTCTAACTTCTTAAGATCAAGTTTAAATCACTGACTTTCAGCTTATTTTTCCTTTTCTAACATATGATATAAGACTATGTATTTGTTTCTCTTTGTGTGCTCCATTGGCCAAATTCTCCAAATTTTGATGTATTTTCAGTCACTATTTTTCAGTTCTAAAAAACTTCTACAATAATTTTGACTGCTTTGACCAAAAAAATTACATAGAAATGCTCTAGTTGGTTTTACTGATAAAGATTTTTAAGTTACCTTCTCTATATTAATTGCATTGTGGTCTGAGAATATATTCCAGATAACTTCAGTATTCTGAAATTTATTGAGGTTCTCTTTTTTTATTTCAACATTTGTTCCACATACACTTGAAAAAAAATGAAAACTCTCTTGTTGTTTGGTACAATGTACATCTTATAAATTAGATTATGTTTGAAAATTTTTTTGTTCATTTTATCCATGTCTGTATACTTTTTTCCTGTTCTTTTGATATTGAAAAGATATTGTTAAAATTTCACATAATAATTGTGGATTTTTCCATTGTTCCTCTTGATTCTATCAATTTTGTTTACATAGTTTGAAGCTATGATAGATACATTTAAGATTGTAATATATTCCTATTGCATAGACCAACTTTTAACTATAAATATTACTATTTGTCACTGGAAATGCTTTTTGCTTTAACATGCAATTTATCTTATATTAATATAGTCTCTATACATAATTTTGGATAGGATTAAAATAGCACATTTTTCATCAAATTAGAGCCAATTTTTCTGTGTTCTATTTTTAAAGTATGTTTCTTTTAAGCAGCATTTAAGTTTTTTCCTTAATTCTGACAATCTTAGCCTTTTATTTGGAATATGCACTGCATTGATACTTAAATGTTACTAACATGTTTAGGTTTATATTTATTATTTCACTATTTATTTTATCATTAGCCCATCTATTTTATACATTCCCTGTTCGTCCATTTTTGCCTACTATTCCATTAACAAAAGTTTTAATTATTCAATTTTTTATTCTAACATGCTAGTTATAAACTATTTTATAATTTTTAATGGTTTTCTTACATGAAAAAGCATTTTCTTAACTTATAACATTTTCATTTAAAAAAAGAGAGACAGAAACCATGTGTTTAGAACATGTACCTATGTCTTATGCTCTGATCCCTCCCCAGCCCCCATCATTTGTTATCTTCAGTGCTTCACTTTGAATATCTTCCATATTTTGTCTCATAGGTAATATCTTGAACAACCGTATTCAAACTTCTGTGAAAACCATTAATCAAGATTTGAATTTCAGATACTTTGTTTTTCTTTCAGGAATTGTCATTGAATTTGTTTTTAAGAAATTCCAATTTTCTGGTAAAATTCTTTATCTTCTCACCTAATTTTTACATCTCTATTTCTATTTTCTTACTCTCACAATCAAATTATTTGAAAGTTCTCTATGCTAATCCTAATTTCCGAATCAATGGATCTGCTTCTATTTCTATTTCTTCTCTTGATTATAAGTTATACATCCTTGCTTCCTATAATGCCTTAAAATATTTTATTGCACACCAAATAGTGTATATAAAAATATATACATTCCAGGATAAAGAAGATGCGCTATATGTACGTAAAGGAACACTACTCAGTCATAAAAAGGTAAAGATATTTAAGATATGAATATAATATACTATTGAAAATGAAAGATGAAAAGTGAAAACGTAAATATTTACATTTGTTTTGAAAACAAAATACCCAAATACTCAAATCATCACATCACTTAATGTCTGAATATGGGCCATTACACAAAGTTTAATTCCCTGAAATTAATACTGGTGAATGTTTTTTCAGTACTTAGATGTGCTACATTCTGTTCTAAGAGACTTATATGTCTTTGTCATTTATTTATCACAATAATCTAACAAGATTAGTGCTACTATCATCACCATTTTGCCAGGGAAAGCACTGAGGTCCAGAGATGTTAGATAACATTCTCCAGATAAAAAAGCCAGTGGTTGAAGTGATAGTCATACTTTGTCAATCATTTACCTATTGCAAAAGGCAGTAGATGTATTACACTGGTGGATTGAATATTTTGGTTGCACATGCATTGAAGGCATGATTTAAAACAGTCAATTGACAAATCCAATTATAATTGATTAACCTATCCTAAAATACAACAAATAATGCATTTTTTGTATCAAGGAGATACTTCACAAATAACTTGATCAAAAATTTGCGTGATAAAATTTGAATTACTATTTTTTTCCAATCAGAAACTTTCTCTGGCCTTTTTTACAAAATAAATAAAAATGAGTGAATTCTAAAATATCCCTAAACATTTTCTGTGTATGCGTCAGTTGTGTAATTTATTCAACTCATAATTCAGCACCTATTGGTAATTTGTACATTGCAAACATGATTAGAAAGTGTTGGGCATTACCCTGATCCCCATGGAACTGAAAATCAAAAAAGCATAACTTCCTTCAGAAAGGTGTGAAAGAAAAGGCCTTAGGGAAATTTTGCAGGAGCTAATTAATTCTGCCTGCCACAATAATGTTGCAACATTCACATTATAAGGCTTCTTTCTGAAAATTAGATGTTAGTTTTGAAGTGTTAATATATTAAAATGTATGCAAATTACCTCAAATAGTCACTAACTAGTATGGATTTCCATTTCATTACAGCAGTTATAGGTTTTAGAGAATCAAATATGCAAACATTGGGTGATCTAAGGGAAAAAAAAATTAGGTATGATTAATTGTCAATATCTTTTATCTGAAAAAATCTAAATGAAACTAATTTTATTAAGATTGTTTGTGCTCATTTAAATTGGTGAATTGATATACTTAAAATAAAATGGGCTAAAACACAGCAAAAGGTTTAGTAAGGCCAAAGTGTTTGATATAGTTATTTAGGATAAAACAATCACCTCTGAAATATGCTACTAATTAAAGAATGGAGGATGTTTTCTAGGATTCATTAGTGTGTTGCTAAATTTATGTACAGCATTTTGCCTAAAAATAACAATTGATAAAACAATGGAAATATTGGACACTTTTAGTGTATTATTAAGACTGGATGTCAATATGATGTGAAGAAAGCCCTGGTTTCAGAGTTGACTTTGTGGACGAAAAAGGGGTGTCATGCGGGGTCTCTGGTACCGCTCCCCATATCAGAGTGCAGGACATGGTGAGGCCAAAAAGGAACACCCACGGAGCCATAGAGAGGGGAGTCATACCACTATATTCTCACTGGCAGCTGGATTGGAGACACAGGAAGCAGGGGCCACACTATCTGCAACCCGCCACCCACTTGTCTCTGTCAACCAACCTCACTTGCTAACTGCAATCCGCGCTTGCCAGCTCAGCCACCATCTTCCTGCTAGCCCCCGTTTCTTCTGCTAGCGTAGCCACAGCACTTATATTAGTGGCCAATGGCTCACTGGTTACAGCTGACAGCCAACTAGCCACAGTTGATGGCCATCCAATCACAGTTGATGGGCATTTACTACCTGAGCCAGCACTTTTCTACGTGAGGCCGAGAGCCTGGAAACTGCACTCCTGGCTCTGTCCCCACACTGTCATTACATTATCTTACTAATCATCTACTTTGTTCTAGATGTTGTCCTAAGTGCTTCGCATATAATTTATATACAAAACAAATACGATTTTCAGTAATCCTGAAGTAAAATTTGGGAAAATAAACCCCATTTTAAGGTGAAGAAAACTGTATAGTAGGAACAGAACAGGAGTAATCAATGATTAGTTTTTGTTTGTTTGTTTAATTATAGCTCAGTGAATCCTGAACTAGGCTTAAAGTAGTGTACTAGGATTAAAGTGCATACTATTGTCGAAAATGTCCTTTCCTGAATTTCCATAGCTTCATTTCTATTTTTATATAAATATAACTGGGGATAGGAATGTATTTAAAAAGGCAGAAAATGGCAGAACTATGTAGAAACAGATACATTCTCATCTTTTTAAAAAATTAGAAATCATTCTATTTTCTGGCATTCCTGAAAGCAATTCCTTTGGGATAATTGGGCATGATCTCCTTAAAGCTTTTTCTTCAATGATTAGTTTTAAAGAAAATATTGACTGATCCAGAATCCTGAAAAACAGTATATATAAATGACATTAAAATCTTTAGTTAAAACAGGGGAATATTTCAAAGTCATGATTGCTTCTATATGACAGAGGAATATACCTCGTGTGACGAGCATACACAAAGGATCATCCCAGAACAGTGGAGAGAACTCTACCAGTGGAGAGAACACTACCCCATTTCTTAAACAGTAGGAATTTTCTGTAATGTGAATTGTGGAGAAGTCAGATATTGGTCTAATTTTTATTGTTAGTTATAAGAAGTTTGACAAATGGTTCTAGGAATAGAGTTTGTGAATAAAGTTTTCCTTTTGAATGAAAGTGTGGTAAATAAAAGAGGAAAAGGACCCTGAGTTACCAGGGTAATCTGAGGTAGACAGCTCTTTGTAGTTTGTGAACGTCATTGAACAACTTGACACAATGGAACCTAGAAGACATTCCTATACACTTAAGAATTTAGTATGATGGAATATTAAGTTATGTGGAATGTTATACAATGTGAAAGTAAAGCCATTGGCTTTTTCATAACAAGAATAAACTATAAGCCCTGGGTAGTGAGAAACTTGTCCACATTCTATGTAAAACATAGAATAATAAATGATGTGAGGGGGCAGTGGAAAAACGATATGCCTCCCTTCCTCAATAAGGATCAATAAGACCAATAAGAACAACAAACAAGTGCAAAAGCAAAGCCTTATTCAGTCATGTAACTAGGCATGTTACTTGTATAATAAATTAACTGACAGGCCTCATTATACCAAAGAGCTAAATAATCCAAATTTCACAAAAGTATTGGAAAAATAAGCAACATAATTGTGGAGACAAGTGCTCACATTGTTACTAATAAGACTTGTAGTATAGGAATGACAAAAGCAATGAGACTCACTAAGAGGTTAAAAACATTTAGTTCTTATGTGGATCATTATATTAGTTACTTTTGCTATATTTTATTATATTTTTGTTTATATGAAAAATGTCTATGACAAGACCACTAGGATTTGCACAAATATATTATAAACATATTTCTGAACAACTATAAGAAATTTAACATTCCATTGTTTGAGGATTTTGTTATCTGATGCTAGTAAGTGAAAAACAAATACTACTTATCAGTAAATTAAAGAGTTTGTTGTCACTGATAATTATGATTTCTTTAAGATGATTTATAATTCTCTCGTGATTACATACATAATTAACATGAAAACAGATTCAGTAAGTATACATGGAACAATTTAGTACATGAAGATTAATTCTTTGGAATCAGAATTAACAGTATCAAAGTTTTTCTTCTGGCTAGATGTTTTTCAGTTCTATTTATTTGCTTTTATTAAAAATGAAACTCCTAAAAGTGTACCAATCATAATAATAGTATTGAGGGGGTTCATGAATGAGTTGCAAAACCTATTGGGTTTATACCAGTAAGAAGTTATTAAATGTAAGTATCTCTCTGTAGGGACAGGGCCCCAGACAGCAGTTTCCAGGTTCTCGGCCTCACATAGAAAGGTGCTGGCTCGGGTAGTAGATGGTCATAAGCTGTGACTAGTTGGCCATCGGCTGTTACCTGTTAGCCCTTAGCCACTGATATAACTGCTGTGGCTAAGCTAGCAAGGTGGTGGTGTGGTGTCCTGGCGTGGCGTGGTGTGGTGTGACGGAGTGTGCATTACAGATTGCAGAGAAGCAGATTGCAGCTAGCAGGTGAGGTTGGTTGGCAGAGACAAGTGGATGGTGGTTTGCGGATCGTGTGGCTCCTGCCTCCTGTGTCTCTAACCCAGCCGCCAGTGAGACTATAGTGGTATGACTCTCTGTCAGGCAGGGCGGCCTGCGGGGTCTCTGCTCCCGCTCCCCACATAAGAACGCAGGATGTGGCTAGGCCAAAAAGGAACACCCATGGAGCCATAGATAGGGGAGTCATACCACTACAGTCTCACTGGAGGCTGGATTCACATGACATGCGACCTGCTGTTTGCTTTTCTGCCAACCGACCAACTCTCCTCGACTCCCCTCGACTCACCAACCAGTGCAGCTGCGGCAGTTATATCAGTGGCCAATGGCTCAATGGTTACAGCTGACAGCCAACTAGCCACAGCTGATGGCCATCCAATCACAGTTGATGGCCATTTACTACCTGAGCCAGCACCTTTCCACATGAGGCCTAGAGCCTGGAAACTGCTCTCTGGGGCTCTGTCCCCACACTCTCCTATCTGTGGCTCCGTGGGTGTTCCTGTTTGGCCTCGCCATGTCCTGAGTTCTTATGTTGGAAGCGGGAGCTGAGACCCCATGTGACACCCTGCATGACACTATTGTTTGCTTTTCCAGGTCCATATAATATTATGCAAATTATATGTATCTAAATAAATATTCCTTTTGAACTCTTACGATATTCTTTCATAATTTTGATTTTGATATAAAGGTAATTTTCACATTCGTTATGGGAACTCTTCCTTCCGGATGACTTATTTACACACAGCACATCCACAACTCACCCACATGGTTACATGCTGGAGTTTCTAATGACAAGTAACTGAACTTCATCTGAAATCCTTTGTTTTAAGCATCAACTCTGAAGGGTTGCCGTCTTTCAACTTTTCATTTATATTTATGTAAAAGATATACATGACTACATTCCCACGATTCTTCACCTGATTAGCGTCCTCTAATACATGTATAGGACCACTTACCTCACTACCTACCTATTCTTTGATTTCAAAGTTCATCCTTATCTTCCTTTATTTCTGTACAACTCCCCTGTGTATCTGTTTTACTAACTTAGAAAAACTCCAAATCTGGTTAAACTCGTGTTTTTTTTACAAGTCTTAACTCCACCAATTGAACACAATTGAAATAGAAGCAAGCTATATTAATTGGTTGTACTTTAAACTTATCACCACACATTTCAAAAGACCCTATGCTGAACCTTCTCTTCAATTTTCTTAATAAACTTCATCTTCCAATCTCTGAAATATTTTACAGCGTGTTTACTATATTCAAACCTCCATAGACTCCTCCTACCTCAACATTTCATAACATTTTCACTTATTATTTTGTGATTTAAATAATCCATCCGATATTAAAAAAAGTTAGCAACATCATTGCAACAAAATTTGCGAACTTAATTATCAGACCTCCTATGAATGTGTATTGTTAACCAGGGAGAAGCTTTCTGAGCTTTGGTGTCCAGGATTTTTATTGAGGGGTAGTCGTGAAGCCATGGAGTGCTGGTTTAATTGACTCAGTCTCCAGCTTCTCCAGAGGTCAGAATGACACAGCATGACCCAAGACTACCATAAATCACAGTTAACATAAACTATCTGACATGGCTCCAGGTCCCACATATACAAAGACACTCTTATCATGCAAGATATTTCACATACTTAGAGATTAGATCCAGCTAGTCAAAGACCAGTTTTTTTTTTTTCCTTTGGAATATGCAGCAGTTGAACATCCTAAACCTGAGAAATTAACTCTTTATTGCACACTCTCTTTTCTTGCTTACCCCATACTATTCCGTGGTTTAAACACTATGTATATGCTACCGTGTTTCCCCGAAAATAAGACCTAGCCAGATAATCAGCTCTAATGCATCTTTTGGAGCAAAAATTAATATAAGACCCAGTCTTATCATATTATATTATATTGTATTACAACTGGTATTATATTATATTATATTATATTATATTATATTATATTATATTATATTATATTATATTACATTATATTATATTATTATTGTATAAGACCTGGTCTTATATTACAGTAAAATAAAACCAGGTCTTGTATTAATTTTTGCTCCAAAAGATGCATTAGAACTGATGGTCCGGCTAGGTCTTATTTTTGGGGAAACACAGTAAATAACAAACTTCATTCCAAACATCTCCTCTAAGCTCCAGACAGATATAGATTATTAATTATTTAACATTTAATGATCAACTCTAATTTTTCTCCAATTTTTCAGCTCCAGGATCCACACTATTGCTACAACCTGGTTATTGATATAATAAAGCTCTCTACTTCTTGACTCTGGGCTTTGCCACATGACTTCTTTTGGTTAATACAATGGGGTGAAAGTAACTGTGTGTCTAGGCCTTATTTCCCTGTACCTTTGTTGTTTTCCATAAGAAAATGCTTTGGATTAACCTCCTGGTACCAGACAAAATGAGCAGAGCTGTCTCTGTGGCCCACAGGCCTGCAGTGAAAATCAGAACAACTTGAGACTCCGCAATCTGAAGCAGAAGCTCAGATCAGCTGAACCCAAGCAGATTCATTGATCCACATGACACGTAATAGTGCATTAAGCCTCTGAGTTTGGGAACGGTTCATTTCTCTGAATTATTGTGAAAATAGCTGAATAATACATTACTTGTCTTCTCTACTCGGAAGTAAAATATGAAACTAAAAAGAAGTTTCATGGATGTCTACAAGGTCAATACTCTTTTGAAGCTAAGAATATACAGTTACTTAACTCTCCAGCTCAAATCCCTTGTGTATAAATTGAAGCAGCCGTAATATTTACCTCAGATGTTTTATGAGGATCATGTATTAATTTATGTAATGTTCATGGTATATTGTCTGTAATTCATAGTTGCAAAAATATCACCTATATTGGAATTGTTTTTGTCAATGCTTTGTAATCTCAAACTTAATGCTTTGTTTATCTCTGACTTACAGCAGAATTCTATTTTCCTATCTTCAGACTCTTCACCTTCAATAAAATGTGAACATCTATCAATATTAACACTTCAGTAAATATGGCCATGATGTATTCAATTTCTCAAGCCCTAAGCGAAGTGTCTCTGATGCCTTTCTTTTTCTCATATTTCTCATTACCAAGTTTTTTGGGGTTTTTGCTCTACGTCCAAGTCTCACTATCAATGCTATTACATCTTTAATCCAATACAACTTTATCTATTATCAGAAATATTTTCATAGCTTCCAAACTGATCTCTATGTTTTCTGCTGTCTCCCCACTTAGGTGTGCCCACGTCAGTATGCAGTGGTACCTTCAAATATATCAGTCCAAAAATAATCATACCTATACACAAAATCATCTCATGGTCCTCCCAATCATTCACAATGAAATCTAAAGTTATTACAAAGAATTCTACACTCTATGTAATCTGGATTCCCTTTATACCTATTGTAAAGGGAAGATGTGAGACAGATGTTAAATACGTAAATAATTACATAATACTTTAAGATAGGGGCAGGTAATGATAAATACCATGTAGATAAATATAGTAGATAAGGAAATGGGGCACAATGATGGAGATGAAAAGTTAGTTAGATAGCATGGGCAAGGAAAACCTTCCCTAAGATCTGCTGATTGACAAAATATTCACATAATAAGAACAGGAAGCTAGTAAACACTAATGCCTAAGTCCTAACAACATTGACTGAGGGACAGGAGGTTAACCTGTAGCTAGAACAGGCAAGATAACTTGTAGTTACAACATAGTAAAGAATCAGGGGAGTGATAGGCAATTATGTGAGAGGCAATCAGGCTAAATTATACCCTGGGCAGTTAAATCTAACTTTCTATCCAATTTATGTCTACAACCTTGCAACTTCAGGCATCTAGAAAAAAATCCACAGCCAGGCTGACTGCCTCACTTTAAAGTCATTATCATTAACCTTGAATGTGTCTTAAATGCTACCTGCCATTCTCACGATATTGTCCTAGTCCATTCACTCTTTCACACTCCTGGTCATTAATTTCATAGACATTTTTATCTCTCATCAAATCGCCAGCACCTTCTTCCTAGTCTATCTCTCAGCCCCTGACCTCGCTTTCAATTTCACTGAGAAAATTGAAACTGTAAGAAAACTCTATACATCCTACTGCCATGTCTACCTAAGCACTTGCATCTGTGTTCACATTCTTTATAGTTACGCTTGTTACTATGGATGGTCAATCCTGTTTTGCAATAAAAGCCAACCTCTCCACCAATACACTAATCCAATAATTGTACCCCACCCTCATCTAATCAAAGATAAAGATAAGTATATAATATTTCTCTTGTTTATTCTGAATCAGGGGGATATTTTCCTCTCGACTGGAACATTTTCATCCTCCTACAAACACATTTAACAAAATCAATGACCACTTTCCTTTCTAGCTACCTCCATATTTCTTCCTTTATCTTTACAGAAAGTCTCTTTTAGATTTTCCTCAGTACCTCTGCTCTCATTCTCTTTTCAGTCTACTTCCTCCAGACTTTTGACTCCTGCACTACACCAAAACTGCCCCTAATTAAATCACAAATGATCCTTCCACTGCTAAACCGGACGGCTGAAATTTAGTACTGATTTTATTGACTGATTGGCAGAACATGGCCCAGAGGCTTATTCTTTATTTCCTGAAACACGTTCTGCCTTTACCTTCAAAAAACACTTGACAGTAAGTCCACAGTTAACTGCTGTCGATAGGGTCTGCAACTTTTAAGCCAAACAATGTGTTATGAACCAATTTTACCACAGGCTGATGTAAACAACAGAAGTTCCTATGGCATTTCATCAATTTTATAATGAAACATTTTTTGAGGACCCAATGTACCAACTGCCCTCCTAACTCTCTGCCTTTTTCTCCTCAACCTCCTTTATTGATTCTTTTTCATCATCCACTCTCTAACCATGGAATTGGCTAGGACTCAGTTCTTGGTCCTCTCTTCTATTTACACACACTTATTTAGTGAGGTTATCCATTTTTATGCTTTTAGAAATGATACATGTGGGGCCAGAGCCAGGAGTGCAGTGTCTATGCTCTCGCCCTCACATGAAAAGGTACTCACTTGGGTAGTAAATGGCCATCAACTGTGATTGGATGGCCATCCGCTGTGGCTAGTTGGTTGTCAGCTCTAACCAGTGAGTCATTGGTCACTAATATAACAGCTGTGGCTACACTAGCAGCAAATGGGGGTTAGCAAGAAAATGGTGGCTGAGCTAGCAAGAGCAGATTGCAGCTAGCAAGTGAGGTTGGCTGGCAGAGAGAAGCAGACGGTGGGTTGTGGATCATGTGGCTCCTGCTTCCTGTGTCTCCAACCCAGCCACCAGCGAGATTATAGTGGTATGACTCCCCTATCTATGGCTCTGTGGATGTTCCTTTTTGACCTCACCATATCCTGCATTCTTCTGTGGGGAGCGGGACAAGAGACCCCACATGACACCCTGCGTGGCAATACAATTATACTAACTTCTCTCAAATTTATATTCTGACCATTCCTTGAATTCCAGGCTCACATATTTGGTAGCCTACTTGGTATTTCCACTTGAATGTCTACTCAATATATCAAAACCTGAAGTGTTGGTCTTTCTCCTGAAGTGTTGGTCGAAACCTGAAGAGTTGGTAGTCAGCTCTCCAAGTTCTTTTCTTTGTCAAAATAGTTAATAACACCATTCCACTAATTTTTTAGGACACAAGTTTATAGACCATGTTGACTTGTTTCTTTCACATCCTATATTTGAGCCATCAGAGCAAATATCATAAGCTCTAAATATATTTAGGGTATCCAATTAACCCATCTACACAATAGCTATTGCTACCACTGTGGAAAAAGCAACATAACATCTTTATTGAATATCTGCAATATTTTCCTAAATGTTGCCTCTGTTTCTAACACTGTCCTTTTCATTTCATACTCAACATAACATCTAGATTAATCCAATTCAAACATAATCTGATTAAGTCACTCTTCGGCTCAAAATTCACCTACAGCTTCCCTTCCCACTACTGATAATAAAATAAAATAAAATAAGTATAAGCATTAACCTTGAAGAGCCTGAATGGTTCTCCCACCCTCCTAATTCTTAAAATGTATCTCCCATTAACTTCTTTTAACATTCCACTCCAGCTACACAAAAGTCACCTTTAATTTTAGAAACATAGTTGTGCATTTTTGTTTTCCTCGAATCTCTTCCATTGACTTTTCACATGGATCTGTTCTTTACCTCTGTAATGCAGGGCCTCTGGAACACAGGATATGGTGAGGCTGAGAAGGAACAACCACGGAGCAATAGATGGGGAAGTCATACCACTATATTCTCTCTGGCAGCTTGTTGAGACACAAAAGCAAACATCCACCAGTACCCCAACAAGGGGTCTTCCTGTGCCCCAGTTTCGCTGGTGGTCAGGTGAGACCAGGAAGGAGGATCCACATGATCCGCAATCTGCCGTCTGCTTCTCTGCCAACCAACCAAGCCCCTAGTGTAGCCACGGCAGTTATATTAGTGGCTAATGGCTAACCAGTAATGGCTGATGGCCACCCAGCCAAGGTGGATGACCATCTGAATACAGCTGATGGCCATCTAATAACCAAGCCAAGACCTTTCCATGTGAAGTCAAGAGCCTGGAAATTGCTCTCTGGGACTCTGTCCCCACAGCCTCTTTCATGTCTATACTGAAATATCGCCTCTCTCTCTCTCTCTCTCTCTCTCTCTCTCTCTCTCTCTCTGTTTTCCTCACTGTGTTTATTTACTAGCCCTGGCATAATAAAGTTCCACAACCTGGGTGGCTTAAAAGGACAGAAATTTATTCTCTTAACCCTGGATCAGTTCCTTCTGAGAGCACAAAGGGAGAATCTCTTTCATGCCGGTCTCTTAGATTATGGTGACAGCCAGAAATCCTTGGCATTCCTTGGTTTATAAATGAATCACTCCAATCTCTGCCTCCATCTTCACACAGCATTCTCCCTGTGTCTCAGTTTCTTTACAAAGCCGTATTCCGTCTGTGTCCCCTTTCTCTTCTTATAAGGATACCAATCATATAGGATTAAGGGTCCACTCTATTCCTGTATGACCTAATTTTAATTAATTACATCTGCAACAATCCTATTTCCAACTAAGTTCACATTTTGTGGTACTGAAGATTAAACTTCAATGTGTATTTTCTTAGTGGACACAGTTCAACCATAACACTGACCATCCCATCTAAAATTGCACCTGGCATTCTCTGTTGTTTTCCTAATTTATTTTTCTCTGTGATAGATATTTCAGTATTTTTTTGTATTTATTGTCTGTTTTCTCCTACTACATTTTAAGCTCCATGAGGGAAGACGTTTGATTTATTTCTACTCTCAATGAAAAAAAAAAAAAAAAAAAAGGAATGTGGTTGTTGTAGATTCATAATAAATATTTGTTTAATGAATTGATGAATGAAATTTAAAATGATTAATGAAGGAATCAATCCCTGGACTATACCTTAGTTTATTCCAAACAGTGAAAAGATAATTGAAAAAAACAGGTCATATACAGTCTTGTGTCCTTTTAATAGTAGAATATATAAAATCTAAATATATAAATCCTTATTTTCTGAAGCACAGATTGATAGCATCAAAGCTTTTTCACCAATAATGTGAACAATATTCACATAAAATTCAAAATATGTCCTCCAAGATGTGCTATTTATTATTCATAGTTAAGAAGACACAACCCTGAATAAAATCTGTGCTTATAAGTATTAAGTATTAAACCTTAATCTATATTTATTTCCTCTATATGTGTATGGTAACATAGATGGATCAACGCTAATGAGAAATCATTTGGCACTAATGTTTCCTTTATAGCCTCCCAAATTCCATATCAGTAATGAAATCCCTAAAACTGAGAGTAATACGTAGTAAATTTTGTTGTGACATCATTGTCCATTTTGTTTTGCAAGTTTGCTGTTTCAATGCATTTTTTATTGCTGTATACAGCATAGCCTGTTGAATTCTGAATAGGACTTGGAACTATATATCACATGTTTGCTTTGAAGCAAAAAAAAAAAGTTTGAGTTAATGATTAATTTCACCATTTATCAAAATCATCTGAAAACTATTCAGAAATAACCAGTTTTTATGCCCTGTTACTTCTATGACTGCAAGACAGTAAGATATATTAAATTTGGACAGTGTCTTTTTTAATTAAACCACTATGAAATGTAAAGATAGAAAATTAGAAAATAAATAATAGCCATAGATAATTTGAAATTAGACATACACTTGTGGATCTGCACTTTCCCACTTTTAAAGTGACAACAATATAACAGATATAGCCGAAGACTTTTCCTTGGAATATTTTGGCTTTGTTCTTAATCATCTTCCTGGACACAAATATGTACAATAGAATGTGTTCCTTAAGATAAAGAATGCAAGTAAAATGTAGCATAATGAAGGTCATGCTTTCAGAGGGAGATTTGATCTGAATTCTCTTGTCTCTTTTTACTCCTATGTACTTAGGCTTATCACTTAAACTTTCTGGAATTTGGTTCCCTCATTAATTAAAATGGCAGATTTAACATTAGTGTAATGCATATGATATGCCTTCAAGGCTCTGTTCTAGATATTTTACAGATGTTATTTCATTTGCATATCACACTGATGTGGTATATAACAGCGTCCCAATTTATAAACAAAGTAATCAAGGACGTTTCTAAAAGGTAATGCTAATGGTGGATGTGTGGTGGTTGGGCTATGAATTTAGCTATTATTGATGTGCCACATTTTGAAATATATGTATATGTGTGTGCATATACATATATACACAATACACATGTATATCACATATATATAAATAATTCTGGTAAAATAAAAATAACATACACATAAATCTCTCTATATACATACACTTATATATGTGTGTAAATATTTGCTATAAGATGACATAAGATGTGTATGCATATAACACACTTATACGCACAAATTTTACTGTGCCAGTTAGAAAAGATATAGGATGTCGTGAAGGAGCAAACACTAATTGGAATACTTCTGAAAAAGGACTTGCGTTACTTAAAAAATTCAATACTCTAAAGCTTCATTGAAGTTTGTGTAAAATTAGTTTGAATCTTGCAAAGAGGGCTCCTCCTGTGAGTCACAGTGGTCTGTCATGTAACACAGGTAGGGAAGTACCTGAGGGAATAAAGAAGGCACTGAGAGTAGAGATTTCTTTTAACCTAGGGAAAACACAATTATGAAAAACCCTGTTGAAAAGCTTTCCAGAACCCCGTGAAAGCCATAACCCTCTCTGGAAGCATGGAGAGGCATTTTGCTTGCCTTCACTTAAAGTGCATGACAGTCAGAATCTGATTCTGGGAGAGACCTGATTTTTGTTTGGCTCAGCAGGCAATTCAATTAAAACACAATATTTAGTTGAAAAGGGTCTGTTTTATGCAGCTGTGTCTTTCTCTCATTTATGGATATTTCCTGTAGTATTTACTGTTTTTCTCTATTCACAACATAATTTCTTTTTAATGAGCTATATTCCATTTTGTTTTATAAGATTTATTTGTCTTAAAATGGTTACTTCAATTACAAGACCGCAATAAATGTTGCTCTATTGTTCACAAAATCATCTCATTGTCAGATTATCTTATGGTTTTCTGTGATTATATCTCAAAATATTCCTATATGTGATATATCTAAGACATTTTAAGACAGAACAAATTAGAGAGAAAGTAATTAATATACACCTTAAAGCACTAGTATCTCACCCAAAATAATCCTTTAATTGTCATTGAATCTAAAGGGAAATGATTATTGAGAATGCTTACCTTTATATTACATCCCGTGTTATAATAATTTTAAGTTTGAAAGGCCCTAATTATGCTAATTCTTTTCTGAAAAAAATACATAAATTAATTTGCCTGGATAACATCTGGAGTCTAGATTAGGCGATAGTGCTATGAAGCATACCTTATATCTTGATGAAGTCACAAATTGATATGGATACAAGTGAGGAAATTTAAATTTATTTTATTATTTCTAATTTGCAAAATATATTGGGTAACACATGAAAACCTGTGTAAGCCAGTTATTGAATATATTCTGTGGTTTTCTCAATAGGCAAATTAGTAAAGATTTTCTTTCCTACAGATTTTCATGTAATATTATAAAGTAAGTATAGAGGCCTAAATGACAACAGTTCTCTCTACCTACTGATTCTCTCTTGTCCTGTATATCCTAAGAAATAAATAGGATTACAAATAAAATGACAAAAACCCCCAACATTACTAAAAATTAGGAAAAGTTAATATAAAATGCACGTAAGATAAGTTTGATAGAAGACATGAGTACTACATTTATAATTACCCCTTCTGAGAAGCAGTAATGTTACTAGACAATAAGAGGAGAAAATGCTGTAAGAACTGAAGTAATAGCCATAATATAGAAAGCAGGGGGTGCTGATGAGCACATTTGGGACACTTTAAGGAAAAAAATCCACAGCAATGTAAAGGAGGACAGAAATATCTTCCTTAGAAGAATTATTGGTGCTACCTTCAACACATAGAACCTCCAAGCATAGGTAATACCCCATTTCTAGCCCCAATTGGAAATTCTTTTATATAAATATATTAACTTTAGTTACACCATTCCACTTGTCCCACATCACCTAGTAATCATGAGGACTTACAAATGTGATAGGAGACTTTCTATATCCGGTTTGTTTGGAGACTTTGCCTTAATCAACCGTGACTTATAAATAGAACCATCAGTTTCAGGAAAAAATAAAATAAAATTTAGCATAAACTGATGATAAAAACTCTTCACAAAATAGAACTCATTATGTATACATTTAAGTTAAAATTTGTCTACCAGAAACCTAAAGCAAACATCATACTTAATATTGAAACATCATAATCAGAGGGTCTGGGTGTTTCCTTGAGGATGAGCCTCGTCGTGGGGGGTGTAGAGGGGAGGGTGGTGAATAAAGTAAATAAAATATGTTTGAGACCTGTATGTAGCACTAGAGTTCTCTGCCTTAATATTCACCCAACAATCTAAATTTCCCTGAAGTAGCACAAAGTAAGGTTTAGAATTTCATCCATTGGTCAGATCTGAATCACTAGGTAATGATGTAATATCTACCAAATATGATATCTTTATAGGAAGCAAGCAGAATACCTGAAGAGCACAATCACCATGAAGAAAATTAATAAACTAAACAACTAAATTTACATACAAGGCAGAACAACAGTTTAAAAAAACAATCAATATGCCTAAAAGTTAAGAGATGAAAGTACAAACTTGCAACAGAAGCAAGCATATGAAGCAAAGTCGATTTAATGATTGTGTATAAAATGTTAATTGCTGAAAGAAAGATCTCAATAAATATGTTGGATAGAAACAAGAATACGTTCAACAGATGGAATTAATGAACTGGATGATGAGGTAAAGAAGCTATCCAAAACCAATTCCATTAGAAAGATCAACATATATTTTAGGAGTCACCAAATAAGAGAAAAAATGAAGGATAGGAATATTGAATGATATAATAACTAGAATTTCTAAGAATTAAATATGGAAATGACAAGTAGGATATATAAAAGCAAATCAAATGTGTGTGCGCACACACACACACACACTAACATATACAAACACACAACTAGAAATATTGCTTTTACATTTAAGAACCTCAAAGAAAACATGACGATTCCAGAATCACCAGAAGAGAAAAAAGTTAACCAACAAGACACGAGAATAGCACTGACTTCAAATTTCTCATTAGATGATATTTCGAAGTGCTTAAAGATATTAATAGGGTTTTTTTTTGGTTTGTTTGTTTTAGTCACTGAGCAGCACATTTTATATACCATCATTTGAATATTTTGGCCAATTTAATATTTTCTCAGAAATGTAAGTTCTCAGAGAGTTTAGTATGCAATCATATTCTTTGAAAGCACTCACAGAAGTACACCAATAAGAACAGAAATGACTCCAAGTAGAACCATAATATGGAAAGTGAAAGTGAGTGAATAACTCAGTAAATTGTCTAAATAAGTAATGCCAAAAATGATGATATCATGAGAATATTTGTCATTAGTGGATCCTACCAACAGAAAAATAAAAGTAAATGTATGAATAACAGAGAAAATGTAAGTGATCCAGGAAAAGTTAAGAAAGCAGAAAATATAAAATCAAAAACAAATATAAAACAAAAAACTAAATTAGGAGAGAATACTTCTAAAATAATAATTGCAATATACCTAAATTAACTTTGCTATAAAAAGACAAATGCCAAATTGTATTATAATTAAATAAACAAAGGTCAAGCAATATATTGTTTTATTTCTGCAAAATACAGAAAAATTAATTATGTAAGTATGGATGGAATCAATCAATATATGTATCAGATAAAAGGAAACCTGAAATAGCTTGTAGAAAATTTTAATATCAGACTAAATATAATTTAATTTCAATTTTAAAGCTAAAGACAGAATAATGTGTACTATATAAAAGAATAAGGTATACTGATAAAAGACATAATTTGTCGTGAAAAGATCATAACCATACTAGAGCCAATTACCAAATGTCTCTCCAGTACCCCCTTTAAATATTTTTCTCCTATACCGAACGTTTTAGTCATATTATATACATGGCATTTTAATAAGTGTCCTGGAAAGTTCAAAGAAATACGAAGGTGGAAAAAGAAATCAACCTCACTATTAGATAAAAGGGAGGGCAATATTAATGGACCAGATCTTTGAGGATATTCATGCTATGGTGAAGATGGTATCAGACGGAAGACAGTAAAAATTAGCAGCTGACTATAACAAGCAGAGGTCCGTGAGGAATGAATATGTTTAATACAGTCAAGGAAAACACCCATAAGAGCTGTGATCAGGAATAACCATTAAAGAAAATTCTTTTTCTAAATACCAGAAAAACTAAGAAATGCCAACTTGTTTACAAACAAAATATCTTCAATGAATATAATGTATGACAGATCCAATTTGTTGACTATTAATGAAAGAGCGTTCAGGAATCCAATCTAGGGGCATTCTGAGAGCTAATCAGCATGTCTCAAAACGTGCCCAAAGTTAGTGCCAGAATCATGAAAAGAATAGTCATTAGGCTTTTTGGAGTCATGTGATACAGGGTTTTAGAAAAGCCACAGAAAAGATAGGGTTTATGCTATTATAAATCTACTTGGAAATTACAGGTTGGAAAGTGGCTCTAGAAGAGAAGTCATACGAATAAGCCAGAGGCAATATTAAGACAAACTGGGTACTAATATACATTCTCAAGCAATCACACATGTGCTATCCTTGGGGTGGGGCTGGGTAGGGATACTACTTATACTGAATTCAGCCAATAATGTGCAAATTAGTAAACATCATCAAAGTTTCCTGAATTTTATGTTTCAGGTAGAGGATGGTGTGGAATGGCATAGGCAGGAGCATAAAGAGCTAGTGTGATAGTTTTTAACCAGATACAGAATTCCAGGATGTAAACTATTTACTCAGTATTTGGATAACATTGTCTTTCTGCTTCATTTCTTTTCCAGGTATTTTGTATGTGATCATGGTTTTGTTTTGTCTTTCTCATTTGAACTTTTTAGGATTGTCACTTATTTTGAAGTTTTATGTAACATCACAGTGATGTGTCATGGTATGATTGTTCATTCATATTAAGCTTTATTTAGACCCTTTAAATCTAGAAAAATCTTAGTTTTCATGTCTTAGCAGTTTTTCATGGACATTTCATCCCTATATTTTCTTTGTTCTCTATTTCTAGGACACATATAAGTCCCATGTTAGGTGTTTTAGATTACTCTTCTAATTTTACCCTCTATGTTCTGTTGTTTTATAATACTGCTTCTCTACTTTTTCCAGTATGTCTTCAACTTTATTCTTTAACATCTCTTCCACATTTTTATAAAAAGTAATATTCTTAATTTCTAAGAGTTCTTTTTTGAAATTCACTTTTTAAAAGATGCATCCTACCTTGGATTCATGAATATAGGTCGTTTTCATTATCTCTGTATATTAATTGTGGTAATTTTACTTCTCTTTATATGAGGTGTGATCAAAAAATACAGTGAATGTTTAAATTAAAAAATATAAAACTATTACTGTAAAGGACACATTGCCATTAATCCACCTCAAAAATGCCCCCCCCCCTCACTTGGAACACACTTATCCCATCATTCTTACCACTTTCTGAAGCAGTTTTGGAAGTCCTCTTTCCTGAGTGTCTTTAGTTGCACTGCCGTGGCTGCCTTGATGTCCTAAATAGGTTCAAACCATTTAACTTTCATGGTCATTTTAACTTTGGGGAAGAGCCAGAAGTCACACAGTGTCAGATCCAGTGAATAAGGTGGATGAGGACACACCACAATGTTTTTCATGACAGAAATTGCCACATATCAGGCAGAAGCAATGTTTGATACGGAGCATTGCCATAGTGGAGGATGATTTAGGGCATACTTTAAAACACACCTTCTCTAAACCATAGCTCACATCTGACTGACTGCGCCAAACAAGTTGAAGTGTGTCACACACTGTTACTAAGGTTTGACATGCCACTTCCCATATTGAAGATCCCTGTCTTTCCATTGGATAGCACTGGGCAGCAGTATTCACCTTACTTTGTGATCACAGTGGAAAGGCTCCATGTCACACATCACTTCTGGTATGGCAATTTCTGTCAAATAAAAACATTACAGTGTGTCCTCATCCACCTTATTCACTGGAGCTGGCACCGCACCACGTGACTTCAGGCTCTTCCCCAAAGTCAAAATGACCATGAAAGGTAAATGTTTTGAATCAATTCAGGACATTGAGGCAGCCACAACAGTGCAACAAAAGACACTCATGAAAGAGCACTTCCAGAACTGCTTCAGAAAGTGGCAAGAATGGTAGGATAAGTGTGTTCCAAGAGAATGGAGTATTTTGAAGGGGATTAATGGCAATGTATCTTTTACTGTAATAACTTTTTTTTATTTAAACATTCACTGTATTGTGTGATCACACCTCATATTTTCCTCTGCTTCTTGCATTTTTCTGTATCAATTTATTTTTTTCTTTACATATGTTGTTCTTTTCCTTTCACATTAGCACCTCCTTTCAAAGGTTAACTGATTTTTGGCTAGCTCCCCATATTTAATATTGAATCAATTTAAAACTGACAGGACACACTGTATAAAATAATGGAACTGGTGAACTGTTGGGCCTTTGTAATAATGGTTAGGCAGAAATCAGGCTGTTTCTTTTTGGGACTTCCAAATATCAATAGAAATTTCTTTCTGTGTCAGAAATTAATTCCAGAGAAAATTATCAAATATCTTGAGATTATAAGATATAGAGTGGTAGGGAAAAGAGGTGATAATTTAATAGTTTGCAGTCTCATTCTTTAATTTCTGAATATTCACTTCATCTCTCAAAAACTGTATCAGCCCACAAGTGATTTTAGAGATAATCTGTATTAACCTTTCCAAATAGTAAAACTGTCTTCTACTTAGGTATGAGTAAGTCATTTGCTGGCTTTGCAAGTAGAGGAATAGAATCAGGGAATCTCACTGTGTATTTGTTAGATTTCACTAAAATCTTGTTTCAGCTCCACCAAAACTTTGGCTTTCAGAGATAATTGATGTCACCAATTCCTGAATCTTTCTGAGAAACTGTGTTATGAATTACTTTGCTTTTGTTGGTTACTCCTTTGAGGGTATTTAACCAAATGGAGAAAGCTGAAACATAAATCATTTCAGATTTCTCATCTAATTTTCAACATCACAATTTATGTTGACATCTCTTCCGTTTTATTCTCTTTACTGTGATTCTTATGGGTTTCAGGAAAGAATAAAAATAAATGCAAATAAAACATCCACCATGTTCAGCTAATACTTATTTCCTTTATGTATTACTTTAAGTTAGACACAATAAATTACAAATATATATTTTTAACATCCCCAATATGATTTATTATTAATTTGCCCAGATACTGTCATCTCATTTTAAACAAGGTTATGTTGGAGGAAGGTTTTTTTTTTTTTTTAACCTCTAATTTGACAGACTAAATGGAAAAGAAAGAAAATATTTAAATATAATTAATCATAAAAATGATCTATCAATTCATTAGAATAACCTGTGATTTTTTTAAAGCACACTAAAAGCTCAAACCAAGAATAAATCTGTTTTTTAAAAGCTTCAAATATTAAACTGAGGACCACTGTTCGCTAAAGTTTTAATTATACAAAAGCATTCCAATGTAAGCACCTGTATGTATTCCTATTTTGATGCTCATGGAGATTTACATAGTCTAAAGGGAAGTTCACTGACTGTTATCATCTAATTTGCTTTCCTATTATTGATATAATTAAAAAGCTGATTTGTAGAAACTTTGATGCAGAAGTATGATAGCATACTTTCACTTACTTAAAAATACGTGTAAATTATTGCAATATTAACTGAGCATTTTAAATTTGCTGATTCTATCTGTGAATATTTTTGAAGATTACTAGATAAATATAGTATCTTGAATCATTGCCAAAAGTTGTAATTCAAATGGTTGTTTTATTTAAAATATGTTTGAAATCCTGTAACTTAGATGACAATACAAGTTTATGAAGGCCCTGTGGCATTGTTGGGTGATCATGGTTTGGGAGCCAGACGTGTTTAATTGATGTTGGTCCATCATTTATTTAAATGTATGGCTAAAAGATATTTTAAGTAGACTTTATGATGTTTTAAAATTTTACAAAGGAGGATTTTAAAATTTTCTTTTTGTTTACTCTCTTTCTGAGTAGGGATCATCTTTCATGGAAAGGAAAAAATAACATTTAATATGAAATTTGCACTCCAAATTTGAAAACTGATTATCTATAACATATCTAATTCATTTATATTTTAATTTCAATCTATCAATGTCAAATACAATAATTTCAGTTTCAATTTCTGATGATCTTAACAAGCTTCTGATTGCTGAACTGGAAATTATGTCATGCAGTGTAGTGATGGTCTCCCGGATTAGCACAACTGCCAGTATTTCATTCCATTTTTTAAAATTACTGCATTACGCAAGTTCAATATCTTTAATTTAAGTATTGAAATAATGTCAGAAGTAACTTCGTAAAAAGAAATGTATTTCTTGTTAGGAACAAAATCACATATAATGGAATTAATTATAGAAATAACATTGCATAGCAAGTAAATGCCAAATTAAAAAAAATAGGTCAAGTAATTATGTGTAGAAAAACTGGTAGAAAACTAAACATCTTAATTTGAATGTTTGCCACTCAGCAGTTAGAAGCAGTGTTTATTTGTATGGAGGGTACCAGAGAGTGAAAGACATTATATTTAGGAGACATTTGAAATTCCTTAGCACTTATCTTTAAATTTGATGTTTGAGGGATGGAAGCAGAGCAATTTCAGAAAGGCTGAGATGTGAGGTTCAAATACCAAGCAATGAAATATGTGACCAACTCCAGAGGCTGAGTTCTAAATTTTGGACAAATTTGTAACATTTCATCCATTTAATGACATTAATGTTATTGACAGTTATCAACATATGGTTTGAGGAAATATGGCCATTGGGTAATTACTTTCACGATTCTTTCAACTTAAATACAAATAGGGGTCAAATCCTCAAGCCTCTGTATGATAACATAAAACCAACAAAATTCAAAAGAGAAATAGTAAAAATAAAATAAAAATAAAGGCCTATTATTGATTTTGAATCTCTGGCTGTTTAATTAAGTAGGGATAACATACCAATCTAAGAGTCAGTATTGGATTTCTACCATGTCTGTTCCCCAACAGAGGCAGTCAGCTTCACTCTGTTCTCTGACTACACAGTATATCTGTTCCATGATGAAAGGGCAACTTCTACCTTATTTACCATTTTATCTCCAGGATCTAGGTTGTGTGGACCCATGGTGGCTATCCAATATCTTGTGATAAGTGAAAGAGTGGATGGATTAACTACAATTCTCAGACCAGAGAGACTAGATGATATACACAACCAATAATCACTATCAACTACTTTGCATAAATTGGGGAGAACCTGTATCAGAGCAACATTTTTTTTTATTAAAATTTATTGGGGCAACAATGATGCAAGGCAACATTTTTTTTTTTTAATTCAAAGAACAATACTTAGTGTGACTTGATAGGCAAAAATATTAATGTGAGAAGTATTTCAAAGAAGATGTGTATATGCAAATTTCCCAACAGAGTTTATTGGCATAAAACAGTGTATGGTTCACTTTATTTATCTATTTACTTATTTACTTTTGGCTTATGAATAACAGAAATTTCTTTCTCACAGTTCTGGAGGCTGAAAGTCTGAGATCAGGGTGTTCGCATGGTTGAAGTGAGGGCCTTTTTCACCCTCACCGATTTCTTATATCCTCACTTGGCATACTGGTCTATGGAGTTCTCTGGGTTTCTTCTTTTTAAAAACATTCATTTATTTTTAATAATTGTTTTATTTTTCAATTACAGCTGACATACAATATTATATTAGTTTCAGGCATAGACCATAGTTATTGGACATTTATATAACTTACAATGCAATCACCCCGATAAATCTAGTACCCATCTGACAATATACATAGTTGTTATAAGAGTATTGACTATATTCCTTAGGCTATACTTTTACCCCCATGACTATTTTGTAACTACCAATTTGTACTTCTTAGGCCCTTCCCTTTTTTCACCCAAACTCAAACCCTACTCCCAACAGGAAACCATCAAAATGTTCTCTGTATCTATGAGTTTGTTTCTATTTTGTTTGTTTGTTTTGTCCTTTAGACACCACATGAAAGTGAAATGATATGACATTTGTCTTTCTCTGTCTGAATTACTCCACTCAGCACAATACTCTTTGGGCCCATCCATGTTGTTGTGATGTTGCAGATGGCAAGATTTCATTCTTTTTTATGGCTGAGTAATATACCATTACACTATATATATATATATATACTACCTCTTCCTTATCCAGTCATCCAGGTTGCCTCCATGTCATGGCTGTTGTAAATAACGCTGCAATGAACATATGAATGCAGTGTTCCTTCAAAGTTGTGTTTTGGGTTTCTTTGGATAAATACCCAGAAATGGGATTACTGTGTTCTTCTTTCTCTCTTATTACAGCCTTTGTTTTCAAGTCTATTTTCTCTGATATAAGAATAACTACCCCAGCTTTTTTGTTTGTTTGTTTCCATTTGCATGAAATATCTCTTCCATCCCTTTACTTTCATTCTGTGTGTCCTTTAATCTGAAGTGAGTCTCTTGCAGGCAGCGTATATAAGGTACTTGTTTTCTTATGCATTCAGCCACCTTATCATTGGATTGGAGCATTTAATCCATTTACATTGAAAGTAACTATTGATAGATTTGTAGTTATTGCCATTTTAGTATTTATATTTATCTTTTTTTTTCTTCTTCTTAAAAAAGTCTCTTTAACATTTCTTGAAATACTGCTTTGGTAGTGATGAACTCCTTTGGCTTTTTCTTATCTGAGAAGCTCTTTATCTGTCCTTCTATTCTAAATGACATCCTTGCTGGGTAGAATAATCTTGTTGTAGGTCCTTGCTTTTCATCACTTTGAATATTTCCTGCCAATTCCTTCTGGCCTGCAAAGTTTCTGTTGAGAAATCAGCTGACAGTCTAGGGGAGCTCCCTTATAGGTAGCTAACTGCTTTTCTCTTGCTGCCTTTAAGATTTTCTCTCTCTCTTTAACATTTGACATTTTAATTATGATGTGTCTTGGTTCTGGCTTCTTTGGGTTTATCTTTTTTGGGACTCTGCACTTCCTGGGCTTGTATATCTATTTTCTTCACCATGTTAGGAAAGTTTTCTGTCATTATTTCTTCAAATAGGTTTTCAATTCCTTGCTATCTCTCTTCTCCTTCTAATACCCCAATGATGGGGATGTTGCTACATTTGATATTGTCTCAAAGACCCTATTAACTGTTCTCATTCTTTAATTTTTTTTTCTTTTTACTGTTCTGCTTGGTTGTTTTCTGCTATCTTAACTTCTAAATTGCTGATTCGATCCTCTGCTTCATCTAATCTATGGTTGATTCCCTTTAATATATTCTTTATTTAAGTTATTGTATTCTTCATTTATGACTGGATCATTTTTACATTTTCTATATCCATTTTTATGTTTCCTATCTCTTTTTTGAAATTCTCATCCACTTCATCTACTCTTCCCCTAAGTTCATTGAGCAATTTTATAACCAGTGTTTTGAACTCTGCATTCGGTAGATTGCTTGTCTCCATTTTGTTTAGTTCTTTCTCTGGAGATTTCTTCTATTCTTTCATTTAGCACATCTTTCTCTGCTTCCTCATTTTGGCTTCCCTGTGTTTCTTTCTATGTATTAGGTAGGGCTGTTATGTCTTTCAGTCTTAGTAGAGTGGCCTTATATAGTAGGTGTGCTGTGGGGCGCAATGGCACAATCTCCCTGGTCACCTGAGCCAGATGTGCCATGTGTGTCCCTTGTGTGTTGTGTGTGCCCACCTGTTGTAGTTGAGCCTTGGTTGCTGTTTTCACATCAATGGGAGAGATTGGCCCTCCAGTTCATTATCTGTGAGGACTAGCCTTGACTACAGTGGAGGAGCTGTGGTGCAGAGCTGACCCTCTGGACCTGGATTCACTTTTTAGAAAGATTCTCATACTTGCCCAGTCTGACCTTTGCATGTGTCATTCACAGAGGCAGCGTGGTTCGAAACTGGCCACTGTTCATGCCAACCCTTGGGCCTCCTGAGAGCAGTCATGCCATAGGCCAAGTTCACCTGCAGACTGTTATTTGACCGGGGCCACCCAGCATGAGCCACAGAGCAATCCACACATGGCAGCCACCTGCACTGGGCTTGGCGGTGCCTAAGAGAGGCCAAGCCATGGAATAGGGCTGCTGCCACTAGACAGAGCTAGGAGGTGCTCAGCACAAGGTACAGGACATGCCAAGGCCAGTTGCTACTGGTTTGGGTTTTGGGAACCTCTTAGAGATTTTAGGAACGTATGCAGCATGAGCCAAGACAGACCATTTGTATGGAAAAGCCACAGGAAGTGGCTTCAGTATGCCTGTAAATTGGGCAGGGAGGCTTTCTGGGGAAATCAACAGGGCAAGGTGACCAAATGGTACCCACTAAATTGATGGAGACTTAGATATAGCAGCCACCTGCACCTGCATGCTGGAAGTGGGGAGGGTTCAACAAAAAAAACAAGGGCTTCTGCCAACACTTATCCTGGGAGAAAGCTGTCCTTCCAGCCCTCTCACTGAATCCAGACAATTCAGTTCCTCCCAATGTGTCCCTGGCACCTTTTGAGCTGCTGCCCCAGTGCTGGAGCGCAGAGTGAGTAAGTCCAACAGCAAGTAAGTCCGTGCATAGGTCTTTTAAAAGGAGCACTTGGGACTGCGGCCACCTTCTATCTCACTCAGCTGCAATTTCGGTTGGTTTTCACAACCAGAAGTTTTGGGGAATCCTCTTTGCAACACTACTGGAACCCTGGACTGGGGAGCCTGGTATGGGGCTGCGACCCCTCACTCCTCAGTGGGGACCTCTGCAGCTGAGATATTCCTCCAATTTGTAATCACCACACATGGGTGTGGGACGAGCCCATTCTATGTCTCTGCCCCCTCCTATCAGTTTCAAGGTGGCTTCTTCTGTATGTCCTTAGTTGTAGGACTTCTGTTTAGCTAGACTTCCAATGATTCTCAATGATGGTTGTTCTGTAGTTTAGTTGTAATTTTGATGTGGTTGTGAGAGGAGGCAAGCACAGTGTTTACCTACTCTGCCATCTTGACCAGAAATCTCTATGTTTACTTAAAAAGAGTGAATAATAAATTTTATTTGTACCAGTATTTCAGAAATTAAATTTATTATTAATGTTATAAAGGACAGTTGAAACTCTTTCCCAAAACTAACAATGAAAACAACAGGATATTCACTCTACTGCCTGATAAAATACCCAAGACTATATAGCAATGCCTGCTTTGTTCTGGAATCTTGAGAAGATGAGATATCTAGATATTTCATATATTTTCAGTATGCTAAACACATAGGAATACTCACACACAATTTGTCTTTTGGTAAACTAAGTTTGTTCTTCAGAAAAGAAGCTTCTGCATATTTGAGACTAATTCTAATATGTAACATTTATATGGTTATACTTATGGAAATAAAATACATTATTAATAATTAAATCTTACCTAGAATAGTTACTTAAAAGACTATAATAATAAAAAGCTATCATCTGGTAAGTTTTACATGTATATATCAAGTAAATACAATAATGAAGAAGCAAGATACAAAGTAGTTCTAGAGAAAAAGGAATTCCTTAACATATCTTTTCTTCTCCTTTCACTCTAAAATAAGAAAATAAATTAACTAAATGGCCACCATAATGAATAAAATTGTGTTATAATTAAAATTAAAATAATTATCAAATAAATTGAACATAGATGCAGAACTTAAGGAAATAGTGATAAGATATATTAAGGCACACTAAAAATTATTTAAACATCTTGGTGGTAATTGCTGGAAGTATAAATTTTGGCAAGAGTAGGATTATAGGATAAGAAATTAAATTTTTTTTAAGTTTTAAACACAAATCAATGGTTTCTTCTAAGCTTTAATACATCAAATATTACCACTCTTCACATTTTATTTCTCACATCTACCCCCTGACATTTTTAACAGAGGTCCAAAATACCAAAAAGAAAAAAAATACTACTAAGTGCCCAGAATTTGACCTTAAAACATTGTCCATTACAAAAATTTGATTTCTTTTTGCTTAAAATAAACTTCATGTGAATGGTGCTGAAGAATATGAATGATAAAAACAAAAGAACCCTTTCTTGCCCTATGCCATTTAAAATGTCTATTATTGCCAGAAGAAAAGCAGATTGAATATTCAAGTCAGCATTACATCAGAAAAACAATAGTATAGCTTTTTTGGCAACTACATTATAATATTTTTCATTAAATATTGTGTTTAATTAGACTTCTGCAATGTAAATACTGAAACACTTTTTAAAGCTACTTTTATATATGTCTAATTTTGGTGTTAGGTGTCTTAGCTTTAACTATATTTTTTAAAGGATTCATTACAATCTATAAGCTTAAGAACCATTATCATATATATTTTAAATTTCTAATTTAAATATCAAATGAGTATGTTGTCAAAAAGGTATTTCACATCAACAGGTTTAATATCCTGTCTTATATGACTAGCAAAATGTAGCACTTAACATTTAGTTATTGATGTTTCTAAAAACTAAAGTTGTAAACAGGATGTCTCCTTCATCTTCTATTAAAAAACTAATGAGTAATTATTTTGGGGGAAATAATGTAATAACTTCAGACTTTAGATTATTGTTACTTAATTTGAAAATCAGGATTAATCATATTAAATATGCAACACTCTCTAGTAACACATAAATTTCCTACTTTCCTTTCAAAACATAATGCAGTTTCTACTTAATTCTTTATAGTAATGGGAACTTAATTTGTCCCATTTACCTTATTTATTTTTGACAGGTTATTTGTAGACAGTTTTATTTTATATTAGGGTATATTATTTCATTTTATTTTTGAGTCAAATGTATATAATGTCACACAGATCACAGTGCCAGAAAATGTTACTTTCCCAACAAAGGTTTTCATATTATTGAGGTGGTCTTAGATCACATTCAGCTTTCAAAAAGCCTCATCAACCTTTACTCTGACTTTACAGTTCAATTTAAATCTCTCACTTGAGGAAAGCTATTCATATGAAATTGCCACTCCCACATTCATTTCCTAAAGAAAACACTATGTTTTCCTTATTTTGATTTTTATTCAGCTTAAACTTTTTAAAGCCAAAATAGTTGGGAAACACTGATATTTAATTCAAACTAAACATAGTTATGTTACTTTATGTTTAGATTATTGTATAACTTAATATTCTTTTTTTTTTTCAGAGCTGCTAGCAGAGTTTGTTTGAAGTTTTTTGAAATAATCAGTTTAAGTATTATTTCAACCTAAAACATAACTATTCATTTTTGGAGAGAATGTGTAAATAAATTAACTATCAACTGCAGTATATACAAGTAGAACTTGTTGCTAAGTAACAAATACCTGTTATCAGGGGGATGATATTAGGTCTTACAGAACACAGACAGAGCCCAGAAGTGATCTCTGAGGAAAGGGATCAGTCACAAACTATCACAAACCTCCCATTACAGATGGTAGAGGAAAATTAATGGTCTAGGTTTTCTGCCTTAATAGGTTTCTGTCCTTGTCTTCTGGAAAACATGCATTTCAGTTTTATCTACTCTGAATCACCATAGCACTTTAAAAGATTAAATATTATAGGATCTACAGAATAGTAATTTAGAAATAAAACATTCCTTTTGCAGGTGCAGCCTGTCAAGTTGTTAACATTTAGTTAAGCTTTTACAGTCCATAGAAAAGCTTTCTGGGAAAATGAAGCCAGTAATTGTGGCAGTCACCTTAAGTCATGCTTTGAATAATCTTCAGAGGCTTTGCCAGTTTCCCCTAAATCAGATATGATAACTGGTGCGCAGATATAGACACTATTAAATATGCAAAAATACAATAAGGATGAAGAAAAATTGAAGAAAATTTTTTCATAAGAATTATTTTATGGGAGTAAATTCAAATATATGTAATGTTGTTTTAAATATTATTCCAACTTATGTACAAGTATGAATCTTATATAAGAAATGATACACTAGTCTAATACCTCATATCTATTGCTCCACTAATTAATCAATTCAACAGATGTTTCTCAGTACCAACTGTTTGCTCTTCCCGAGGCACAGTTTTGAAAATGAGGGTCACAACTGTTATCTCTCAAAATCCAACAAGTATTCTTAATGTTGAAATGGCAGAAATGTTTATTTGAAAATCATAACAAGGCAAAGATACCACTATTATCACTTCTAATCAACACTGTAGTGGAATTTCTAGCCAGTGAAAAAATGCCAGAAAAATATATACAATGATATTAAGATGGAAAAGGATAAACAAAACCTCCATTTTCCAAAAGTGATCACATTAATATTGCAGAAAACTTTCAACTTATCTCAGATATTTATTATAATTAGTTTATCATAATAGCAATAGTGTTAATGTTTGCTATAAATTCAAAGCACAAAAATACAGTTCAATATAGCACAAATAAAGACTTCAAAAACCCATATTCAAAAACATATTTTCACCATCATATAAAAAATTAAGGTATTATATAATATGTACAGAAATTTTAGAGAGAAAATCTAGAACATTATTAAAGGCTACAAGAATTTATAAGTACATTTTATGATAAATTATGTTCATGACTGAATAAACTCAGTATTGTAAAGATATCAATCATTCCCATATTTATCTTTAAAATTACTGCAATTTAAGTCAGCACCTCAAAGTGTTTATAAAAGGACATTAATGTTTATTTTTTTTAAAAAAATGAAGAAGTGGAAATAATGAACCAATGTATCCTAGAATAAGAAACACAAGATGAGGGTCTATGATGAAAGGGATATCTGATACCTACCATATGTCAATATTTATTATAAAACTATTATTAGGAAGACAGTGTGGTATTAGGGTAAGGATTTTTTTAAATGACTGACAGAAGAGACTACAGATCCCAGAAATAAACTTATGGTATTCTAGACACATGTCAGGTAGCTTTAGAGATTTCTGGTAAAGAAAAGGCTATCTTAAAAATGGAGGTGGGTTTTTATTTGCATTTCTCTGATGATTAGTGATGTTGAGCATCTTTTCATATTTCTATTGACCACCTGCATGTCCTCTTTGGAGAAATATCTATTCATGTCCTCTGCCCATTTTTAATTGGATTATTTTGTTGTTGTTGTTGAGTTGTATGAGTTCCTTATATATTTTGAATATTAGTGGTTACCAAAGGGTAAAGGGGGAGGGTAGTGGTAGATGAGGGCAAATGGGATCAAATACATGGTGATGGAAGGAGAACTGACTCTCGGTGGTGAACACACAATGGGATATAGAGATGATGTATTACAGAATTGTACACTTGAAACCTGTGTAATTTTACAAACCATTGTCACCCCAACAAACTGAAAAAATGGAGGTGGGGCAACAGGTTACTTATGGGAAGAAAAGAAAAATAAAATGGAATAATCCTTCATACTATACAGAGATATCAATTATTAGTAGAGTAAATATTTAAATGTTGTTTGTAAAACTATAAAAATTTTAACTACAGTAGAAATTATTTTTTTCTTGGGTTATGATAGGATTTCTCAACAAACAGAAAGCATGTAAATTTAAATAATAATAGATGAATTTTGCCACATAAAAGTGAAGAGCTTTTGTTTATGAAAAGACATAAATAGGAGCTAGTCAAGCTGAATGTGGAAATGTTGCAATATATATAAAAATAATAAAGGATTATTACCTACTATACATATCTGGAAAAGTAAAACAACCTCTAAAAATGTGAGGAATTGCAGACAGGAGCACCACAAATGATGACAAACATATGAAACCTAAGTGGCGAGTAGAAGTTTGAAAATTACGAGTAGATTGAAATACTACTTTATGAACACTAGATTATCCAAAATTAACAAGTTTTAAAATATAAGATAACAGAAAAGATGGGGAAAATATACACATTACTGACAGAAATTTAAATTGGACAATATTTTATGAAACGTTAGCTAAAGTTGGAGGTGAACTACAAATTTTATTCTAACAACTTTTCTTTGGAGAAACTCATACATATATGATCTAGGAAACATATTCATTGCAACTTTTTTTTTACAATGAAAATTCTTTCAAACAAGTCAAATATATAGCAACACATTGTGATAGATTGACAAAATAAAATATAACGCAACAATGAAAGTGAATAAACTGCAGCTACACCAATGACACAGCTGAATCCTTGAAATATAATATGAAAAACATATTTTAAAGTGTTGTTAGTGCATTATATCATTTCACAAGGCTGCAAAACAAGCAAAACTAATAATATATTATTTAAAAAATAGTATTTATGTAGTGAAAAAAATAAAGAAAAAGGAGATGGAGGCAGGGAAATGAACTAAAGAACATTTATCAGCAGGCTGAAATAATTTGTAATAGTTTTGGTAAAATAACTATTCTGGTTTTACAGTTATGTCTTATTTTAATGAGTTAGATATTGGTGATATGTTATATTTATTATTTTTATTTATCAAATATCAAATAGTATTTTTTACTAAAAATTATCATCACTACATAAGCTACACATACCTACATTTCTGGAGCAGATTAGCTTGCAATTAAAGCAAATAAATTCCAGGTGTATATAATCTACTTGAAGGTAAAAATATGATATATTTGGAAACAATACTTTCTTTTAATAAGCAAATCACAAAATGATGCCTTCTACAGTTTTTCACACTATTTAGATGTAAAAATTCTAAAGCTGGAAAATCAAATATGTAAAAATTGTATGAGTATGTATATTTCATGAATTACATTTACTTTTCAAAAATCTTCATTGTACAGAAACTTCTAAACGTCATATTTTTTTTCCAAAAAATCAGAAACAAAGACAGAATCTTAAAAGCAGCAAGAGAAAAAAATATACTTTAACTTACAAAGGAACTCTCATTAGACTATCAGTGGATTTCTCATCAGAAATCCTACACACCAAGAGAGAGTAGACTACGCATTCAAAATATTAAAATAAATAAATTGCCAGCCAAAAATACATTATCCAAGAAAGTTATCCTTTGGCTACAAGGGAGAAATAGACACTTCCAGAGAAACACTACGGCTCTTGAAACTGAAATGGAAAGATGCTATTTAGTAACATGAAAACAGAAAATATACAACACTCTGGTAAAAGTCAGGTTTAGAAAACTCTAATTCTATAATATTATGGTGTATTAACCACCTAACTATAGTACAAAGGTTAAGAAAAAGAATATTAAAAAACTATAGCTACTATAATTTGTTAACAAATACACAATATAAAAAGAAGTAAATTGTGACATCAAAAATATTAAAAAGGGGGAGAAAAAATGTAAAGCTTTTGTATGCAATTGAAGTTAAATCACTGCCTGTGTAAAATGAACTGTTTTATTAATAAGATGTTTCATGTAACCCTTATGGTAACCAGAATCAAATACCTGTAGTGGACTCATAAAAGATAAAGAAAGGAGTAACATAGCATACCACCTAGAAAATCACCAACTTAAAAAGGTAGGCAGAAACAGAGGGAAAGAGAAAGAAGTTAACTATGAAACAGCCAGAAAATAATAAGATGGCTGTAGTAAGTTCTTACATGGCAATAATTACTCGAAGTGTAATGGACTAAATTCTCTAATCAAGAGGAACAGAGTGGCTGTTGGATTCAAACAAAACAAAACAAAACTATATGCTGCCTACAAAGATAGTTGTGTCAGCTTTAAGGACACACATAGGCTCAAACTGACGGGATAGAAAAAGATATTCAAGCAAATGGTAACTTCTATCAGAAAAAAAAAAAAGACTTAAAAAGTCAAAATGGATTAAAGACTTAAATCCCTAAAAGAAAACATAGGAAAGAAGCTCTTTTACATTGGTCTTGGCAATGATTTTTTTGATCTGATGTAAAAAGTACAAGCAACAAAAGCAAAATCAACAAGTGGGACCACATGAAACTAAAAAGCTCTGCACAGCAAAACAATCAACAAAATGATTGAGAGGAAATATTTGTAAACCCTATATTGATAATGAGTTAACTTCCAAAATATATAAAGAACTCGTATAACTAAAAAAAAATCCAATTAAAAATGGGCAGAGGATAAATGTTTTCAGATTTTGGGGGTAAACACCCAGGAGAGGGATTGCTGGGTCATATGATAATTGTATTCTTAATTTTTTGAGGAACCTCCATACCGTTTTCCACAGCAGCTCTACCAATTAATATTCCCACCAACAGTATATGAAGGTTCCTTTTTCTCCACAACCTCTCCAACACTTGTTATTTTTTTGCCGTGTTGATGATTGGATAAAGAAGATATGGTATAAATACACAATAGAATACTACTCGGCTGTAAGAAAAGATGAAATCCTGCCATTTGTGACAACAAGAATGGATCTTGAGATTATTATGTTTAGCAAAATAAGTCAGTCAGGAACCTTATGACTTATACGGGCTATAAAACTGAAAG
The DNA here is from genome assembly GCF_036562045.2 of Rhinolophus sinicus. Taxonomy (NCBI): domain Eukaryota; kingdom Metazoa; phylum Chordata; class Mammalia; order Chiroptera; family Rhinolophidae; genus Rhinolophus; species Rhinolophus sinicus. Next base: position 39,052,225 of record NC_133763.1, on the reverse strand, counting down.
CAACAAATGAACAAGACAGGCAAACAAACAAAAACTCATAGACACAGACAACAGTTTAGTGGATACAAGAGGGTAACAAGGGAGGGGGGTTGGTAAAAGAGGGAAAAGTAGGTCAAATATATGGTGACAAAAAGAGAATTGACTCTGGGTGGTGTACACACATGCAATATATAGATGATGTATTATAGAAATGTGCACTTGAAACCTATATAATTTTACTAACCAATGTCACCCCAATAAATTTAATAAATAGAGAAAATGGCCAGAGGACCTAAATAGACTTTTTTTTTTTTCAAAGACACATAAATGGTCAATATGAAAAGATGCTCAACAACACTATTTGTCAGGGAAATGCAAATTAAAACCACAGTGAAATATCACTTCACACTTGTTAGAATGGCTGTCATCACGAAGAGGTAGTGTTGGTGAGGGTGTGGAGAAAGGGGAGTCTGTGTACTGTCAGTGGGAATGTAAACTGCTTCAGCCACTATGAAAACAGTATGGAGGGTCTTCACAAATTAAAAAACATAAATACCATATGATCCAACAATCCCTCTTTTGGGTATATATCAAAAGATAAAAACAGAATATCCAAAAGATATCTTCACTCCTATGTTTACTGCAAATTTATGTGCAATAGCCAAGATATGGAAACAACGTTAAGTGTCAACAGGTGAATATAGGAATATATATACACACACATATGTTCCTGAGAGGTGGGGGAATTGGGAAGACATTCTTAAAGGGTCCAAACTTGCATCTAGGAGATGAGTAATTTCAGAGATCTAATTAACGGCACAATGAATACAGTCAATAATACTGTTTTATATACTTCAAAGTTTCTAAGATACTGGATCTTACATCTTCTCTACACAAATTAGAGTTGATAATTAGGTAACATGTTAGAGGTGTTAGTTAATACTTTGGTGGCAATCATATAAAGGCATCAAACCAACACTTTGCACACATTAAACTTGTAAAATGTTATATGTCAATTACATCTCAGTAATTATAATTATAGATATGTTACTTCAAACATACCATACTATATTTACTAGAAATATATAAACCTATAATATTATTTTAAAATAAATATGTAGGCATACGTGGCTGTCACTATTTTATATTGAGAAATCAATTACCATTTTTAAATAGATATTGAAGAAGCACACCTCTAACTGGGTAATTTGAAATTATACTCATAAAATTCTGAAACTCAAAACTTCAATTAAATATAAATTAAAATATCAACTTGGCCTTATAATGTATATTGTAAAGGACTTTGAGAGGTCATATAAACTATAAGTCCTGCTAATTAAAAAGACCCAAGTGTAGTTTAAAAGTATTTGAAGATTCAGAAGTAAAATAATTGCATATCACTTTCCCATTTCCTATTCCCAAAGCATCTCTGACTGTGCTTTAGAATCTCTCTATTTAAGACAAAATTATAGCTACTTAAAATGCACTTTTTAACATGGTCCCTGAAAGATCAATCTGCCAAAAATTAGCTGGTGGTGCAGAATTGCGCTTTCCCTCTACTCCCTGGTTTTATTCCATTTGCTAGAGTAACAAGAAAAATTACTTTGATAATTTTAAGTCTAGAGGCTGTTTCTCTATATAAATTGTGCATGGTTACTTTTATTCTTAAAAGTGATAGTGCCTCAAGTCAGTGGCAAATAAATTAAAATATTTAATGTCATCAAGTTATTATTTTCTATTCACAGTTATTAATGGCACCATTACTACTTGTTATCATTTCTAAATATATGGAATTCCAAGTAAACAAAAATATTTATATTACTCCTGTATACTTATCTTTGATTTGCCCAGTCTTAGAAACAAATTTTAATGCATGTTTAATCACACTGAATCTTACAAAAAATTTTAAACAGTTTAAACAAGTACTGACCATGGAAATTATACCCTGATTATATGTGTTTGCTTGGACTGACAGAATTTTTACATTAGATCCCTGATATAATCTAACATAGAAGAAAACTATGCTTATTCGAAAATCATGTGATTTTTAAAAAAATTTCTTGGACTATCGGAACTTTTCCCTTTCAAACTAATCAGCCTGAATATTTCCTGCCTCCATTTTAATTAACATTAAATTAATGTTTCTATCTTAACAAATAATTGCCATGTGGAACAATCAGATACTTTATTGTTAATAGAGTTGGAGTTTTATAAGAGCATATGCTTTGTATAATAAATCAATGGAATTACAAGTTCTGTGGATCTTGGCTGAAACATTTGTATAGTTTCTTTTTCTTGGCTCAGTTTTATTCCAAGCTATGCTTTCAAATAGCTCCAAGAAGATAGCACTTTTTTAAGGCATTCAGTTATTATTTTCTTTGCAAACATACAGCAGCTAAAAGGAAACTATGTGGGAAAGTGCCATATAAAGATAGATGGTAGAGAGATGATAGATGGAGAGATACATACGAATGTCATTCATATAATATATGAAATTGTATGTGTCTATATGAAGGTTTTTTATCTATGTAGTTATATTTAATTCTAGTAATTTATGTTTAATAATTAGTATACATGGGAAATTTGATATAGAATGGAAGCAACTCCCTATCCCATTCTAAGTTTACTGCCCCGTAGTACCTTAAATTAAACTTCAGTCAATAAGACCTTGAGTGATTCAACAGAAACTTTACTTTTCTATATATACATATTTATAATTATTAAACTTACATGTGAAATAGTAATAAAAAGTAACTACAGGATCAACTAAAAACCTCAACAAAAAGCCAGTTAATTACAATGATTAAATTAGAATTGAAGGTATTCATGTGTATTAGTGTCCAATTAGAGTTTACTTAAAAGTTAGATGTTCTACGGCCCCAGTTCTTTACTTGGAATAATACTTAAAATTATAAACTCTGTTCTTGCCTACTTGGGTTGAAATCCCCATTTGTCACTTATTGATCCAGAGACAATCTGTAACTGTCCACAAAAATCTATCCCCCCTTCTCTGACACACAGCAAAATTACATTTCCCAGCTTCTGGTGTAATTAAGTGTGGTCCTGTGCCCATATCTCTGTAATAATATGCGAGTGTAAATAATGTGTTTCTCTTCCAGGGCAGGGTCTATGAAAGTGCCTGTGATTTTTTGTCCTCTCCATTTTCCTATGGTAGCGTCCGATTACAATGACCAGAGTGACTTTAGAAGCCAGAAGCTGAAGATAGCAATGCATCCAACAGCCTGGATTCTAGAAAGATTGTGTGAAATAATTTTGTGTGTGACCTCAAAACCATAACTTGAACAATTATATGACAAGGAAGTAAACCTTGTTGTTTTTGCCACCAAATTTTGAGAGTTTATCCTACCCTATCTACCCTAGTTTTGTGATGTAAGACAAATTATATTACCTAGCTGCCTTTTACCTCACCTAAAATGCTGATTGTTTTGAATGAATTAGTGAAATATTTTGTAGATTCTACCATTATACCTTCCTTTGAGTAATTTGCTTTCCCATCATTAGCAAATGCAGTTCAGTGTGTCCTCATCAATTTTTGTAATGCTAAAGGTTAATTACTAGGTATCTTTGCTTTTAGGGTTATCTTTTGTTCATTTCATTTCAAGAATACTTTTTACCTCAGTGTCTGGGCTTTCTTCACTTAGCATAGTGTCCTCCTGGTTCATCTACGTTGTTGCAAATACTACATGTTGCTACTTATAGGAGTAATCTAAAATAGTGCAACTCTAAAATAGAGGGTAGAATGGTGGTTTCCAGGGGCTGGAGGGATGAGAAAATAGAGAGGTGTAAGCGTCAGTCTCTCAAGATGAATAGGTCCAAGAGTTCTATTGTACAGGATACTGCATACAATTAACAATATTGTACAGTATACTTAAAAATTTGCTAAGAGGGTAGGTCTTATGTTAAGTGTTCTAATAATAATAATAAATAAATAAAGAGGGCAGGAAGAGACTTTTGGAGGTGACGGATATGTTTATAGCAGATTATCTCTAAGCTGATCAAGTTGGTAGACATTAAATATGTACAGTTTATTTTGTACATCAATCATACCTCAGTAAAGTGGTTTAAGAAAAAAAAAAGAATATATTTTACTATACTGTAACAAGATAAACTTCCTTAAAGAAACATTATAATAAAGTCACGATTTCTTGAAAACCAAAGTGGCGTCCCTTTATTTAACAATAAAACACCCAATCCTTAGCTCTGCATTCATTATCCTTTTAAAATCCAAATCAAAACTCCCTTTTCAGTTATTTTTTTCTCCAAACTATAACTACATTACCCCCTATCCAAAATATACTATTACTGTCTTTTTGCCACCTATCCCGTATAATTTTTTGAATCTTTGTTTTTAACCACATTGTTTCCTACCTAAATATTCTTTACCTCTATTGAATTTTTAAATTGTGTTTGTTTTACTCTAGTATTCATGAAGACTTTCTAAGATATTCCTAGACAGAAATTGCCTTCCTATTTGCAGAATTTCCATATACTAAGTTGTTTGGTCTCTTGTTAATTTTATTAATTCTGCCTGAGATTATAGCTATTTGTAAGAATCCAAGATATAATGACAAATAATCCTTATAGAGTATAAATACAAATGCAAAAAAATGGTCAATAATCCCTCATGATTGTGCTGTGGACAGAGCAGGCACACAGTGGGCATGTAATACCTCATAAGTAATATTGTTGATTTTTTATTGATCAATCTGATATTGGCTTATATTCACCTAGAATTCCTGTCATTTATTAGTTATAGAATTGGTAATGCTCTAAAATTTTTCAACTTCCAATAAATCTGTTTCTCTTTCACATAAAAGTAGTGACAAATAAAATTTACCTCAATCATCTAGCTAATTAAGTGAAATTCAAGAATATGTGCTGGATACTAAAATGATAAAACGGAAATAACAAACAAAAATAATATGGCAGACATTCATTATAAGGTGTACAGGTTAATTAAGATATAGTGTTAATATTCTTCAATATATTTTGAGTAACCTGATGCACACTATTCTTTCTTATAAATTCCATATCATTCATTTTGTTATTATTGATTCCTTCCTGTTAATTTTAATTATCTAGTGTATACTTCCATTGAAGCCAGAATAGGCAACTTAGAGTTCTCTTATTATTTCTCCCTATAGAGTATTTATTACAATTTAAAAAAATATTTTAGAACTTAAAAAAATTAATACTCATCATTGCAATATTTATTCATTGTGATCAAATATTTTCAAAACTCTACCTCTTTGTAGGCCTCAGAGAGCTTGATATTCTCTTTAGCATAAAGTAGTTGCTTGATTTGTTATTGATCAGAGTAATTTATAATTTTGCTGAAGTCATTAAAAGGTATCACCTAAAACATTTGAAAATTTTTAAATGATATACACGCACCAATGATTTTAAGAAACTATTGTAAAATGTTCTCAGTAATTTATTCACTCTAAGTTCTAGCTTCTGCATCTTTAGCCCTTAGGTTGAATAAGATCTATTAGTAACATTCTCTGGTCAGGTAGTAAAGTTATGCAATAATACATGCAAGATTCTGTGAAAAATAACCCACAGACATTGAGATTTCTGTCTTATAGTACAAGTTTATAAACTATAATAACTAGGAAATTCTTCTGTGACCTACAGTAAGACAATCACATTAAAAAACAATCACATTCTCTTTTGTTAAATAAGAGAGAGATGGACGTAAAATAGTCAAGTTTATCTTGGCTAAAACTTCAATATAGTACTAGGATATATTTTTAACTGAAAATAGTCAGTGGGAGCCCCTGAGGAGTGAAAAGACAGCTGGCATGACAACACTTGACATCCTGTGTGTAATTGATTTTGAATGCCTGACAGATTTTTATAATGGTATGGAAGCACTCAGACTGGCAGGAAACTTGGGAATAGATTGAGTGGTGGTGAGGCCACTTTAATATAACTCTTACATGAGAATCCTTTGGGTACACTTCACATCAAAGATACATTCTAAGCTCAGTGCCTGACCACTAGTACAACCCCATTCCATTAAATTCAAGAACAGAATAATTTGACCATCAATAATTATTTAATTAGTTTTTTTCCTTTCCTTCCACATTCCATGTATAGTTAAGTTTTAGATTGTAAGTAAGATTGCATTATCTAGAAAAGGGAAGTAAACCCTTTTTTTGCGTCTAAATTCTGTATCGACCAAATATCACTGTCATGCAGAGTGTCATGTGGGGGTCTCTGATCCCGCTCCCCACATAAGAACGCAGGATATGGTGAGACCAAAAAGGAACACCCACAGAGCCATAGATAGGGGAGTCATACCACTACAGTCTCTCTGGTGGCTGGGTTGGAGACACAGGAAGCAGGAGCCACACAATCCACAACCTGCCATCCGCTTTTCTGCCAACCAACCCCTTGCTAACTGCAATCCACTCTTACTAGCTCAGCCACCATTAGCTTGCTAGCCCCCATTTTTGCTGCTAGCATAGCCATGGTAGTTATATTAATGGCCAATGGCTCACTGATTACAGCTGATGGCCAACTAGCCACAGTTGATGGCCATCCAATCACAGTTGATGGCCATTTACTACCTGAGCCATCACCTTTCCACAAGAGGCCGAGAACCTGGAAACTGCATTCCTGGCTCTGTCCCCACAATCACTTAAGTACCATAGGTTAAAACAGCATCATAAACTGTTCACATGTCAGAATATTATAATTTAAATAAGACAAGTAGACTTATTTGTTAGTGGTAATTTATAATGCAATGATTCATAAAACAAGGAAATAACATTTAAATTTAACATAAACTGTGGTGCAGAAGGAAACTGTATAGAGTCAAAAAGCCAAGATTTCAGCTTTAAGTCCACTATTCACAGCACAACAAATTAAAATGTCTTTTCTGTCATCCATAGTGAGGATGATAATAATACTTTCTGTGTGATATGAAAATTAAATCAAATTTTATATAATTGCTATATAAAATTGTTTATAATTCTACAAGCTATTCTCATCTTAATTATTCATTAAAAGTGTTTGCCAATTATTGCATAGTTTCCTATATTTTTCTATTATTTTGATTTGTTTTTTGAGGGCAAGTGAGATTTATAGCTATAAAATGATCAATAGCTGTGTAATTATCAATGGCTCATCAGTTTTTCCAGCCTGGAAACCTCAGTAATTTCTGACCTCTCCTCTGACAATTGAAATGCCATCATGGACTGGTTAATTTATTATTAGGTGTCTACATTTTAAAAGAAAGAAAAAAAAACACTAAGTGAAAAAAAAAAGTTACTCATATCTTTAAGAAATCATTCTAACTGTATGGGGCTCACAATCTACATTCAAAAGTAAAATAATGACAATAATATAATGCACACAATTTATTGCCCTAAAAAGAACAAATAGGGTATTCTAGGCTGTAAAAGAAATCAGGATTAATCGTTGATTATAAAAATTGTTTATTTTTTCATAGAAAATGAGATTTTTGAGATGAGATCTAAATGGATAGAATCTAGTTAGAGGTGAGAAAAAAAGTTTAGCAAAAGAACCATACTTACGGGACAGCAAGGATCACTTAGGAAAAATAAAATATCAGTAAGGCATGCAAAGATGAGTGACAAGATATTTAGCTAGTATGTTCTATTCAGAGTTTTCTTAACATCCATTCACGCTTATTTTGTATTTGCTCTAAAACCATTGTACCCCGATTCCTCATTATCTTGTACTTTGATTATTAGTAAAGTCTCTTAATTGGTCTCCATTGATCTTAGACACTTTTCATTCAAAGGTCTTCAAAAACAAGTTTCAGATATATCTTTCAAAATGATAACATTACATATTTGTACCCATTTTTAAATAACATTTGCTCTTTATTTTCTGAAAATTCACTAAAGTTGAATCAAATTTTTTTCCTAAAATTATCCATTCATCTGATGTAAAAAATAATAATAATAATAATAACATGGGATGGCAGGCTGCACCCCCTGCAACTAAGATTGAAAATGGCAACTGGATTTGGAGTTGAGATGCTCCAACTAGATTAAAGGATGACTTGGAGCTGATGGGCCCTGGAAAAACACACTGTTACCCAATATTCCCCAATAATTTTTTTTTTAATTTGAAAAAAGAAAATCTATTTTCTTCATTCAGTTATGCTCACCATTCCCAGAATATTCCATTATGTTATGTTCTACCAATCCTCAATTCCCCCAGCCATCCCTTACATACATCTGGAACAGCTGTATCCTCTCCTCCAAATCCAGATTAATTTTTATCACCAGAATTAAACCATTCCTTATAAACGAGTTGTCATTCATTTGTTCATCCATTTATTTAATCAAATTTAGCAATGTTTTTTGAATGACTATTATATGCAAGGATTTCTGATATAAATAAACAATTTAAATTTTTTCCAGCACTAATAATGCTTCTGTTCACACTGGTGAGTAAAAATTTTAAAATAATCATATTTATGCCCTCTTGCTTTAAGTTTACAATCTTTACTGTCTACTCCATGCCATTTGTACTTTTCTTGCACATGAACTCTTTGGAATTTGGTGAAAACTATGTATAAACATTCTGTAATGTTTTCTAACTTTTAAAGAGAAAAATATCATTAAATCTTCCATCACCTTCTCACTACTACTCATCTTCCTGCTCTTCTTAGAACCCTGCCACCATAATGTAGGCTAGTCTGCTGAAAATAGGAGTCCAATTAACCTCATCATCCTAACTGTCATTCTAATTATACAGGACATGTGAATGAGGTCATCCTAGGCTAGTAAACCCACAGTTTACCTACCAACGGATGAATAGCCAAGCCCAACAAGCATCAACAGAGGTGAACTAAGGCTGGCCACGGCAATACCCCATGACCCATGGATGTGTGAGTAATAATCAGTAGTTGTTGTTTGAAGCAATTAATTTTAACTTAGTTTGTTGCCCATCAAAAATGGATATATGGGAAGAATTGTAGTATCCTATGTTTATAAGATTTCTCCCTGGCAAAATTTACAATTGTATTTTGTGTTTAATAGCACCTTATTATTTGAATCTATTAATATATGTATCACTAAGTTATTTTAGTGATTAAAAATTTTAACATGATTAAAATTTGATAGCTAGTCAACTATTTTACTATGTGAACATTAAGAATGCAATTATTAGATGATTCCATGCCTTATATATCCAACTGATCATATGATACACATAAAAATAGCATAAAAACACAATATGAATTAAATAATATCTTATTCAAGTAACAAAAGAAATAAATTGAACCTCATCAAAATTTAAAACTATGGGCTTCAGGTCACAGGAATGGCGACAGTGAGGTGGTCTTCTTGAGTTCTCCTCCAGAACTTATTACAAATTGAACATCTATAACCCATCAAAGGACTCTGCACATCACACAGAACAGCTAAGAGACTTGTAGGACAATTACTTGAAGGTGGGCAAACTGGGCAAGCAGGGAAAGAAGGAAGGGTGCTGAGTGGAGATGCTGCCTGCATCCACAGCTGCGGAGACACAGGGTTCCCAGGACAGAACAGAGACCACAAAAGCCAGGAGGTGGGCTCTTTCCCTGCATCCCACAGCTGATCTCTCCTGCTGAGAGAACAGCATATTCAGCCTTTGAGGCAGTAATCTCAGCTGAGACATATAGCTGGGCCCTATGTGGACAAAGGACATAAACACCATACCTGGGCCCCTCTCCCCACTCTCCCAATCCTTCCCCCACCCTTCCAGAGACTCAAGCTGACCACTGAACTGAGGAGTAGTGTCAGATTACAGAGATGCAGCAGTGCTCAGGATCTGGTTTGCAGCTGCTGTGACCCAAGGAGGAAGCTGGGAAGAGTGCGACACTGCTGGGCTGGGAGAGAGAAGACTGCTTCGTCCCCAGCCCCCACCTTTTCTGGCCTGCCGAGGGCAGGACAATTACAACATCGGAGACACTCCCAGGGGTCAGCAGGAGGTGGCAGAGGCAGCTCTGGGCTTCCAGCAGCTCAGAAGTCTCACGCCTACACACACATACACACAAGAAGAAGTACCCTAAAACTCAGGAGACCTGGGCACAAGGCTGGCTATGTTATTCTCAGTGCGCATATGTGCAGGCAAGAGCAGAAACTGCACTGACTTTGTAAGAACTACCATCCAGACCCCATAACCCCACTCATCTAGATCTGTAGTGCCAGGGTCACCCTGGGCGCCAGGTGACCAGCTATGCTTACACAAGACACAGGGGACTCTTTGGTACAGCAGAGGACAACCTGGAGATTAGTTGGTGGATTTAAGCCAAAACTGGCGCTGCTTTTTTTTTTTTTTTTGTATTTTTAATATTTTTACCTGTGTTGAGTGTGGGTTATCGGTTGTTTTTACATGTGAGTGTATTTGTTGTGCTTTTCTCTGTTATTCTTGTTGTTGTGCTTGGTGATTTGCTTTGTTCTGAAATTGCCCTACACCAGGGCCCAGCCCAAGAGGCACAAGATTCAACAAACCCAGAGGCCAACTCTACCAAACCAGAGTACTACCAGGTTTAACCTACAAGTGACACACCCAGAGGGAATTCTCTACAGGCACAAGAGCCCATAGAGGCCAAGCCTTATTTGAACGGTCAGCTGTCATGCGGCAGGTCATCCACTGTGGGCAGAGCCAAGTCCCATAACTAGTCAGCCTAAAAGTCAATCCCACCTAATGACAAGACAAAAGCAATTAAAGTTCAACTTTAACAGGACACTATACACAACACAAGGGTCACCATTGGAGCACATGCACAGGAGAATAGGGAAGTGGTGCAAGTCAAATATAAAGGACACATACTACATAACCCAGCAAGAACTAAGAACTCTAGGGGATCTACCTAATACATCGAAGCAAACACAGAGAGTCAGCTAAAATGGGGAAACAAAGAAACATGTCCCAAATAAAAGAACAGAAGAAAGCTCCAGAATTGGAACAAAATGAAATAGAGGTAACCAACCTATCAGAGACAGAGTTTAGAAAACTGAGGATAAGAATGTTTAAGGGGCTTAGTGACGACATAAAGAAGGACAGAGAAATCATAATGAACAACCAGTTAGAACTAAAGAATACAATTACTGAAATAAAGAACACACTTGAAGGAATTAACAGCAGGTTAGATGAGGCAGAGGATCGAATCAGCGACTTAGAAGACAAGTTAGCAGAGATCACCCCAATGGAACAACAAAAAGAAAAAAGAATAAAAAACAACGAAAATGGTTTAAGAGACTTCTGGGATAACATCAAGCGCAACAACATGCACATCATAGGAATACCAGAAGGTGAAGAGAGGGAGCAAGGGATCGAGAACATATTTGAAGTAATAATGAAGTGAGAGAGTTCCAACCAGGATAAACCCAAACAGGTCCACACCAAGACACATTATAGTTAAAATGGCAAAAGTTAAAGAAAAAGAGAGATCCTAAAAGCAGCAAGAGAAAGACAGCAGGTTACATACAAGGGAACTCCTATAAGACTATCAAATGACTTTTCTACAGAAACATTGCAGGCCTGGAGGGAGTGGCTGGAGGTACTCAAAGTGATGAAAAACAAAGGCCTACAACCTAGATTGCTTTATCCAGCAAGGCTATCATTTAAAATCGAAGGAGACATAAAGAGCTTCCCAGAAAAGAATAAGCTAAAGGAATTTATTACTACCAGGCCAGCATTGCAGGAAATATTAAAAGGGCTTCTGTAAACAGAAGAAAGATGAAAACAATCTAACTACAAATTTAAAAATGGCAATAACTAGGTACCTATCAATAATCACTTTAAATGTAAATGGATTAAATGCTCCAATTAAAAGACATAGGGTGGCTGAGTGGATAAGAAAGAAAGACCCTTGCATGTACTGTATGCAAGAGACTCACCTCAGATCAAAAGACACACACAGGCTGAAAGTGAAGGGTTGGAGTAAGATATTTCATGCAAATGCAAACGAGAAAAACGCTGGAGTTGCAATCCTTATATCAGACAAAATAGACTTTAAAATGAAGAACATATTAAAAGACAAAGATGGCCACTATATAATAATAAAGGGATCGATCTGACAAGAAGACATAACCCTAGTAAACATCTATGCACCCAACATAGGAGCACCTAAATATATAAAACAGATATTGACTGACATAAAGACAGAGATCAACAGTAACACTATCATAGAAGGGGACTTCAACACACCTTTGACAACAAGGGACACGTCTTCCAGACAGAAAACCAAATTGGAAAAACAGCCTTAAATGATACATTGGACCACTTGGATTTAATCGATATTTTCAGAGCATTTCACCCCAAAGCTGCAGAATACACGTTCTTCTCAAGCACACATGGAACATTTTCAAAGATAGACCACATGTTAGGCCACAAAACAAGTCTTGACAAATTTAAGAAAATTGAAATCATACCAATTATCTTCTCTGACAACAGTGCTATGAAATTGGAAATCAACTACAGAAAAAAAACCTGGAAGACACACAAATACATAGATGCTGAATAACATGTTACTAAATAATGAATGGGTCAACAATGAGATCAAGGAAGAAACCAAATGATATCTCGAGACAAACGAAAATAAAAACCCGACCTCTCAAAATCTATGGGATGCAACGAAAGCAGTCCTAAGAGGGAAATTCATAACATTGCAGGCCTATCTAAAGAAACAAGAAGAATCACTAATCAACAATTCATCTTCTCTCTTAAGGGATATGAAAAAAGAACAGCAAAATAAGTCCAAAGGGAGTACAAGGAAGGAGATTATAAAGAGCAGAGCAGAAATAAACTAAATAGAGACCAAAAAAAAAAAAAAAAAAAAAAAAAGATCAATGAATCTAAGAGCTGATTTTTTAGAGAAGATAAACAAAATTGACAAACCTTTAGCCAGACTCATAAAAAATAAATAAATAAATAAATAAAGAGAGAGAGAGAGGACCCAAATTAATAAAATCAGAAATTGAAGAGGAGAAGTGATAACAGACACCACAGAAATACAAAAAAAAAAAAAAAAGAAAGAAAGAAATAAAAAATTACTATGAGCAACTATATTCCAACAAATTAGACAATCTGGAAGAAATGGACAATTTTCTAGAAGCATACAACCTTCCAAGGCTAACTCAAGAAGAAACAGAAAACCTGAATAGATTGATTACCACAAGGGAAATCGAATCAATAATCAACAAGCTCCCAACAAACAAAAGCACTGCACCAGATGGCTTTACAGGTGAATTTTACAGAACATTCAAAAAAGAATTATCACCTATTCTCCTCAAGCTATTCCAAAAAAATCCAGAAGGAGGGAAGGCTCCTATCACCCTGGGTGGCCACTATCACCCCGATCCCCAAATCAGACAAAGACATTACAAAAAAAGAAAACTGCAGGCTGAAATCCCTAATGAACATAGATGCAAAAATCCTCAACAAAATATTAGCGAACAGATTTCAGCAATGCATTAAAAAGATCATACACCGTGATAAAGTGGGATTCATCCCTGGTATGCAAGGGTGGTTCAACATCTGCAAATCAATTAATGTGATACACCACATTAACAAAATAAAAAATAAAAATCATATGATCATATCAATAGATGCAGAAAAAGCATTTGACAAAATCCAGCAGCCATTTATGATAAAAACTCTTAACAAAGTGGGAATAGAGGGACCGTATCTCAACACAATAAAGGCCATATATGATAGACCCACAGATAACATTATACTCAATGGGGAAAAACTAAAACCATTCCCCTTAAGATCAGGAATAAGGCAAGGTTGCTCACTTTCTCCACTTCTATTCAACATAGTGCTGGAAGTTCTAGCCACAGCAATCAGCCACGAAAAAGAAATAAAAGGCATCCAAATTGGTAAGGAGGAAGTAAAATTGTCATTATATGCAGATAAGATGATAATATATATAGAGAGAACCCTAAAGACTCCACCAAAAAAAAATTAGAGATGATAAAGAAATTAGTAAAGTAGCAGGATACAAAATTAATATTCAGAAATCAGTTGCATTTGTATATACCAATAATAAAATATCAGAAGGAGAAATTAAGAAAACAATCCCATTTACAATTGCTTCAAAGACTATAAAATACCTGGGAATAAATTTAACCAAAGAAGTGAAAGATCTGTACTCAGAAAACTATCAGACACTGAAGAGAGAAATTAAAGAAGATACAAATAGATGGAAACACAAATAGATGGAAACACATACCATCCTCATGGATAGGAAGAATTAATGTCGTTAAAATGTCCATACTGCTTAAGGCAATATACAGATTCAATACAATTCCTATCAAACTACCAAGAACAGTTTTCACAGAAATGGAACGTATAATCCTAAAATTTATATGGAACCATAAAACTCCAGATAGCCTCGGCAATTTTGAGAAATAAGAACAAAGTGGGAGGTATAACAATACCTGACATCAAATTATACTACAAGTCTACAGTAGTCAAAACAGCATGGTACTGGCATAAAAACAGATACATAGATCAATGGAACAGAATAGAGAGTCCAGAAATAAACCCATGTCTATATGGTCATTTAATCTATGACAAAGGAAGCATGAATTTATGGTAGGGTAAATACAGTCTATTCAATAAATGGTGCTGGGAAACCTGGACAGACATATGCAAAAAAATGAAACTGGACCACTTCCTTACACCATGTACAAGAATAAATTCAAAATGGCTTAAAGACTTAAATGTAAATTCTGAAACCATAAAACTCCTAGAAAAAATTTCAGGAAGAAAGTTTACAGACATTACTTGGAGTAATATTTTTACTGATATACCCCTTGGGCAAAGGAAGTAAGAGAAAAAATCAACGTGGGATTATATCAAACTAAAAAGTTTTGTTTTTTTTTCTTTTTTTTTTTCACAGCAAAGGAACAAAAAAAGATCCTACTGAATGAGAGAAGATAATTGCCAATGATATGTCCAAGAAGGGGTTAATATCCAAAATTTATAAAAACTCAACTAACTCCAAAAAAATAAACAACCCAATTAAAAACTGGGCAGAGGACATGAAGAGATATTTTTCCAAAAGGACATACAGATGACAGATGAAAAACTGTTCAACCTCACTAATCGTTAGAGAAATGCAAATAAAAACTGCAATGAGATACCACCTCACCCCAGTCAAAATGGCGATCATCAATAAATCAACAAACAACAAATGCTGGCGCGGATGTGGAGAAATGGGAACCCTTGTGCACTGTTGGTGGGATTGCAGATTAGTGCAGCCCCTGTGGAAAACAGTATGGAGGTATCTCAAAAATCTGAAAATGGAACTGCCTTATGACCCAGCAATTGCACTCCTAGGTATCTATCCGGAGAAACCCAAAACTCTAATTCAAAAAAAACTATGTTTATTGCAGCACTATACACAATAACCAAGACATGGAAACAACTGAAATGCCCATCGGTAGACGACTGGTTTAAGAAACTGTGGTACATTTATACAATGGAGTATTATGCAGCCATAAGGAGGAATGAAATCTTACCATTTGCAATACAGATGGACCTAGAGAACTTTATGGTAAGTGAAATAAGTCAGACAGAGAAAGACAAATACCATATATGATCTCACTTACATGTGGAATCTAAAGAAAAGAACGAATGAATGAAGTAATCAGAAACAGTCTCAGAGACATAGAGAAAAAACTGAGGGTTGCTAGATGGGAGGGGGGATGGGGATAAGGGGGAAGGTGAGGGGATTAGAAAGCACAGTCAGTAACCACAAGATTGCCACGGGGATACGAAAGTCAATTTGGGGAATGTAATCAATATGTTGTAAAGATTTTGTAGGGTATCCAACGGACCCTTGTCTTATTAGGGAGACCACCTCAGGGATGATGTAGATGCCTGATCACTGCACTGTAACCTGAAGCTCAAACTGAACAATAATGAATATCAACTACAATTTTATATATATATATATATATATATATATATATATATATATATATATATATATATTTACAAGAAGCGGAGTACAGCATTAGGAATAGAGATAATGGAAATGTAATGGCTGTGTGCAATGTCAGAGGGTAGTAGATAAGGGGAGGGGGATTATCACCGTGTGAGGGATATAAATGATAAATGTCTAACTATACATTGTTTTTATACCGGAAACTAATAAAAAATAATAAAATAAAAATAAATAAATAAAATAAAATGAACTATAGGCTTCAAAATTCACCATCAAGAAAGTGAAAAGACAACCTTCAAATGGGAAGAAAATTGCAAATAACATGTCAGATAAGGAACTGGTATTTAGAATACATAAATATTTATATTTTTAACAATAAAAAGAATAACAATTAAAAATAGACAAAAAATTTGGATGGACATTTCTCCATACAAGGTAATCAAATGGCCAATAAGCACATAAAAAGTAGCTCAACATCATTACTCACTAGGGGACTATAAATCAAAATAGCAATGAGAAACCACTTCATACCCTCTAGGATGACTATAATCAAAAGATGGACAATAAAAATTGTCCACAGAATTAAAACAAAAAGTTGTGCATAAATGTTCATAGCAGCAATTATCTATGATAACTCAATGTTGGAAACAACCTAATGTCCATCAACGGATGAATGGATTAACCAAATGTGGCCAAATATGGTGTATCCATATAGAGGAACATTATCCAGCTGTCAAAAAAATTGAACTGAAGTATTGTTCCAACATAGGAAGACGTTTAAAATATTATTATAAGAAAGAAGCCTAACAGAAAATGCCACATATGATTATATACAGCATTCTATGCCAAATATGATTCAGTATACAACATTTTTAAAAATAGGAAAATCATAGATACATAAAGCAGACTTCTGATTGTCAGGGATGGGGCAAGGGGAAAATTGGAGAGTGATTGTTAATGGATAAAGGAATTCATTTTGGTGTAATGAAAATATTCTGGAATTAATGATTTCATATATTTTTAATATTCTAGGAACTGCTAAATTTTACAGAGTGAATTTTATGGTATATGAATTATATCTCAATAGAAACATTTCATGGTTGTATAAAGTGACACTGAATATCTCAATTCTGTAAATAAGCTAATCACATAATTATCAATTTCACATAAAATATCTTTTAATTGAAATAGACATTTTTAAAGAATCAGTTAAATGACATTTTATGTAGCTCGTGGATAAAATCATCTTAGAATTTTGTAACAAATTGTTGAAGGTTGCGTGTAAATTACATGCTATCCAAGAAATATAAGGATTTTTATAAGACATCTAGACCTTATTCTACCAGCAATTGCCTTGATGTCTTATGCAAAATATGATGTGATTTGCCAATGTGATTTTAATATCTATTCTATTTGTAAATAACTATGATATGAAATTGATCCTGGAAAAATAAAGAAAGATATTTTAATTTCATTCTGTAGAAGGATGTAACACTGTAAATTCAAATGCAAAGAATAGTTATATATGCTCATAGAACAAAATGCAAAATGCATAATGCTGGCCTATTTGAGAAAAAAATATTTTTAATCTGTATATAAATATATCTAAGGTTACATATCTATGATAAGAGAAAATAGAAACCACAGCTTTACTTAAAAAATAAAAATTCATAAAAATAAAAATAGTAAAAATAAAACCTGCTTTTTTCAGTTTTTGAGAGAAACTAAATATTAGTTGGACATTGTAATGATAACTTTTATATTCTTTCTTTTAAAGGTAAAATATTAAACAAATAATAAAATAGAAAATAAACAGAGTGTATTATAAACTGAACATTCCTCTACCCCAATTCAGATTTTTCAAACGTTAAAAACTGTCTTTAATTTGCCTAAGACCTTTCCTTAAAGAAATAAAATATTATATTTACAGTTGCGGCACAATACATCATAGAAATCCTTATGGCTTCCTCTCCTTTCTCTTCTCACCAGAGGTAATCACTATTTAAAAGTTGGTGAAAAGCCTTCTCAACTACTTTTTAAAATATTTTAATTATGTATATTAATAACCCCCCAAAATAAGAATATAATTTTGTTTATAACATTAACTAAATGCGTTATGCACAAATATATCTATTTAATGGTATTCTAGTGGTTGACAAATTTTCGCTAATCCGCCTATGTAAGACCACATATCTTAGAGTTTTTCTATTCTAGATAGAGAATCCGCCTACAAGTGGTATTGCTATGTGTCATAGACTCTCAGAGGGACTACAGTGTCCTGCTACGTTGAGTGTCTAATACACAGTTCTACATGTTGTCTATGTGATGAGCGCTGCTCTGTGATGTGAATAAAGTTCACAACACTCTTTGGTCTACTTAGCAGACCTATACAGACATTGCAAATTTACTTTTCAAACTGTTTGCAAGTAAATATACTTCCATTAACTGTATGAGCTCCCATTCTCCACGTCTGCTATTTCTGACACTGACTTAGAAAAAACTGCTAATCTAAAGGTTATAAAATGATTACTTCAATTTATGTTTAATTCATAGCAAGTAAACTGAATACATTTTTCTTGTTTATTTTCATTCAGATTTTCTCCACTGAAAGTGCCTAATCCTAATCTTTCCCCTTTTTCAGTGAAGTTATATATTCTTTTAAAATATATATTTTTTGGAATCTTTCTATATTTTGGATCCAAATTCTTTGCCTGATTTGTAAATTATACATGTTCATTAATGTAATCATTTAATAAAATAAGCACAAGAACTTAAGAACAGAAAACTAATTAATATTTAGCATTTATATAGTTTTACCACATATTGCAGAATATATTGATAAATTGATGTGTTTTTTTTTCAAACTACATTAATAAGATTTTGGTTTAAATAAACTTTGCATAATTCTGAAAAATATTTTATATGATTCTATATTTTGATACATTTGAATGCAAACACATCAACTACTTCATGTTTAAAAATTATTGTTTGTCCTTTATGAAGGACTTCCAAATTTTTTATACCTGCAATTTTGAAAGAAGAAATAAACAGTTCTGAAAGAAAGGCAGATGAGGTTGAGAACAAGTGACCTGCATCATTGCCTATGGGTACTGTAAACTGAAGCTCAATTATAAACAAAGGGTATAATATTTTGTGGTATATTGTAAATCAGAGTTCAAAAGAAAATGGCTGAATAAGAAGGTTGTGTATTGAGCAGAAAGTTGGGGTCGTTCTTAGGTAGCAGGTTTTGCTCAAGAGCACGCAACCTTGCTTTAAAAACATTCGCTTCATGTTTTTTAAATGGGCACTTTTTAATTTGGCTTCCATTCAGACAACATAGTCTCTTAAAAATGTTCCCGTGTTATTCACCGTGAAAAAGAAATGAGCTATCAAGCCAAGAAAAGACGTGAGGAACCTGAAATGTATATCACTAAGTGAAACAAGCCGATCTAAAAAGGCTCCACACTACATACGATTCCAACTATGTGACATTCTGGAAAAGGCAAAACTATGGCACAGTGAAAAGATCAGTGGTTGCCAGGAGTTGGAGAGGGAAAGGGATAAATAGATGGAGCTCAGAGGATTTTTACGGCACTGAAAATACTCTGTATGATACCATAAGGATGGATGTGTGTTATTATAAATTTGTTCAAACCTATAGTACATACAACACGAAGAGTGAACTATAATGTAAACTATGAACTTTGGATGATCAATTAATGTAATTTCTTTTATGCATAAATATTAACTACATGTTTTTGAATTTTCAATATATTACTTGAGTTCCTGGTGTATCATGGTAACAATGGTAACATTGCTGAGACTAATTTATTTTATGAAAGACTAAGCAACAGGTATTTAAAATAAATAAACCCTTGAGTGCATAATACATTTTAAAGTTGTTTTTTTCATTGATAGATGCCCGATATATATATTTATTTTCATGTATATACTTTATATATAATGTGTCTATAGGGGTAGTATTATAAATGATTGAAAATGAATATAGGTTATTATGATAAGTATATGGTATTCTGAACTTATTGTTGAATAATTTATATACTTGCTTGGCTAAATATACATAGGATTAAACATTATTTAATCCTATTATCATATCTTTATTTATACTAAAAATTATCATACCTTTATTTTATACTAAAAATTTATGATTTTGTTAAACTTTTGTGAAATACATTTTTATGAAATCTTAATATCAAAGAATGTAGCTAATATTCTGACAACATTGCCATAATAACTGGTTAAAGAATAAATATCACTAGCTATCAATTTATTTTAGGTATGCAGTAGAAGGAAAAAAGCAAACATTTTTTAAAAATTAATTTACATCTTTGAATGTTGTATTGAAAGTGCACACTATTAGGTAAAGTATCCATTTTAAACTGTTTCGTCCAAATTGCCTACAGAAAGCATATTAATAGAAATGCAAAAGTGATAGGCAATATCTAAGTGAAAAATATCAATGTACATCATAATTTTAATTGCAATCTTTATTATTTTTGAATGTTAATTGCCAGTGTATTGAAATCATGGCACATTTTGAAGTGTTTCTGAATAAATTCCTAAATGGAAACATACATAATAATTATTAAGTAAGAATGTGTCAAATATGTGACTATTATCTAGTATGTGTATCACTGACATAGTTTGGCTAGTTTTACTGTCAAAAGGTATTAATTTTAGTATCAGATATGATTATGAATTTAATGAGTAGCTATCAAATTTGTTAATTAAATAACTTAACATTCCACAGAAATTTTTTTATTCAGAAACCCTCCACAGTTCAAACTAAAGATGTGGCCAAATCAATGTTATTTCTTTAACTCATGATTACGAAACATGATTATTATTAAACTGCAGATATTTTATTGTAATGTTTAACTTTGAATGTATTTTATAATGGTAAATTTCTAATATAGAAACATAAGGTAATACGTGCAAAATACATACTTTTTTTTTAATTAAAGTTTTTTGGGATGACAGCTGTTAGTAAAGTTACATAGGTTTCAGGTGTACAATTCTGTACTGCATCATCTATATATCACATTGTGTGTTCAACATCCAGAGTCAGTTTTCCTTCCATCACCACACATTTGATCCCTTTTACCCTCATCTACCACATCCTTCTTTTTGAACGTCAGAGTCTTTTTAGGAAAAATCTAGTGCTTTTATCTACAGATACTATTTTCTCTCAGTATTAGTGAGAGTTAGTAAGACATGTTTACAGTATAAAGTCTTGTTGACTATGATGTATGTATTAAAATGACACGCATTTCTTATCTAGGTACTCATATGTGCTAAAGTGTCAACTGTCAACTGCCTTTGTTTTGCTATAATTACATTTTGATTCTTCATTCCACTAAGTGGCCATAATAATATTGGTCAATTTTAGAGAATTTCAAGCAAGTCAATGATTATTTTCCTCTGTAAATTAAAGGATTAGAGAAGATTCAGAAAATATGATGGAGTGGATTGTCAAATAAGATATCAAAAAATACTCGTATAATATTAAAGTGATGTCCAGGAAAGCAAATAAATGATGAGGAATTGATCAACTGCATAAAATATTTGTGATAAATCAAGTAGTATAAAAACTGAAAAGTGATGATTAAATTTAGCAAGTGAAACACATTGCTGACTTGCCTTGACAAAAGCAGTTTACTTGAAGTTGGATGAGGTATTAAGTGGGTAGCTCTACTAGAGTTATTTCGAAAAGAATGGAATGAGAGGATTTGGAGACAGGAAACATAAGCACTTTTTATAGTTCTACTGACAAATGAAAGAGAAAATGAGATGTTGGTATCAAGAAAAAACATTAGATATGAAGAACATGTTTCCATTAAAGAGAGAGAGGAAAAAAAGGACGCTACAGAAAAGAGAAAGGAAAAATGCTGCAACATTGCCCTGTGTCTGTGTGATGGGATAAGCACTGGGATATAAAAAGAGGCTGTGGTATACGATAAAAACATAAAGAGTCCTTGGATAGTGGGTGAATCTAGGTATATGCCATAGGTAAGTAGGTTTGGTTACGGAAATGTGTGAAAGTCCTCTTTTGACAAAATCTATTTCTTTCAGTGAAAGAGGAAGCAAACAACTGAAAATGAGGATGGTAGAACACTTATTGGAAGTTTGAGCAAGTGGAGAAATATGCCCTAAGTATCCAGAATGGTGGGAGAGGCACTGAGTAAACGCACTGGAGAAATGTAGTATGAATGGCAGGCAGCATAAAGGCCCACTTAAGGCTGCCCTGCATTTGTTTATGATAAGACCAGTCAGCATGTTTGAGAGGTTCCTTACTGCATAGCTCAGGTGTAGAAGTAGAATAGAAATTAGTTTTAAATGAGTTTAAGATTTTGCCAAGCTATTTACACCAGCACAAGAGAGAGAAAGGGAGTTTATGATCTGGACAAAGAAAGTTCTGGAATTCACATGGCTGTGGTTCTTGTGTTTATAGAGGAGGCCACTTTGCTCAGTTCTGTATATCCAAATATAACACAATTCTATATGTCCAAATATAAAAGAGATGATGGCGTCACTGTTGTTTCTTTAATGGCCATGTTAGCATGCCTTCGAATCACAGCTTCACAGAAAAACTGAGTAGGTCATACCCACAGCCATGTAATTTATTAACATTTTGCACTTTCCAGTCTACAAAATTACATGTGATTTATTATTACAGCTTGACAGTAAATAGATTGGTCCAATACTTTTCACAATATTTTTGATAAATAGAATTAGACACGTATAAGTAAAACCAGAAATTTAAATAATCTTCTGTATATTTGCATGATTTTAGAAAAAAAAAGGATAAACTCTAATCAGAATGTTTATTTTTAAATATTATAATTACATGCATACAAAATTTAGATTGTTTTATTTATTCCTTGCTATTTGATGTATTTAACTAGAGTAGATAATTTACATTCCATTTCATTTCTCTAGTCAACATGCATATTTTTAATGTAGTCTTATTTGATCCTATATGATGGAATTTACATTTCTATAAAGGCAGTGAGTGGGACATTTTGAAGCTATATAACAATGAATGAAATGTATCTTAGTAACTAATTTAATTATTATCATGGTGCTTAGGAAATTGCTTCTCTCATCCTATCATTGGCCAATATATACCATATAAAGCCTTGTGAGTCTATTTATAGTTATCTTTTCTCTTCTGTTCTTTCTCTCTCCCACCTTAAGAAAACTAAATCGCTAAGTTTGTTTATAATTCCTTCAAATGAAACTATACATTATAAATTTTCAAGTGTGTCTCTGAAAAGAAACTTTGATCCACATTGAAATAATTTGTGGGAAAAGTATCAGAAATTAAATCCATATATTACTCTATATAAGGACATGATTTACATTAAATGGAAAAGTTTAGTAATTAAGAAAAAAATTGCTTCACAATCAAAAACAAGGTCTATGTGATATCCACAATATCCCAAACTCACCTTTAATATCTTAATCACTAGTCCCATGAAAAGAACAAGTGAATTTAAAATTAGAAGTATGCCAAAGAAACATAATATCATTCTGGATTGGTGCAATCCTTAAAATAGACTTCTAGTCCACTATGGACCTTGGACAATTTAGTAACACTACTGTACTACCATGGTTTACATGGTCTATGATGCAGATAACATTACAAAATGAAGAATTCTAAATACTGTAGATGGGTTACCTGATAAATAAATTATAAAAATAAAACAAATGTTTTTATTTATTTATGTTTTTCACATTTGGGGCATCATTTTTTAGACTTTGTATGACATTTTTTTCTTTAAAATTAAAGATTTCAAAGTTAATCAGCAGTTTTACCCATTTTCAGTAGATTTGAAATAATTATAAACATAGATAGAATATATACATACATGATGATAGTTTAATTGCTTGATATTGAGAGAAAATCGATGTTAATACTTTTTTTATTGAAACAATGAAGTACATAGATTTAAAAAATTGGAGTCAATTTACTGTGAATAAAAACACATTCTAACAACTCTATCATACCATTAATATAACTGTCTCCAATAATTTACCCTTTTTTATCTTTGTAGCACTTAATATATTACACTTTGTCAAGGTACATATGTATTTATCATCTTTTTATGATCTGTCTTTCCATCAGAACATAACCTCTACAAAAACAGGGACTCAGTCTAGCTCAGAGCTTTATCTTTTGTTTTGAAAATAGTGTCTGACACTTGGAAGGCACTTAGTATTTATTAATAAAGGGAGTGATAAGGAATAAATTATTATATAGTAACAATTGTTTATTAAGGACTTGCTATCAGCTAGAAGTTATGTTAATAATAACTTTACATACATAGTGTAATTCAACTTGCACGGTAACTGATAGGTAAACACTATTATACTATTATTACCTCTATTCTACAAATGTTGGAAACTGAGGTTAGTAGACAAGTGCCAGAATTGTGAAATTTCAAAGTTGTATCATAATAGTTATAATTAACTTCCAATCATATCCCCAAATCAATAATTTATTGTTACTCAATTTGCATATCCAATTTATAAAACATGCATAAAATTTGATTATATTCTATACCTTTTTTTAATTCCTGGAGATATTTCTAAATTACATATATATATATATGTGTATATATATATATATATATATATATATATATATGTATATATTCCATAAAATCATAAAATATTTATTTGCAGTCATGCACCTGAGATACTCAAGTTCAAAATAGCAAGCAAGATCATAAAGATATTTATAGTTTTCTCATAGAAAAATGTTCAGAATTTTATTGGAATTATTGGATCTTCCTTAGATAAGAAAATACTAATCTGTAGTTTATCAAAATTAAATATGCCCTTGATTCAATAATTAATGTTTTTATACGAGAAAGAAAATCCATATAGCGAGTGTGTATGTATGCATGTTTATATGTCTAAGTATTCAGTGTTTATCCAACAAGACTTCTCTATTTATATTTTATTTTTATATTTTTGTTGTTTTAAATTGATGCCCCTAAATTCCAGTTTTGCATAATGCATCATATATCAGAATTTAAAAGAACTAGGTAACAAAAGGCAACCTCTATCGTAAAAGTGTTAAATGTAAAACACCCATCACTTTGAAATCAAGTCAGATTTATCATCATTTATAATTCATTAGGACTCCTTTTAAACACTGTTTCAAGCATCTCCTAGGTATTTATATTGGAGAGAGATAAAATGCAGAGATGCACGTTGCTGCCTAATAAATCTCTTTCATGCTTTTCACTTGCAGTAACAAAATAACCTGACCTTGGAGGAGAGCTGTCATTTAGTGTCTTTATAGAGATGTGGGAGCAGCTTCGACAAGCAAAAGATAAAACCTAGATGGTCTAGAAGTCTCTTACCATTTCTTAATCTTCTTGATATACTAAGACAAATCCTTTTCTTCGTTTTTATATTGATATATTTCAGTTTTATCACCTACTTTTTTAACTCTTAAGTAGAGCTATGAAGGGTATAGAAAAAATGCTAGGCAAGCACACTATTAATGGAGAACTCCCTTGCCTGAAAGAGCCACAGGAAAGCTGATTTTAAATCAACACAAAATTACAAGAGGGAAAGATTAGGGCGGCAAGAACAAACCCATAAAACTATAAAGGATGAGGCAATAAAAGTAAAGCAGTGAGATGAAAAGCAATGTTTATTAATTGTCTAGTGACTTTTCTTCCTATTGGGTCTCATCTCTTCTTTGAAAGGAGTCTAAATAAAAATCATAGCATCTGTTTTTTCCCTTCGTCTTCTACAGATGCGTTTGTGGTGTCATATATTTGCAGTTGCCTTCCTGAATCAAAGGTAATTGTGTATGTGGGTTCTCATTTAAAACAACAACTACAGTCTTTGAAGAAAAAGATAAATTTATTCATGGTGCTTCTTAAATGCGGAGCCATGACTTCATTTTCCTAGGATTTAGAAAACTACTTAAATATATTTAGCAGTTTGTTTGCCCCGCCCCAGACCCCATATTCTCCAAGTAGCATATAGTCTCAATGACAGGTTATGTTAATCACCTAAAATTCTGAATAGATCCCATGCTCATGCTAATATGACCAAAGCATATTTTAAAGAAAAATTCTCTCAATACATTTTAAAACTTTGTCTACTAAAACTTTTACATGATGTTTGAAAATTTTATACTTCTTAATGGTTTCAAGGGAAATCTTAATGCTGCCTTGTTGAATAATTGGTAGGGTGAGAAAAAAGGGCTTCCCCTACGAAAGCATTTTGCTGTTTTCTGTTTTATGTAATGATATCCTATGTAATAACATGTTTGCAGAAGGGTTTCCTTGTTAAATAATTCAGAAAAATAGTACTCAATAGATTTACATTTTAAAATACACAGATTCTGTTTATATCTTTCTATTAATCACTGTCACATTTTTGGCACCTTATCTACTTCATGACTGCTCCATGATTGTTTTCAATACTATCGTTTACATTTTACGAAATGATATGCTACTAAATAAAGAATAACTATTACTCCTTTCCAACATTAAAGAAAGAAAACAGAAGGAAAATAAAATATTCACATAATGACACTTAGTACAGTACTAAAACATCTAAATTGATTGGACCAGAAGGAGGATATATTACTCCTCATTGTAAGAAAAATAAAAATAAATAACTAGTACATTCTTTTCAGATTTGTTTGTTTGTTTGTTTGTTTGTTGCTTTTTTAATGAGAATCCACCACTTAGGATTAATTTCAGGTGAAAGCAATGGAGATCCCAAGTCACGTAGGCTGAAACAAGACAAAAAAATGTTATATCTCTGCAAGGCTACTATGATGGTACGATTTCTCAAAGCTCCCAAGAATTCAGGCATCCTCCAGCATTTAACCATCCATCCCCACAGTGTGTTCTTATCCACAGGCTCAAGATGGGACCTAGAGGTACAGCCATCATATCTATAAAGCTTGCTAGCAAAAACCATGAGGGAAAAGAGAAGAAAAGGAAAAAGGAGTTTGACATCTAGCTTCCCTGAGCTTCACTCAAGCAGTCAAATAACCTTTCTACTTATATTGCTTTGGCCAGTATTTGTTCACATACATCAAGCTAAAGGAAGACTTTATTCTAGGTGGCTATGTATCCAGATAAAAATATTTTTATTTATTTTCAGTTACAGTTGACATTCAATTTTATATTAGTTTCAGGTGTACAGCATAGTGGTTAGACATTTATATAATTTATTCAATGATCCCCCAATTAGTCTATTACCCACCTGGGACTATGCAGTTGTTGAGACAGTATTGACTATATTTCTAAGGTACTTTACATTCTCATGGCTATTTTGTAAATACCAATTTGTATTTCTTAATCCCTTGACCTTTTTTGCCCAGTTGCCCAACCCCCTTCCCCTCTGGCAAGCATCAGTTCTCTGTTTCTATGAGTCTATTTCTGTTTTGTTTGTCTTTTATTTTGTTCTTTAGAATCCACATAGAAGTGAGATCATATGGTATTTGTCTTTCTCAGTCTGACTTATTTCACTTTACGTAATATTCTCTAGGTTGTGCTTTTTAAATCCACCATTGCTACCTTACATGTTGGTTAAAACAGTGCACAAACTTCAGCTAAGTGAATCATTTACCCAGCTCCTCAACCTCCTCCACTCTGGCAACCATCAGTTTGTTCTCTGTATCTATGAGTCTGTTCCTGTTTGGTTTGTTCATTTGTTTTGTTCTTTAGAGTCCACGTGTAAGTGAAGTCATATGGTTCTTGACTTTTCCTGTCTGACTTATTTCATTTAGCATGATAATCTCAAGATCCATCCATGTTGTCGCAAATAGCAGTATTTCAACGTTTCTCATGGCCAAGTAGTATTCCATTGTATAAATGTACCACATCATCTTTATCCAATCATCTACTGATGGGCACTTGGTTTGTTTCCATATCTTGGCTATTATAAATAGTGTTGCAATGAACATAGGGAGCATATATCTTTTCCAATTAGTGTTTTGAATTTCTTTTAATAAATACCCAGGAGTGGAACTTCTGGGTCATAAGGTAGTTCTATTTTGAATTTTTTGAGGACCCTCCAAATCATTTTTCCTAGTGGCTACACCAACTTGCCATCTCACTAACAGTGCATGAGGATTCCCTTTTCTCCACATCCTCTCCAACACTTGTTTGCTGACATTGGTGATATTCATTCTGACAGATGTGATGTGATATCTCATTTGCATTTCTCTGATGATTAGTAATGTTGAGATCTTTCCATATGTCTATTGGCCATCTGTATGTCCTCTTTGGAGAAATATCTATTCAGGTACTTTGCCCATTTTTTTAATAGAATTGCTTGTTGTTGTTTTTTTGTTTGTTTGTTTGTTTGTTTGTTTTTGGGGGGTGTTGAATTGTATGAATTCTTCATAAATTTTGGAGAATAAACCCTTACCAGATAGGTGTCGTCTCCCATTTAGAAGGTTGTCTATTAGTTTTGTTGGTGGTTTCGTTTGCTGTGCAAAAACTTTTTAGTTTGATGTAGTCCCATTTGTTTACTTTTTCTTTTATTTCCCTTGCCTGAGGAGATAGATCAGACAAATAATATTAGCAATGTCAGAGAGTTTATAGCCTATGTTTTCTTCTAGGAGTTCTATAGTTTTGGGTATTATATTTAAATTTTTAATCCACTTTAAGTTTATTCTTGTATACAGTATAAGAAGGTAGTCTAGTTTCATAGATGTGGCTTATTTCTGGGCTTTCTATTTTGTTCCATTAATGCAGGTGTCTGTTTTTATGCCATTACCATGCTATTTTGATTATATGGCCTTGTAGTATAGTTTGATATCAAGTGCCATACCTCTAATTTTGTTCTTCTTTCACAAGGTTGCTGTGCCTATTCAGGGTATTTTGTGGTTCCATATAAATTTTAAGATTATTTGTTCTAGTTCTGTGAAAAATGCCATTGGTATTTTGGTATGGATGGCATTGAATCTATAGGTTGTTTTTACTAGTATGGACATTTTAATGATGCTAATTCTTCCTACCCATGAGCACAGTATGTGCTTCCATTTATATTATCTTCTTCAATTTCTTTCTTCCATGTCTACTGGTTAATTAAGGAGGTCCTTTACCTCCTTGGTTAAATATATTCCTATGCATTATTTTGATGCCATTATAAATGGGGTTGTTTTCTTAATTTCTCTTTCTGACAGTTCATTACTTGTATATAAAAATGTAACCAATTTCTGAGTATTTTGTACCCTGCTAGTTTATTGAATTCACTTACAAGTTCTAATAGTTTTTTGGTGAAATCTTTAAGCATCTCTATATATAGTATCATGTCATCTGCAAATAATGACAGTTTTATTTCTTCCTTTCCAATTTGGATGTCTTTTATTTTTTTCTTGTCTGATTACTGAGGCTAGGACTTCCAGTGTTATGTTGAATAAAAGTGGTGAAAGTGGGCATCCTTGTCTTGTTCTTGATCCTACAGAAAATGTTCTTATCTTTTCCCTGTTGAGTATGATGTTAGATGTGGTTTGCGATATGTGGCCTTTATTATGTTGAGGTATGTTGTCTCTATTCCCCCATCACTAAGAGTTTTTATCATAAATAGATGCTGGATTTTGTCAAATGCTTTTTCTGCATTTATTGATATGATCATATGATTTTTATCTTTCATTTTCTTGACGTAGCGTATCATATTAATTGATTTTCAGATATTGACTCAACCTTGAATCCCAGGAATAAATCATACTTCATCATGGTGTATGATCTTTTTAAGGTATGGATAAATTCAGTTTGCTAATATTTTGTTGAAGATTTTTGCATCTATGTTCATCAGGTATAATTTGCTTTTTTGTAATGTCTTTGTCTGATTTTGAAATCAGGGTAATGGTGGCCTTATAAAATGAGTTTGGGAGCTTTCCCTTCTCTTGAATTTTTTGGAATAACTTGAGAAGGACAGGTGTTAATTCTTCTTTGAATGTTTCGTAAAAATCACTGTAAAGCCATCTGGTCCAGGGATGTTTGTTGGGAGTTTTTTGATTAATGATTTGATTTCATTGGTAGTAATTGATTGGTTCAGATTTCCAGTTGCTTCTTGATACAGTCTTGGAAGATTGTGTTTCCAGGAATTTATCAATTTTTTCCAGATTGTCCAATTTGTTGGCATATAATTGTTTCTAATATTTTCTTATAATTTTTTTGTTTTGGTATTTCTGTGTTGCCCATTGTCATTCTCTTTTATTTCTGATTTTATTTGGGTTCTCTCTCTCTCTCTCTCTCTCTCTCTCTCTCTCTCTCTCTCTCTCTGTCTGGTTAAAGGTTTATCAATTTTGTTTATCTTTTCAAAGAACCAACTTTTGGTTTCATTGACCTTTTGTCTATTTTTTAATGCCTCTATTTCAGTTATTTCCACTCTGTTCTTTATTATTCTCTCTCTTTTACTCCCTTTGGACTTTGTTTGCTGTTCTTTTCCAGTTCCTTTAAAGTGTAAGGTTATATTATTTATTTGAGCTTTTTCTTGTTTCTTGAGGTAGGCCTGTATTGCTATGAATTTCCCTCTTAGGACTACTTTCAGTGTGTCCCATAGATATTAGGTCATCGTGCTTTCATTTCCATTTGTCTCAAGGTATCTTTTGATTTCTTCTTTGATCTTATTGTTGACTTATTCATTATTTAATAACATGTTACTTAGCCTCCATGTGTTTGTGTGATTTTCAGTTTTTCTTCTTGTATTTGATTTCTAGTTTCATACCATTGTGGTCAGAGAAGATGCTTGATAAGATTTCGGTCTTCTTAAATTTATTGAGTCTTTTTTTGTGGCCTAACATGTGGTCTATCTTGGACAATGTTCCATGTGCACTGGAAAAGAATGCATATTCTGTTGCTGTGGGCTAAAATGCTCCAAAAATATCAATTAAATCCATCTGGGCTAGTGTGTCATTTAAGGCCACTGTTTTCTTGTTGATTTTCTCTGTGAAAGATCTGTCCATTGGTGTCAATGGTGTGTTAAAGTCCCCTCCTATGATTGCAATACTATCGCTCTTTCTCTTTATGTTGGTGAGTACGTGCTTTATATACTGAGATTCACCGCATTGGGTACTAAATGTTTACCAGGGTTATTATATCCTTTTGTTGGATAGATCCCTTTATTATTAGGTAATGTCCCTCTTTGTCTAATGTTATAATCTTTGTTTTAAAGACTATTTTGTCTGTTATAAGTATTGCTACCCTAACATTTTTGTTTGTTTCCGTTTTCATGAAATATCTTTTTCCATCCCTTTATTTTCAGTCTGTGTGTGTCTTTCCATCTGAAGTGAGTCTCCTGCAGGCAGCATATGTAAGGGTCTTATTTTCTTACCCAGTCACCCTATCTTTACATTGGAGTACTTAATACATTTACATTAAATTAACTGTTGATATATAGTTATTGCCATTTTAGTATTCATGTATTATTCTTTTTCTTGAAGAACCCTCTTTAATATTTCTTTAAGTACTGCTTTGGTGGTGATGAACTCCTTTAGCTTTTTCTTGTCTGGGAAGCTCTTAATCTGAATCCTTTGATTCTAAATGATAGCTTTGCTAGGAAGAGTAATCTTGGTTGTAGGTCCTGCTTTCATCATTTGAATATTTTGTGCCAGTCCATTCTGGCCTGCAAAGTTTCTGTTGAGAAATCAGCTGACAATCTTATGGGAGATCCCTTGTAAATAACTAACTGCTTTTCTCTTGCTGATTTTAGAATTCTCTCTTTGTCTTTAACCTTTGCCATGTTAGTAATAATGTCTCGGGGTGGGCCTGTTTGGATTCATCTTGTTTGGGATTGTCTTTGCTCCCTGGTCTTGTGTGTCAATTTTTTTTCACTAGGTTAGGAAAGTTTTCAGTCACTATTTCTTCAGATAAGTTCCCAATCCCCTATTTTCTTTCTTCTCCTTCTTGTACCCCTATGATGCAAATATTGCTATAATTGATGTTTTCTCAGAGGACTCTTAAACTATCTTCACTTTTTTTTTTTTTTTTTTTTACTATTCTAATTGGGTGTTTTCTGCTACCTTGTGTTCCACTGCTGATTTGAACCTCTGTTTCATCTAGTCTGCTGGTGATTCCTTCTCATGTATTCTTCATTTCACTTATTGTATTCTTCATTTCTGACTGGTTCTTCTTTATGGTTTCTATGTCCTTTTTTATGCTTCCTATATCTTTGTCCTTTTTTATGCTTCCTATCTCTTTGTTGAAGTTATCACTGAGTTCATCTGTTCTTCCCCTCAGTTCACTGAGGATCCTGATAACCATTGTTTTGTTCTCTGTATCTGGTAATTTGCTTGCCTCAATTTCATTTAGTTCTTTTTCTGGAGTTTTCTCCTGTTCTTTCATTAGGGATATATTTATTTGTTTCCTCATTTTGCCTGCCTCTCTGTGTTTGTTTCTATGTTTTAGGTAGACCTACTACTTCTTCCAGTCTTGGCAGGGTGGTCTATATAGTAGGTGCCCTGGGGGGCACAGTGGCACAATCTCCCTGGTCACCTGTTCCAGGTGCTCCAGGAGTGTTCCCTGTATGAATTATGTGTGCCTTCCTATCTAGTTGAACCTTGATTGTTATTGGCACTTCAGTGGGTGAGACTGACCTTCAGTCTGATTGGCTGTGGGGTTTGGCCACATCTACAGCTTACATGCTGCTGTGCAGGGGGCTTACCCTGCAAAATGGGATTCACCCCACGAGGTTCTGGTGCCCTTTAGATGTGCCACTTGTGAGGATAATTTGGTGGTGCCATGCTGTGGTCTGATGCCAGTCTCCAGGTATGTTGGCTCTGGGGCCCCAGAGAGTCACCAAGATGGGATGAGTGGTATTCACCAGGTCAATGTAGATTTTGCTTTGGTGGCAGGGCTGAACATGGAGCTACTCATCAATAGTCTCAGAGCACACAAAAGCCAGCTACCACTCACCTGGAGCCTGTGAACCCCCAAAAGTTGTTCACAAAGAGTGCAGCATGTGTGGGGCTGGCTACTGGCTATGAGAGTGCCTCAGGCATTGTGCGACTTGGGCGGGGCAAGGTCCCAGGGAGTCACCATGATGGAGCAGGTGGAGTTCATCTGGCCAGTGCAGGTTCAGATTTAGCCATGTTGGCGAGGGCTCAACACAGGAAAGATGGTGCCTACCTGTGGGCTACACAGGAGGATTCTACATAGGGAAAATGGCAACTGTCCCTCCAGTCCTGGCCTGGCAGCCATACAAGTCAATCTCTCCCTGTATGTCACCCCTCTCAGGGTGACAGCCTGGGATCAAGTGGGCCCTTTAAGAGAATGTCTGTATTTCCTGCCTTCTGTCTCACCTGGAATCCCCACTGTTTTTCACAGCCAGATATTGTGGGGGTCTTCTCTTCCTGGCACCAATTATTAGGGCTGGGGACCTGTGGTGGGGCTGGGTCTATTGTGTAGAATCTCCGTGGCTGAACTAGCCTTCTCAATTCTCAGCTGCCACACACAGGTGTGGGGCCAGCCGTTTTTCATCTCTGCCCCTCCTACCAGTCTTGACATGGCTTCTTCTTTAGTTATAGGACTTCTGTTCAGTTAGACTTCAGATAGTTCTCCAGGTTGATTGTTGTAGAATTTAGTTGTAATTTTAATGTGGTCACAGGAAGAGATAAGCACAGCGTTTATCTACTGAGCCATCTTGGGTCCTCCACATGGGTTTCCAGATACAAATTTAAGTATCTCTTTCCCACTTCCTTTTAAATTTGAAGTGCTTTAGATCTTGGCCTCACTTCTTCTTCTTTTTTTTTTTAATCAACATTTACAGTTTGGTGATCTCATGCTTGCTCAAGGCTGTTCAAACCGTCTATATTGCAACAAATTCTAAATTTATTTCTCTGGCTCAGACTTCTTTCTGGAACACCAGACAGCTATGGTCAACTCCTACACCTTATCTTTACTTGGCTATCTAATAAATATCATAAATTTAACATGTTCAGAACTGCTTTTCTTGACAGTCTTTCCAAAATATGGCTCACCCACTCTGTATTTCAGTAGCTCAGTCAAAAAACCATGCAAACCTTCTTGACTTCTTTCAAATCCATGAAAAATCTTTCTTGGCCTTTCCATCAAAATATACACAAAATTGAATTATTGTTCATCATCTCCAGTGCCATATCTATGCCCAAATCACAGCATCCCTTAACCGAACTATTGGGATAGTCCTCTATCAGATGCCTTGCCTTTTAACTTTGCCCCTCTACAGGCTATTCTTAACACAGCAGCTGAAGTGGGCTTTCTAAATTGTAATTCTGATCATTTCTTTCACTCTTCTAGTGAAAAACCTGCACTCAAAATTGAAGCCAAAGTTTCTAAATGAGCTGCCCCCCAATACCTTTCTGACATATCCCTCCTTTATTGCTCATCTTGTGACTCCAAATACTTCTTTGATGTTCTTTGAACAAGTCTGACATGCCACCTCTTTAGGGAATTTCTCTACCTACCCTCTGTTTGGAATGGTCTTACCCTATCAATCCACTTGAATCTCTCAAGTCCTTGCTCAGACATTGTCTTTCCTATACGCCTACTCTGACCACCCTGTTTGGTACTGAAACTTAACCCCGACTTGACCTCACCGTTTCTAATTCCTCCTACCAAGCTTTAATGTTTTTCCATAACACTCTCAATTCTAATATACTATATGATATATATACACACACACACACACACAGATATAGATATACATATATATGTGTATATATGTAGATATATAATATATATAACATATATATAATTTTGAATCCCCTACCTTAGAATATAAGTCCCAAAGGGAAGAGATATTTTTTCCTGTTTCTATCATAAACCATAGAACAGTCCATGGTACATATTAAGTATGTAATAAATATGTATTAACTGAATTCATTGAATGAAGGGTTTCATTGTATAGAAGAGAATTAGTATTGGTGGTAACTAACAATTTCTGGCATAAGAACTAAGTGAAACTGTGTTGTTTAAAAACTTTTCTTGGAAACATTTTAACGGTGAATAGAATGGAAGTAGTATTTATTACTAGATACCTAGCAAGTACCTAAATGAGAAATTTAAATTACCTTCACAGAACTGATAAAAAGGCTCTATTAGGTCCATTTTCCTGATTAATACAACTGAGATGGAAGGAACTAGGTCATATGCAGGAACTCACACCCCACACCTCCTTCCCTTATCCACAGCAAATTGCAAACCAGTCAATTTCCTTTGCTCTTGTAAGCTATTTCAGATCAGTTTTTGAAGCCTGACATTATCTCCCCTGACTCTCAATTACACAAGCACTAAATCTTTATTATTAGTAGTAGTATCATTATTATTATTATTTTAGTGTTTTTAAATGTTCAGCAAAGTTGAGGGGAAGGGAAAGTACAGAGGTTTTCCATATATTTCACACCCCCACACATGCATAAACTCCCTCTTATCAACATCCTCCAATAGAGCGGTACATTTGTTTCAAACTATGAAAAATATATTCAAGTTATAGGCATTATCGCTGTAAGTTAAAATTTTATTAGTCAATGGTTAACCATGTATTCTATAACTAATAAAAATAAAATGAGGAAACATGTCTTCAGGTAATTCAAACAAGTTATTTCATTATTGAAAGGAAATTTTAAAATTGCATTGTGTTCTTTCATTTAAGCTATTGTTGAACATATGTATAAACTAACACGACCATGTAAATGTGTATATTGTCATGGCCTTGCTTACTCATCTTGATTATATGTTAAGTATCAAACAAAAGATGAAATGGAAATTGAAAAATTTCAAACAAGGACAACAAATTTTGCTGAGATAACCTGGAAACCAGAATTAACAGTTTATAGCTGATATTGCTTAATTAGTTTATATGAATTAAGTTTAGGCATTGAACCTGTTTCCTACTGCATATACAAAGCAGAAGTGTAGGAAGGAGAAAAATGGCATGAATGACATAATCAAAACAGATATTATGAAAAATGAGGATGCAATCAAACTTTAACATTTGAAAAAATTATCAAATCCTCTATTTTTCTATTTTTTCTGAAACAACACAGTATATCCAGCATGAAAAATACAAACTCAAATTTTTGTAAGACTTTCCAAATGCCTGTTACATCAAAGATAAGAATAATCTGGTCAAATTGGACTTATTATATATCTGGCAACAACCTAATATTTAATCTCTATTATTATTAGGGTATAGTTTCTGTTCAAATTATGTGTATTTGAATAGACCATCTCAAATTGTGGGACTACTTTTCTGTTTTTATTTATATATCAGAGAAGTTAATTGATTTGTCTAACTTAAGAAACTAGTAAATGTTGCAGACTAGACTCACATTTAATAATTACACAAATCCTGACCCACTATATGCAGGGCTAATAATTAGCACATGTGCACCAACACAACCATATCCATTTCTTATATCCAATATTTCCCCTGATTAATTTCTACCACTACTGCCCTGCCACAAAAAGTTTACAAATACCAACCATTGCTCACTCAATACTCTGTGGCCAGATGAACAAAATATCCTGGTGTCAATCTGCCAGTTTTAATTGTATCATTAATGTCTAGATATATGTGTATGGGTGATGCAGAGTATTATGAAAGGGAAGAGAGTTTATACTTCAAAGCACTGGTCTCATTCAATCATTAGTCGAAAGTTGCCCCTGTGAAATAATTATAACGTTCATACTGTTGGACTGAACCAGATACAGATAAATATATTTAGTGTCAGCAATATGTTACATACATTTTCACAGGTGAGTTATGGAGAACTAGTTGCTAAGCTTAGCAAATATGTTCTTAGGAACATATTTGCAGATATAACCTTTTAAATGAAAAAAAAAAAAAAATGAAAAAAATATTTTTTAGTTACAGGAATAATTAACAAGCCATAAGGAAAATGCCAGGGCCTTTTGACCCTGTTCTCTCTTTTACAGTGTGAGATAGGTATTTATTTTGGACTTTAAGTCATCAATGAGCATTCTTTAAATTGTCTCATTTCCAAATGATTATCATTAGCAATATATGTGTAGCCTAATTTGACACTGTTATAACTTCTATCAATGGCATCTTTTTGTTTCTTGGATATTACATTCTTCTGTAACTCTTTCTACTACATTAGTTTACATTTCTCAATTTCTCTATCTCTGTGCCCTCTAAATATCAGAAAGCCCAGATTTCATCCCTGAGACCTTTTCTGTTTTTGTTCTTTACTCATTCCCTGGGATATTTAATAGATATGTAAGTTAATTTATCTCAAACTAAATTTTTTATATTTACCCCCAATCCTGTCCTTTCCACAGATTTTCTCACCTTAGTAAATGAGAAACTTGAAAGCATCCTTCACTTATATGAAAATAGACTATTAACATCCATTGTTCATAACACTATATTAGTATCAGTTTATGCACTGCTTTATTGTGTTTATTTATCACTTTTAATTAGTGTAATGAATATCCATGTACCCAAAGTATACAGCTAGAAATAGTATAGTAGTTTTTGACCTTGGCCACATTTTTAGATAACTTGCAGATCTTTTAAAAATACTAATTGAGTATATAATATTTTAATATTCATGACTCACCTTAGATGAATAAATAGTAATATATGGAGGTGGGAATCAGAGAAAGAAGGTAAGGAGAAAAGGGAGAAAGACGAGTTACTAAACCTGGTAGTGGACAAGTAGTCGGTCACCATGAGGTTTTGTGTTCAGACCTTTGAGAGGCATTGTCCTGCAGCCGGTAGCTGGTGTTTTGAACTCCAGGCTGGCTGCCCTGTCATGGATAAACAAACCATGGTGGGAAGGAGACCAAACAGATCTTTCTCTAATTACTTGAGTGTGCGTGCCTGACAGGTGCCAGTAACCCAGATAGGGATAAATCACAGATTGCAATTTGACTAGCAAGATGCATGGCTCAGACAGCTGAGTGGCTGCAAGATGGCTGATGTTTGTCCCTTTGAGGAGGTGTGGCAAAGTTGGTGCTGGGAGTACCCAGAGAGCTAGAGACCAGAGCTGTGACTGATTGATTCTGCTAAACAGAAGGTGATCTGGGGTCAAAGTAGGAGGAGAGTCCTTTCTGCTTTCATTCAGCCTATGTTTCACTGTCAGAACTTTCTTAACCAGAAGGTGGTTGGCAAGGGAGTCTGGAAATGTGGTGTTCAGAATCAGCCACAGTGTCACAGAGCTGGATGGAGGAGTGGGCTTAGACCACAGTGCCAACAGTTAGCAGTAGTGTCAACTCCATGACGTCTCATCGTTCATATACAATCTCCTTGTATTTAAACTTTCATACAAATATATAATATGAACTACACTTCACAAATAATGCTAAACTTGATTCCATAACAGGAGAAATACTAAGTCCCAAAGCCACTTGGGGATGATAATTCAGGTGACCAAAATATATTTCTCATATATATTTGTGCTTTAGCTACAGTTTCTGACTCACAGCTCCCAAAACCCTCGGAATTTTCTAATAAGATCATTTGTTATAATATTTGGTCTCTTGTCCTCAATTCCTGAAATCTGCTTCAGAGCTATAAAAGTGAAACAGGTGTCTTGTTATCCGTAATAAGCCCTCTTCCATCATGGGTTATGTCAATGAGGTGACTTTTTGGAAACACCTAGGGATCAGGGCTGGTTACCAGGAGAACCAACCATGAATAGAGGGTTGGAACTTTTCGTCCCATCCCCTGACTTTCAAGGAAGGGAGAAGGGTTACAGGTTGAATCAGTCACCAATAGCCAATGAGTTAATCAATAATGCCAATGTAATAAAGCCTCCATGAAATCCAAAGAGGAGGTGGTTCAGAGAGCTTCCAGATTGGGGAACCAGAATGCTTCCACATGCCATCGTGCCAGGCCTCAACTTCCACAAGGACAGAAGCTCCTTTGTTTGGGATCTTGGCCTATGTATCACGTCATCCGGTGATTGATTCATATTTTTTTTAATATTCTCTGTAATAAACCAGTAATCTAGTGAGTAAACAGGTTTTCCCGAGTCCTATAAGCTGTTCTAGCAAATTAATCAAACTTAAGGAGAGAATCATAGGAACCTCCAATTTTTAGGTGGTGGGTCAGAAGGCACAGGTAACAATCTGGGTTTGTTACTGACATCTAAAGTGGAGGGTGGTCTTGTGGGACTGAGAACTTTGTCTTTGGAATCTGACTTTATCCCCAGGGAGATAATGTCAGAATTGAGTTGAATTGAGTTTAATTCTTGGACATCCTGCTGGTGTCTAAGAATTGCTTCTTGGTGTGGGGAATCACACACACACACACACACACACACACACACACACGCACACACACATTGGAACTGTGTCCAGGAACCAAATTTAGCTATTTAAAAATGAGAACATTATATCCTTTTTTTAGGCTGAAAAACATTTAAACAATTCGTTTTTCAGAATTAATGAATTTTAGTTCTATTTTGTATATTTGCACGTTTTATGGTTTTATATATTGTGCTGATGTTATTCAGAAAAACGATTAAGTTACTAATGATTTCAAAGTTAACCTTACATTTTGCTTAACAGAAATTGAATAAGATATTATATTTATGGGGGAAATTAACTTTATTCTTCTAATTTTATGTTTAAAAGTACTTGTACTATATTGTACAGTATTCAAAACTAACCAATATCATGCCCTCGTAGTCACTGTAAACTATCCCCTATTTCAGTATTTATTATATTTTGAGCTGTCTAGAAGTTATGGAAATGTATACACACAAACACAGATAGACACACATATACATATATATGTGCTTGCATATGATATGTATATGCATACAGAAATTTATATAACCTGTTTCCCCAAAAAATAAGACCTACCCGGAAAATCAGCTTTAATACATCTTTTGAAGCAAAACTTAATATAAGACCCGGTATTATATTATATTATATTATATTAATTATATTATATTATATTATTAGACCTGGTCTTATATTATAGTAAAATCAGACCAGGTCTTACATTAAGTTTTGCTCCAAAAGATGCATTAGAGCTGATTGTCCAACTAGGTCTTATTTTCAGGGAAACACAGTATGTATAGGTATAAACCAACAAATATTTAGAACACTATGCTTTTCTTCTACTGCACTTTAATATAAAGAGTTGGGATTTCACAGACATGTAGTTTTCAAAAAACGAAACTCATCAGGTTCATCATTTAGGCGGAAGGTTTGTTGTTGGTGTCTGCTTTTGTGCAAGGACAAGTAGGCAATTTCCTACCATAAAGTTCTTAGCAAAGAGAAAATAGGCTCATTTGCATATTACCATGCATATAATTGGGAATTTGAATATGCAAATTGAGCACTCCATATTCTGGCCTTGTTTCTGAGTTTTCCAGGGCTTAATTGCCCTGAACAATTTTAAAAGGTTGAAAAGATTAAAAGTTTTACAAGCAACAAACAAATAAACAATAAAATTTGCCTATTAGTGTAAAAGAGTGCATGATTTCATCAGGTAAAAATATTAAAAACATAAGGCCTGAATTAAGTGAATAGGGAACATTTAAACTACATCCTTTTTATCATCCTAAATTTACCTCATTTTCCTGGATGATTTTAGTTTTTTCTTCCTTTATTTCCCTTGTACCAAATGTACCAATTTACATTCATCAGTGCATATTTATAACATGATACTACATAACTGAAATATATCAAATAAAGCTTCAGTAAGAAATTTTCAGTGTTTGAGACCCTAGTTAAAAGTGGGTTTATAAATGGTAGCTTATTACTGAGCAAAGGGGAAGAAATCAAAGTAATCAACAAGACAGGTGTTATGGGCTGAATTGTGTCCCTTGCAAAATTCACATGTTAAAGCCTTAACTCCCAATACCTCCAAATCTGATTGTTTGGAGTTGGAGCCTTTAAGAGGTAAGTTATGAGGCTATTAGCATGGGCCCGATCTAAACTGACTGGTGTCCTTTTAAGAAGAAAGTGGACACACAGAGAGATACTGGAGATGCACTGCACAGAGGAAATACTGCGTGAAAGCCTGATGAAAAGGCAGTCATCTACAAGCCAGGGAAAGAGGTGTCAGAAGAAACAAACCTGCCAACTCCATAATGTTGGACTTCAAGCCTTCAGAACTGTGGAAAAATACATTTTGTTGTTTAAGCTACCTGCTCTGTAATATTTTGTGTGGCAGCACTAGCAAACTAATATAGCAAATATATTTCTTATTATTTATATAAAAATGCTAGTTATAAGTAGGGGCAAGAGTAGAGCCTAAATAATACCGTGATATGGACCAAATCTTATAATAAACAGTCACCAGAAATAAACTTTGGTCTGCATGTTCAAATCATAGATAAATATATTAAATGCATGAAAACTCCATAGTATTTTATCTTTTGAATATTAGAGATCAGAGAAAATATTCTATTATTTTCACATGAGACTCTACTATATGAATAAATTTTCAATAAATGCTATTTCAAAAAGAAAGAAAAACAAAACACAGACACTAAATCAATTGTTGAATGGCTCTTTGGTCCAAGAATGTTCCCAGTATTGGAGAAATGACCAGTAAATGTGTACAATCACAGTATAAGAGACATCACAGTATAAGTCTATCAACACGTTAATAATCAACAAAATTCTGTGGAAGATTAGAAAATGAATCATTAGAAAGTTGAATTTTAGCTACCATTTAAAGAAGAATCATATTTCCAGATTCTGGAGATAATATAGAAACATCTCCTAATTTCAGAGGCCAGTGAGCCTAAAGAATTATGGGTAGACGATCTAAGAGGATTTTAATTTTATCAGTTTATGCCACTAATCAGTGGTGGAAAACTTGTCCCTATAGGTATAGATATAGATGATGATATAGAGACAGATGATAGATAATAATATATAGATATAGAGTCCGTAACCAGAAGGAATGGGCATGCTCTCCTCTTTGCCCAATTCCCCACACGCCTGTGACACTTACCTAGCCCAACAAGCATTAATGTTGTAAGCCTAAAACCTCAGGCCTGCCATATTTTTTTAAAAGAGATTAGAGTTTGGTATGAGAATCCACTAAAGAAAAGAAGAAAATAATCAGTTTTGAGAATTTGACATGCCTTTGTAGAGCAGAAGTGATTGGAGTGGTTAAAACTGGGGATTAAAAATTTTTATAGAGGTCCTGATAAATCCAAAAATTTTATTGCAAGCCAGTATGTAAAATAAGAGACTGTCATCAGAAATATTTCAGAAGGTAGAGTCAACAGAGCTCTAGATGATACTTCACAAATACAGGGAATCTGAGATTTGTGCTCACAAACCTGAGCAATATGCGGGAAAGATAATGCTCAGGAAATGTTACATGCTTCAGAATCTAACGTTAAGACATTCTGTCAACAATAGGAACTGAAAGTATCACCCACCATTTAATACTGACCTAGAATTAAATCCACTTCATCCACCATCTTCAGGGAGTTTCATGAAAAGTTACTTGGTGCTAATCAAAGCACAATGAATAATTGTCTACATTGATGTGAGAACAAGGTAAAATGTAGACTAGGTAAGCCTGGGTAATTAAGAGAAATGTACTGCCACTAACACAGGAAAAAAGGCCTTAATTAGGTAGATTTAATTGTTGAAGGGAGACTGCATTTATATTTGTACACATACACATGTAGATTCTGAATTATTGGCAAATTATGAAGGCGGTCCAATATATGACAGAAATTCAAGAAACCCTGATTCTAATGTATACCCCTTATGTTTGGTTTTAAAATAAATACTTCCTATTCAACTACTTCTCCTCACCACAACAGCTACAACCCTGGTTGTCCAAATCACCAGCAAATCACGCTGAGATGAAAATGCAAACTTCCTAACTACTATGTCTGCATGTACCTTTGCCCTCTACAGTCTATTCTTAATATAGCATTCAGTGCTCCTGTTAAATTTGAGCCACATAATGTTGCCTCTATATTTGAAATCATCCAATCTTTATAATGGCTCCAAAACTCTACATGTTCTGCTTCCCATTATCTGTCTGACGTCCTGTCCTATTTTCTTTGTCACTCATTCAGTTCCAGCTACTGAGCACTCTATCTAAACTTCAACACCATTGTCTCTGACAGTTTCTATTACCCCTTTAATCCTTGTTTATCTCCTTAGGACTTAATACTTTCAAACACAACCAGCATTTTACTTATTATGTTATTTTTTCATCTCTCTTATTAGAGTGCAAACTTCTTTGGACAGGGTTTTTGTCTGCTTTGTTAGGCATTGTAGTCCCGGATCCTATAATAGTCCCTGATGCCTACTGGTAGACAAATGTTTGCTGAATGAAGGAGATAAATATTTTTGCTCCATGAGTTTTAAAAGGTATATTTCATGCTTTGTTTTTAAATAAATAAATAAAAGCACGACGCGGAAAAAAACTCACAAAAAACAACCCAGATAGAATTTCTGGGAAAAGTTTTAAGAATTAATATTAAAAACTCAAAGGGTACTATGAGCATGTTTTACATAGAATTTTTGTCTATAGTTCTAGTAATGTGATGGGCCATATTTGAGTGATAGCACCACCTTAAAAAGCTAAAAGTATTTAGGAAATATTACTCCAAAAAACTTCTTAAAAAGCATCTAAATGCTGACAATGTTGTAAAAAATTATCAGACCAAAATATAGGAAGAATACAGGACAGCAAACTGAAAACTAAAATGGTTCTTCAGGATACTTCACAAGTGTAGTGAATCTGAGATTTGTGCTCATATACCTGAGAAATATGCAGGAAAGAAGATAATGCTCAGGAAATGTTACATGCTACAGAATCTATTATAAGACATTCTCTCAACAATAGAAACTGAAAGTACTACCCATCATTTAACACCGACCTAGAATTAAATCCATGCCTTCCCCTATCTTCAGGGAATTTCATGAAAAGTTATTTGGTGATAATCAAAGCACAATGAATAAAAATAAAACAAATATTTGAAACTTTACATCCACAGATTGACAACTGTGTGGTGGATGGATGTGTAGCTCAAATTCACAATATCTGCACTGATCAATGAAACTCAAGGCATATATTTAGCTTAGTTACCTTAGTGAAAGAGAATAAGAGGAACAAGGGTGAGGCTTCATATAATGATAAAAATCAAAATTTAATCATTGAAATGACAACAAAATTGACAAACTTTTATGTAGATTGAATAAGAATAAAAGAGAATGCTCAAATTACTAAAACAAGAATGAAAGTGGAAACATTACTATTGACTTTATAGATATAAATATGATTATAAGAGAATACTATTATGAATTGGATGACAACAAATTAAATA
This sequence comes from Rhinolophus sinicus, assembly GCF_036562045.2. NCBI lineage: Eukaryota > Metazoa > Chordata > Mammalia > Chiroptera > Rhinolophidae > Rhinolophus > Rhinolophus sinicus. Next base: position 39,008,006 of record NC_133763.1, on the reverse strand, counting down.
ACCTAGATGAAATGGACATATTCTTAGAAAAACATACATTACTAAACCGACTCAAGAAAAATAGAAAATCTGAACAAACCTATACAAGCAAAAACATCTGCACTCAAAAAACTCCCAGCAAAGAAACACCCAGGTCATATGAATTCCCTGGTAATTCTACCAATCACTTAAGAATAATTAATAGGGATCCTTTTCAAATTCTCCCAAAAAGAAAAAAATAGGAAGAGGAAGAACCACTTCAAACTTATTGTGTAAGGCCAGCATTTTCCTGACAACAAAGCCAGACAAGATCCCAAGGGAAAACAAACAAACAAACAAACAAACAATGAAGCAATATCCTTTATGAATATACAAGCAAAAATCCTCAACAAAATGCAAGCCAACTGATCCAGCATTATAGTAAAAGGATTATAAACCATGACCAAATGGAATTTATCCCAGGAATGCAACGATGATTTGTTCAGCACATAAAAAATTCAATATAATACAACACATTAACAGAATGAAAAGAAAAACTTCCACACATGATAACCTCAATTGATGTAGAAAACACAGGTTGAAAACATCCAACATCCTTTCTTGATAAAAATCTTTAAGTAATTGAGAATTAAAGGGAACCTCTTCAACTCAATAAAGTATATTTATGAAAAACCCACAGTTAATATCTAGCTCACTTAACAAGAATGCCTAATGTGACACTTCAACCTTTCATTGGAAGTTCTAATTGGAGCAATTAAGTAAGAAAAAGAAATAAAAACACATTCAAACTGGAAAAATAAAGTTAAAACTTCTCTATTTTTGTGTATAGTGACAAATGGGAGTCTAGTTTCATTCTTCTGCACGTGGCTTTCCAATTCTCCCAACACCATTTATTGAAAAGGATTTCTTTCCTCCATTGTATGCTTTTGGCTCATTGTCAAAAAATATTTGCATATATATAATTTGTTTGGAGGTGTCTTGCTTAGTGGCATTCATTATAGTAGTTGCGTGTTTTTGTGTCCTGTCATGAGAATGTCTAAGCTTAAATGAGAGCAATGCACAAATATTAAATTTCTTGATAAACCTGGCAAGAGTGGAAGTGAAATCAGGGACATGTTAATCCAAGTTTATGGCGATAATGCAAAATGGCAGTGTACAAATGGATTAAATATTTTTCTGAGGAGAGTGAATGTGTCACTGATAAAGAGAGGTCAGGGCAGCCAGTAACAAACAGAACTGATGAAAATATTACAAAAGTTCATCGAATTGTGTGTCAAAATTGTTGGCTGACTGTGAGAAGCATAGCAGACCAAGTAAATATGGATAGAGAAACAGTTAAGAAAATCTTAACTGAAAATCTTGGCATGAGAAAAGTGTATGCAAATATGGTCCCAAAGGAACTCATGCATCATGACAACGCACCAGCTCACACGGTACTGGCTGTGAGGTAGTTTTAGCCAGTAAACAAATAACTGTATTGGAATATCCTCCCTACTCACCTGATCTGGCCTCCAATAACTTCTTTCTTCACCTGAAGATAAAGGAAATAATGAAAGGAAGACATGTTGACCACATTCAGGACATCAAGGGTAATACGATGACAGCTCTGATGGCCATTCCAGAAAAAGAGTTCCAAAATTGCTTTGAAGGGTGGACTAGTGTCGTGCGCAGCTACCGGCAGGGTCTCTGCTCCTGCTCCCCACAAGAGAACGCAGGATATGGTGAGACCAAAAAGGAACACCCACGGAGCCATAGGTAGGGGAGTCATACTACTATAGTCTCACTGGCGGCATCTGCCTCTCTGCAATCCGCTCTTGTTAGCTCAGCCACCATCTTCTTGTTAGCCCCCATTTTCTTGCTAGTGTAGCCACAGCAGTTATATTAGTGGCCAATGGCTCACTGGTTACAGCTGATGGCCAACTAGCCACAGCTGATGGCCGTCCAATCACAGTTGATGGCCATTTACTACCTGAGCCAACACCTTTCTATGTGCGGCTGAGAGCCTGGAAACTACTTTCTGAGGCTCTGTCCCCACAACTAGGCACTAGTGTTAGCGCATAGCTTCTCAAGGGGAGTACTTCAAAGGTGATTGCAGTGATATTCAGCAATGAGGTATGTAGCACTTTTCTAGGATGAGTTCATGAACTTAATTGTTAGGTATCATATTCACGGTGAACAAGATGTGGAAACAACCAAAGTGTTTTTCGAGATGGCTAAAGAAGATGTGGTACATATATACAAAGGAATACTACTCAGCTATGAGAAAAGTTGAAATACTGCCATTTGCAACAACATGGATGGATCTTGAGAATATGCTAAGTGAAATAAGTCAGACAGAAAAAGCCAAGAACCATATGATTTCACTCATATGTGGGATATAAAACAGAAAGCAACAAATGAACAAACAAGACAAACAAATGGATCTCATAGACACAGATAACAATATGGTGGTTACCACAGAGAAAAGGAGGTAAAAGAAGGTAAAAAGGGTCAAATATATGGTGACAGAAGGAGACTTAACTTTGGGTGGTGAACACACAACACAATATACAGATGATGTATTTTACAGTTGAAATCTATACAATTCTATTAACCAATGTCACTCCAATAAATTTAATAAAATATAAAAAATCCCCATTTGCACGAAGCACAATTTTATATATAGAAAAACCTAAAGAAAGTATACACCCTCCCCCCCCAACACACACAAACATTTAGAGATAAAAAAAAAAAACAAAAAAACTTCTACGAAGTTCAGGATATAACATAAACCCATAAAAATCAGTTGTGTTTCTATAAAATAGCAATAACAATACAAAAAGGACATTAAGAAATAAATACCATTTATAATAGTATCAAAAAAATAAACTATTTAGAATACATTTAACAAAAGAAGTACATAATTTCAACTCTGAAAAATTGAAGAAAGGTATTAAAGAAGATCTAACAAAATGGAAATGCATTCCATGTTCATAGATCAGAAGACTTAATTTTTAAGATGGAAATATGGCCCCAACTGATCTAATCTATACACTCAGCACAACCCTATCAAGGCTTTCATCTGCTTTCTTTGTAGAAATTGACACACTGGACCTAAAATTCATATGGAAGCTCCAGGGACAACAAAAAGCCAAAACAATTTTGAAAACAACAAATTAGGACTCATATTTCCTTATTTCAAAGGTTACTTGAAAGCTATAGTAATTAAAATAATGTGGTACAGGCATATGGATAAATATATAGAGATCAATGGAATAGAATAAATCCATACATCTCTGCAACTGATTTTTGACAGAGGTACCAAGACATTCAGTTGGGAAAGAATACTCTTTTCAACACATCACGCTGAGACAATTTAATAGCCACATGCAAAATGAAGTTGACACTTTACCACACACGATGTACAAAAATTACCTCAGTGTGGATCAAAGATCTGAATATACAACATCAAACTATGAAACTCTTAGAAGAAAACCTAGTGGTAAGTATTTGTTACCTTGGATTTGTCAACGGGTTCTTAGATAGACAGCAAAAGCACAAGCAGGAAAAGAAAACAAAATAAATTGTAGTTCATCAAAATTAAAATCTTTTGCGCATCAAAGGATACTATCAAGAAAGTGAAAATAACCGAAAGGATGACATAAAATATTTACAAATTACATGACCGATAAGACTATATAATGAACTCTTATACAAATAAATTGATTAAAAACATGCAAAGTTTATGAATAAAGGTTTCTCTAAAAACAATATATAATAGGTACTGAGCACACGAAGAGATACGCACCATCATTAATCATCAGGAAAATGAAAATCAAAACCACCGTGAGATTCTACTTTATACCAATAGAATGATGATTATCAAATGGTCCAATATTAACAAGTGTTGACATGGATATGAACATGGAGACATCAGAACCTCATAGATTGTTGGTGAGAATGAAAAATGGTAAAGCCACTTTGGAAAACAACTTGGATTTTAAACATAGTGTTATCATTTGACCCAACAATCTTACTCCTAGGTATATATACCCAGAAGAAATAATGATAACTGTGTATATAATAACTTGTACACCAGTGATGATGGCAGCATTACTTATGACAATGGCATAAACAACCCAAATATCCATCAGCTGATGAATGGAGAAGGACTTCTGGTATACCCTTATTGGGTAATATAATTTGGCCATAAAAAGATAGAAGTCTTGATATATGCTACAACATGTATGAACCTTGAAAACATGTTAATTGAAAGAAGCCAGTCACAAAAGACCACACAATATTTCATTTATATAAAACAGAAAGAATAGGCAAATCTATAAAAACAGAATGTAGTGTTACTTACAGCTGGGGAAGATTGGGAGATTATGAGGTAATAGCTAAATGGTATGGGTTTTCATTTTAAGGTGATGAATTATATCTCAATAAAACGGTTACAAAATATTAGTTGTCCATATATGTGACAGTATATTTCTAGACTTTCTATTCTTTTCTATTGATCAATTTGTCTATGCTGCTGCGAAAATCACTGTCATAATTCTGCAGATTTATAAGAAGTTTTGAAATCAGGTTAGCCCTTAGACTTTGTCCTTATGTTTTGAAAAGTTATTGTGGCAATTCTAGGTTCTTGGAATTTCTGGATGAATTTAGAAGCAGCATGTCAACTTCTATAAAAAGTCTGCTGAGATTTTAACAGGTATTTCATCTAATTTATCATTTGTTTTAAAGATATTTGACCTCTTCATAATATGAAGTCTTCTGAGACATGATCAAGGTACCTCTCTCCTTTTATGTAAGTCTTCTTTAATTGCTTAACAACAATCAGCAATGTTTTTAGTTCTCAGTGTGAACTCATATATTTTTTTAATATTTATCTTGATATTATTTGATATTATTGATAAGATTGCTATAGATCTTGATATAGACTATTTGTTATTATTATAAATGATTTTTAATTTTAATTTTATTTTAATTTAGATGGTTTCTTACTAGTATGGAAATACAATTGATGTTTATATACTGATATTATATCCTGCAGATTTTCTATACTCATATACAGAGGGTACCAAAAAATGTATACACATGTTAAGAAAGGAAAAAATTATATTAAAATTGCAGTACTCAATATATACCAATAACAAAAGATGAATACAAGTCATGTGTATACATTTTTTCGGTACCCCCAGTATTTGTTCTAGTAACACTTTTGTAAATCTATCAGGTTTTCTACATAGAAGATCCGGTTGTCTGCAGATTAAGATAGTTTTACTTCTTCCTCTCCAACCTGGATACCTTTTTTCACATCTTATTACACTTATTAAAACCAGCACAATATTAAATAGAAGCTGTGAGAGTAGACATACTTGTCTTTTTCCTGATTTTAAAGAGAAAACATTCAGTCGTTTGCTGTTAATTATGATGCTTGCTATAAATGTAGATGTTGATATCAGGTTGAATAAATTCCCTTTTTCTTCTAGCGTAAAGGTTTTTTTGGTGGTTTTTTTTTTTTTTTTAATCAAAAGTGGATTTTGAATTTTGTTCAATTTCTCCTGCATATACTGAGATGACTGATATTGGCTATGACTAATCAGAAACAATATCTGGAGCTGGATATGGGATAATCTTCACCACAATTACCTATTAGAGTAATGGGCACCTGAACAGAATTAATGGAGGCAATGGATTTGGGGTAGGAACCGATAGGATCCACTCACCAGCCTTTCAGGTAAAGCCACTTTCTCTTATCCCCCAAAAACTTGTTATTCAGCCCAAACTGAGGTGTCCATTATGCATTCTTTTAGGCCTCTCGGCATTTGTACATTCTATTTAATCTATCCACTTTTTCACAATCTCAATATCTGTATGTGCTTTTAAATATAGAACATTAATACTATGATGTGGATAGTTTAGGGAATTGGGGACATAGAATCATAGCCCAACCAGGGAGCTATGTAATATTTTTCAGACTGTTTAGAAATTTTCTGTTTCCCTGGGACACTCACTATGCTAGGTCATTCAGAACCATATTTTGGACAAAAAAAACATTTCATAAAATACTACTTCTAAATAATCTAATTGGTGAGAATATAAACATTTCTTCTTAAATATTCATTAAAGTGCCATCATCAGAGTAATGATAAATACCAAGTGTAGAGAGTTTACAAGTAGGCAATAAGCTTACCTTCAGTAATTAGGTTTTAGTTATTTTATTTAACACTTTTATAAATTATGTAAATGAGGAAATGAATAGTGTAATAATGTGATGTATATGTGACTAGAAAATACAGAATTTCTCAGAAAAGTAAAATATGAAATGAAATCATTGATTTTAGAGACAATCATGGATATTATAGAAATTAAGACATAAAAAGGCTGTTAATTAAAACATTTCATAAAGAAAAGTGATACAGAACAATCAACAAAGGAACAAAATCCATGAATATTACAGTAAATACAAAATTGAAGAGAAATCCTGTACTCAGAATGGAAACTGATATTATCATTGGTGAGACTGCAGCTGCAATACTGTGTTAATTCTGTGGCTCTTTAATACCAGGTATACATAGTAACACTGGAAAGAGTCCAGGACACAAAACAACTGAATAATGAGAAGGGAAGACTGATTTATGGGGGCAGATTAAAGCAGCATAATATTTATAGCTGGGCTTAGGGAATATGAAAATGATCTGCAAATATTTGAAAGATGTAAATAACAAGTAGAAAGGAATTCTTGAGAAGGCAGCAGAATTAGAGGCAATGCAATCTGAATGAAAAGTGGCAGGGCTACTTATGCCAAGTAAAGATTAAAACACACACATAACTTCCTGACTGGACTACTAAACAGAAGCAAAGTCTTTCTCCTTAAGCATTAAATGACCTCCTGCACAAAACAGTAATATGCGTTATTTTATGGATTATTCATGCATTGACAGGCAAGATTGTAAATTACTGTATGAAATCCAGAATGGAAAGATACAGGGTATGTTGTCTGACTCACTGTCTCTATCTACTAAGTAGGACTGCATTTTTTTTATCTGATTTAAGAATGTAGAGACTTATTTTATGTTTTGTTTTGGTTGTTTTAAATCCTTAACGGAAGAGGAGGTTATTTGTGATGATTGGAAATTACTCTTTATTAAAATCATAAGCAACCAAGGAGAATTTACACAGAAAAGCTGTGCTAAGATCTAAGCCAAGAGGAGAGGGTGAATGATTGGGATTTAAGTAGAGCTACAGATGGTGACTTCTCCAGTGTGGTGTTCCAATGTGTGCATCTATGAATTTGGCTTCTCAATTCCTTGAATTTCTCTCCTCCAATGGTCTCATCTAACAACATGAATTGATAATCCAGTTCTGTGTTCATTCCTTAGAACTTCTCATGATTATTTACACACCTTAAAAAAATATTGATTTAAGGTATTTTACCCTTTTAAAGTTCCTTCCTATATTCACACCTACTTCTTATAAAATGACATTTCTTACCACTTTTCAGTAACCATCAACAGCAGTCCCCATCTCACATCTTTATTTCACTTTTCCCACAGCTTGGATCACTTTGTGCAATGTTTTAGTCTCTTCTTTGCATACACCCTCAAATTCTTTGGACATCTCTTCCTTCCTTTTACTCTCCAGGAAAATAAAACTGTTTATTTCTCAGAGAGTACAACCTTTCACTTATTCACATCTGAATATGGATAGACTAAATATATTTCAATGTTTGCTGTGTATGGAGAACTTTGAATATTAGTACAAATCCACTGTCCCCTTCTGTTGTGACAGAGGCATGTCCAGGTAGATACACTTTCCAGCATCTTACACCACTATGGCAGGCTGTACCCACATGACTAATTTTTCACCAATTAGTGTTAGCAGAAGCGATGTTTTCATCCTTTGTCTTTTTACTTATAAAGAAAATTCAAGTAAATGATCTTCCTCTCTTTCCCACAGCCTGGAATAAGTTTGTGAGGCATATTTGAACATGCAGATAAACTCAGCCCCTAGTAGGGAAAAGACAAGATAAGGTATGGAAAGAAATTAGGTCATTTGATGAGCTTTGGTATCAAGAAAAGAGCTCCCCATCAACCTGGGGCAATCATCTCAGGTCCGTCACTCAAAACAGCAATAAACCTGTTGCTTTTTAAGCCACTTTATTGTCAAGATATATCAAATAAATTTGCTTACTCATTACCTTAAAGTATTCACAGAGATCACATTATATCCACCACCATCACCTTCAATATGCCTCTAGCATTGCCAAGCACTTTTTCTAGATTTGGCTGGTTCATCTTTCCACTCTCCTGAGTGATGATTTCAGACATCGTTTTCTGCCATCACGTATCCAACAACTCTTTCTCATCCTCCCTTTTATTTCATAACTTTACATTTGATTTCACTGAAATGATTAAAAAGTAGCAATCAAAATAGAACTTCCAAAATTTTAAATCACCATATCCAACCACCTGTTACAACCTATATGTGTTAGTATTGATTAACCTTATATGACCAATTCCTCAACTCAAAGGTATCATTTCAGCAATTTTCTTCTGCTCTACTGCTTTAAAGGTATTTATTTAAAACTTTATATTCAGTATGACAATGTGCTGTTAGATAACCCACCAAAAATAACAATAAAAATGACTTTATTGATGCCCACTTCTCCCTCTACCAGCTGCTCGTATTCCTCCTGTTTCTCAGGGATATTCCATAACTTAAATCAGAATAAAGAAGTCATAATAAATTCCTTTATATATTAAGTTTTTCTTAATATAGGATAAATTTCTTAATTAAACCAGAAAAAAAGTAAAAATTGTACAGTGGCTATTATTAATATTATGAACTCCTACATTATATTGAAATAAGTAAAAGTGATAGATTTCCAATTAATATAAAAAAACTGAATAAAATCATAGAGTAAATATGTCCTTCTCAGGTAAATCTACCTAACCTCTTTCATCATGTCACTCCCTTAAAAGGTATGAAATCTAAATTTTGTCAAATAGCGGTTCAAATCATTAATAATCTAAAACCATCCTTATTCTACATCTGTATCCCCAATTAGTCAACAAAGTGAAATACTTTTTGTTGTTGTTGTTCAGACTGTCCTATCTTATATTTATCCTTGGGATGGTTATAAACACATCACCTTTTCTGATACCTGAGATACCATCTGCTTCCTCTCACTTTCTGCACATCTTCCAAACCAACCATGAGAAATGTGTTACTATTCCTTAAGCCTATGTTATTTATCAATTGCACTACTAATTTCATACATAAGTATACAGTATGGCATCTTTGTCATTTCATTTGTGTAAGTGTGTTATTTTCACAAGATTTTGAAGTCAAGGGAGCATACACATATTAAAATAAGGATAAAGCAAGAAGCATGTGTAGAAGTTGGTGAAATATGAAATGGTAAGATCAATTGTGATGAAAACCAAATAGGAGATGTTTCAAAATTCTAAGAGCAAATTAAGTGAAGAGAATGTAATTCCTTAGAAAACAGAAATACATTGGTGGGTTTTGAGTGGAGAGTGACATGAACAGTGTTGATCCTTAGTAAGATTATTTTGAATCATGTTTGCATAGTTAATTGAAAGGAAAGTGTAGAATGGAATGTGGGAAGTGATCACTGGAGAATAAGAAAACCTGAAACAGGAATGGTAGTAAAAATGAAAAGGAAGCATAGTGAATGCAGTAATTAGAATCTCTCTTCAAGGTTGAGGTATTCATTTTCCAACTGCAGGAATGGTTGGCTACTAGTGGCACAAAACTGATTTCTTCAAAACCGATAGCCATGCCTGAAGGAAAACTGTTTTAAAGTTATACTCACTTCCTAAGAGCAGTCAATATCCAAAGAATGGTCAATATAGAAGTAACAAGGCCTGGTCCCCTGTGTCTCAATTTACGTCATCCTATAGAATCAGCATAATCTCCAGGGTTCACTGTGAAGTTGACTATGGCCTTTTGCAAGTGATCCAAAGTTAAACTCCTCCCTCTATCCAGTCTTCTTTCTTTCCATCATTTACAGGCGTGGTTCTTCAGTGAATTCCCTAGTAAACCTATTGCATGCAAAGCTGTATCTCAGGATTTAATTCCTAAGGGATTTAACATGACGTATTTGGAATTGGAAATGGTTCCAGGAAGAACTCTTAAAACAGGGATTTTGCAGCTGGCTCACCTGTCAGCCAGCGAGCAAAGAGAACTCCATCACTGGTGTCTCGTAGAGTATTAATAACCTCTGGAGGACAGTAGCAGTGCTTCTGCTGCTGTATTTGGATAAGACACTGGTAGAAGTGAATGCAAATCTCAGGTGTTTTAGGGAGATTTTAGGGAATTATTCATTTTAAAGACTATGAAAGCAAATGGCTTTTGCTAGATATAATCAGTCCATTAGAGATGATAACAAAAGACTGAACATGACTTTATAAGTTTGCAGGAAGTCTGAAATCAGAGAACTTCCTTGGCAACATTTTAAGTGACATCTATATTCTGGAACTGAGAACAGATACATTTAAAAATCACACCCAGGACTTAATGATAAGTGCAGCCAAGCTCCAGAGAAGGGTAAATTCTTCCTGCCAGCAAGTATTCTATCCCACAGTCAGAGAACTAATTGGAAACTTGAGATAGGATGGGGACATCTGGGTTCATGCACTCAAGAGCCCTGAAAAGCCAGATTTCCCTGAACTTTCTCTGAAAAGTTCATCATGACAGGAATCCACAAATATTTTGGTTATGGGTATATCCTTCCTCTCCACAGGGCATCAAGCAGCGATTATCTGAGAGCTAACAAGTGTTTGATCTACTGACGTGGGTTCACACATAGCATTGCCCCAAACCAAAAGAAGATCCAATTTACAGCAAAGGTAGTGTGGCAGTGGACACATGACCACAGCATCCACTGGTCCTGTCATTTACTGAACCACCCGCTTCACTCAGCCTTTAATCAAACAGCCTTTTCATCAGCCTTGAAAGTTCATCTAAGGCATCATCTTGGAGATGATATAGCTTTTTGAGGATAGGTCACCATTTACCTTCAAAATCAATATCAATAATTATTATATGGCCCTTAATCCCCAAATGTTAGACCCCCTAAATGGTAGAATACCAACATGTGATGGTATAAGTAGCCCCACTTACTAGTACTCCCAGTGACACATTGAGGAGTTTGTGCCCTCATCTATCACACCTTTAAGTTCTGTATTTCTAGAAGCTCCTTTTTAGAAAGGGGAAGCTTCTGTCAGGAGCAATATTTCTTACTATGGCTGGTTACTTCAGTGTACCATTTGGACAGCCACAGAATGTATGAAACAAATGGGAACACAGAAGTTTAAATGAAGAAATAAATAGCATAAAAGATGCAGATTAAACAATCATTAACAGAGAGGAGGTAAATAAGACTATTAGAAGTTTGAAATGTCAAGAGGTTTGAAAAACATTGTAAAATATATAGTTGAAAGACAATCAAGGGTTAGGCTAAAATGATAACAATAGTATAAAATAAATATCAAGAAGCAATGAAGGAATCAGTGCTTAGCTTATACAAACAGATTTATGGAATAAGGGGGTCATGGTCCAAATGCATTATCATTATAGAAATCATGAAGAAACTGAAGAATAAAATTATAGCTCTAGGGCGGGCCTGGTGGCTCAGGCGGTTAGAGCTCCGTGCTCCTAATGCCAGAAGGCTGCTGGTTTGATTCTCACATGGGCCAATGGGCTCTCAACCACAAGGTTGCCGGTTCGACTCCTTGACTCCTGCAAGCAGAGATGGTGGGCTGCGCCCCTTGCAACTAACAATGGAACTGGACCTAGAGCTGAGCTGCGCCCTCCGCAACTAAGACTGAAAGGACAACAACTTGAAGCTGAACGGCACCCTCCACAACTAAGATTAAAAGAACAACAATTTGACTTGGAAAAAGACCTGGAAGTACACACTATTCCCCTTCCCCAATAAAATCTTTATATATATATATAAATATATATATATATATATATATATATATATATATATATATATATAAAACTCTAACATGGGCAACTGCAACCACGGAGCTAGGAACTGGAATTTTAAAAATAGATGTTACTCACATTAGAGGAAATAATAAAAACAATAAAAATAGCCAAATGTTCAAACATCAATATGCCTTCAACAAATATCTTGATTATCTATGTATTATGACATTTTTATATACTAAGATGTATGAACAAGCCTTAAACTCTGGAAAAGGAGACTGGTCATACACATTATATTTTTTATCAGTTAGAAATGTAGTGTATTAGAATTGCAGACAGTAAAGCATGATTATCATAAAAACAAAACAATTACTTTCAACTCAAAAAAGGGAAAAACACAAAAGAGGAAAGTACGACTATATAATACTTAACATGATGACATTTTCACAGTAGTAGCTCAAAAAACATTTGAGAGTCAATGAATAAAAATATATACAAAGAGCAGAAATTTTTTTGAAGGACTGAAGTATATACCATTTTATAAGAAATTTTAAAAAAAGCAAGATTATATTGAATTTTAATTTCAGGTTAATACATTTGAACTTTTGATTAGAAGAACTATACATAGCATGGTTAGGACAATGCAGAGACTAGGGTTCTTCCATTAATTATGCTGCTTTTGCTGCAGGCAACAAAAACCAATTTGAGGAAAAAATAACTAATAATTCAATAATTTAGAGAAAGCTTTATTACAAATAGATTTGTGTTTCACAGACACCAAAGTAAGAATGCAGATTAATATTAAAACTCCAGCAGCATCTCCGATTCTCTGTGCACATTTGCTGACACTCTTTGTGAACCATTTATATTGTCTCACAGTCCACAAGAAATAATATAATCACTACAGCACCCAAGTTTACATGCAAATTTAGATTATATAAAGAAAATAATCAACAGCTACTAATTCCAGATCTTGCCTGAAAGAATTTTTTGGTCTAAGTCATTATGCCTACAGGTAGACAACAGACACAATTATTACAAATAGAAACAAACGCTTGTCAAAAATTCCAGAATTCCGGGGGTGGTTAGGGGGGAACAGTCAAAACTGGTTGACTCATGGACAAACACTTCAAAAGCTGAAAACTGTAGTCCAAACTTTATCTTCTTATTGTAATAGTGAATACCAGGTTTAAGAGTGTTCTATATGAAATTATAAAACAAAGTTTAAAAAAATTGACTGAACAATATTTTCAAAATACATTATTTTTGCCTATATTAGGAAAATATATTAAATACATTGCATTTTTCTGACTAGTTTAGGTAGATTTGGGAACTTTTACTCTAGTTTCATCTTTCAAAATTATACTAATATCTTGAATGTTTTAGATTTAGAAATATAATATTACATGCTAATTTAATATTGAATGTGGCACTGGATGTAGAGTGAAAGCTATTTAGAAAATAGAAGATATTTGTAGAAAGTAGATTTTGGGATTGTTTGATTTGTTTTTCAGACACTGTGTAATTTTTAATTTATCTGCCAGATGATTATAATTGTTTTATTTTTCAGTTAAAAAAATGTTCTCATTTTATTAGAAACAAATTTTAGCTTGAGAAATAAACCAATTTCCTGATTATGAAAAACATTCTTTTCTACTGCTTTAGGTTATAAACTTGGTGCTACAAAGCTCCGATAAATTACTTCACCAAATTCACTCTAGAGCAGGCACCCCAATATCATCATATTCTTCTCTGTATTGGGAAAATATTTGAAGGAAAATTATGTTGTCATTAGTAAAGTGCATTTCAGATTTCAATAAAAGATATCTAAAGACAAAAGAGCTTGTTGTATATCATTCTTCTCCTTTCACCAAACATAATTTATTTGCAAATTATGTCATGCTCACTTATTCCAATACTAGAATGCTCTTCCTGCTGTTTGAACTTGTGACATCCTTCTTTGTCTTCCTTTGAACTTTTTCATGTGTAAATTTAGGGAATATCTTTTATATTATGTAAACTGTATACTTGTAAATATAAAATCTGAAATATTAGTATTAGTGTAACGACACTGTAATATGGAGAAAGATATTCTTAAAAACAGATATGTTCATTCAGGTGTTCAAAAGACAATTAAGTAGGAAAAAACTGGTACTAATGCTCGTTATATTTCCAGTTAATGTAATTATGTGCCATGTCTGTAGTAAAAGGAATTAATTTTACACATGAGTCCTTGGGTGTTACAAAGGCAAATTTCTCTCTCTCTCTCTCTCTCTCTCTCTCTCTCTCTCTCTCTCTCTCTCTCTCTCTTTTAGTTTTGCTGTTGTTTTTTTTCCTTCCTCCCTCCCTCCCTCCCTCCCTCCCTCTCTCTCTCTTTCTCTCTCTCTCTTTCTTTCTTGTTTCTTAATGCATACAGATGTGTCAATGAGTCACCATTAAACTGGGATTATTAATAGGTTTCAATGACAGAATATACTACTTAAGCAAAATTTCATCAGAGTAGGAAATGATTAAAATTGCATGCAAACCAAGTGCTGATAAAGCTTTTATCAAAACGAGATTTTACTTGTTTTGTGGTTGGATACAAGTCAATGCACCACTTAGACATGCTAATCTAGAATAATATATTGCTTTTGTTATTGCATTATTTGAGTGAAAATATTTACGCATGTATAAAAAAACAAACATGACATACAAAGACAATGCTAAAGTCTGCTAAAGATTGGTAGTGTTGTAAATTATACTTTTATTCAACAAACACTTAAATGCAGTGCTTGTGTACCAAGTGCCAGGCACCATAGAATCAGTATAGAAAAAGCAGACAAAAGTCTATTCCTTCATGGGACTAAATTCTAATGAAGTATGTGGTCTCCAGCCTACTTGCTCTCAATTTAACATAGGGGTCAGCAAACTTTTTTAGGGAAAGGGCCAGATAATAAATATTTTAGGCTTTGCAAGCCACATAAGGTATTTGTCATCTTCTCTACATTTTTTCCCAACAATTTAAAAATGTAACAAACAGTTTCAGCTCATGTACCTTATAAAAACAGGCCACGAGCGATAGTTTGCCAACCCCTAATCTAAAAAATAATTCATGTATTTGATTAATGATACCAGCAAGGTTAATTCTCCTAATCTGCTGAATTTGGATGCTAGACTTTTCCACTCCAAAGATAGTCATCGTATTTTGTAACTTTAACAATTCTGTGGATGAACTATTCAACACACTGACTTTTACGTTGGCCTGGACAAAAGTGAGAATAGTTATTGTAATAGGTATTATGGCTGGAGAGGTAACCCCAAAAGAACCTTGATGATGTTGAATTGATGTTGAGGTACCTATAAACGACATAGATGAGCAAAGAACTGAAACTCTAACATATCTATAAAACAACAGGTACAACAAAATCTAAATATGATAAAGAGAAGCTTGACTCACCACCATGATGAAGATCCATGCCCCCTGCTTCAAATACTTTGAAGATACCAGCACAAGTCTCACTAAAGTTATTCCTCCCTGCCTCCTTCAAAGATACTTATATACAAGAGTGATTGTTTTTTGGAGGGTGAGTGACATTAGGGAAAGACCGGATCCTGGTTCTGAGGTACTGCTGATATTTTATAATGTAGGAAACCAAAATAAACCTTCAGTCCAAGTGGGTATCATGGAAGTCAGAAAATAAATGGAATTTGTGCAGAAGTCCATTTTGCAGTACACTCCTCGAGTGATGATATAAAAACATACCCACTCTCTGGATATTCTCACAGTTCTGGAATGTGTGTCAAAAGAGAATGATTCTGACATTAAAATCTATTAACCTGTGTACATGGCCTGTGAGTCAAACAGATGAATCTTTTTAAAAAAATGACAATATTATAATAAATGTAATTAAGTGATATAAGCAATGGAAAAAAGGTTTTGGTGTCTCTTATATTTGGGGGCGGGAGGACGGGGCAAGTCAGCCTACGTCCTTTTGTGTGGTTCACTACCACTGAGCTGATAGGTGTTGGTTTTTCTCTGTCCCCATAAGCAGAGACCAAGAGAAGCCATTTACTTCAACTTGAAAGAAACAGGAACACAATCTAATTCTTTGTCATTAAGTCCATTATAACTGTGTGAATCGTTTAGAATTTAGTTCCATACTTTCAAATATTATACTTGCCTTTAGATTGGTAACATCAAGATGATATGACCTGAGGAACAAGGAGTAACAAGTAACCTTAGAAGCCTCAGTAATATCTATATGTTAGAAGGTGTCATAAGAATTTGAAGACCTATACTGTCAGTGCAGTTTTGGAGGGCCAGAAATCTTGAGCATGTCAGGATATTCTTGCTAAAAAGAAAAAACAAAACAAAACAAAAAAACATAATGAAAGAGAGTTGGCTGCTCTTGGACGTATCCTAGCACAATATCTGAGGTCTCCATTGAATACTGCAGGCTAAACATATCATTTTGTGTGTACTGATCTACCTCATAAGATTTTGGTGTTTTTAAGAAAAACACCTAAAGGAGAATAAGCATTTTTATCCCCTCAGGCCATGGTGCAAGCAGTTCTGACCTTGAGCAAATCAAATGTTGCTTAAAACATCTGTAGCATTTCAGGATGCTCTCTGGAGACAGAAGCAAATTCTGAAAGGAGAATCACAAAATATGCTCCTAGAGTTTTATAGCATACCTATTTCCAATTTGGAAACTTAATTTTCCTTTGTTGAAAAAAAGTTTCTACACTGTTATTGAGATGAACTGAATGTTCTGACCACAGAATGCATGAAAATTTACCCCCTCATCATGACTTGTGTTATCTGATCTAACAAATCATGAAGCTGACTGTATACAGCAGCATTCCTTCCTCACTGGAAATATATTCTAGATGAGACATAAGAAGTTACTGAAAATACGAGTAATATACACAACCATGTGGTTTATTCACCTAATTCACTTATTTCTACAATAGTTCTACATACCCATGGAATTGTTACAAATATTAAGTTGCCTGAAAAAGAGGGGGAAAATCCTGGTTATACATGATTCCATGAGATATCTGACACTAGTGAGACTCTGGTGTGGCTCTGGCTAAAAATCTGTACGGAGATCTTTCCAATGAGTGGATTTTTAGACCTTAAACTAGGGACAATCATTGCATTTCTCTATACATTTTTATATAGGCCAAATAAAATTTTATATCTATAAACCACTTATTTTTAACTTGGATTTAAATGTTGAAAAATAAATGTCTTAAATAAAGATTTAAACTTTGTTTACGTTACTATTTAGAGGTGTACTTTTATGATTACGACTGAGCAAATATTGTTAAAAGCTGATCCATTTATTTTATGTATTGAGACAAATTAGCAAAAGTTACATAAAAATACTAAGCCAGTCAGAAAATTATTATTCTACAAAAAATATTGTGCAGAAAATAAAATATAGCTACAAACTCTATGTGAATCAGTAAACTCAAAATCACTTAATAGTCTTCTCACTATATTGATCTATAGATTCTAGTCAACCCAGAAGACATCTTTGTAGCATTTGACAAGATAATTCTAATATTTTATGAAAATGAAACAGTCCCAGTATTGAAAGGTAATAAAATGAGACAATGTGCATTGCTTGACTTTAAGATCTACTATAAAGCCCAAGGTTCATAAGTGTAGGACCTATGCTTTCTTCTATGCATGTTACTGTGTTAGTGCTTATATTTAGGTCTTTGATCCATTTTAGTTAATTTTTGTGTACGGTGACAAACAGAAGTCTAATTTCATACTTTTGCATGTGGCTTTGCAATTTTCCCAAAACCACTTATTGAAGAGGCTTTCTTTTCTCCACTTTATGTTTTTGGCTCCTTTGTCAAAAATTATTTATGAATTTGACCTCAAAGACAAGGGATGTAATATGAAAATAAATGAATGGAACTATATCAAACTAAAAAGCTTCTGCACATCAAAGAAACCATCAACAAAACAAAGAGGCAATCAACCAAATGGGAGGAGATATTTGCAAAATACATAAAAAGAGGCTAATATCCAAAAGACATAAAAAGCTCATACAACTCAACAACAAAAAAAACAAACAATCCAATCAAAAAATAGGCAGAGTACCTAAACAGGTACTTCTCCCAAGAAGACACACAAACAGCCAGTAGACATATGAAAAGATACTCAACTTCACTAGCTATTAGGAAAATGCAAATCAAAACCACAATGAGAGATCACCTCACTCATATTAGAATGGCTATCATCAACAAGACAAGTAATAACAAGTGTTGGAGAGGCTGTGGAGAAAAAGGAACCCTTATACACGGTTGGTGGGAATGTAAATTGGTACAGCCACTGTGGAAAATAGTATGGAGTTTCCTCAAAAAATTAAGACTTACTATATGACCCAGCATGGATATCAACCCCCAAAATTTGAAAACATTTATCCATAAAGAAATATGTATCCCTCTATTCACTGCCGCATTTTTCATGGTGGCCAAGACATGGAAACAACCAAAGTGTCTTTCGATAGATGATTAGATAAAGAAGATGTGGTACATATTCGTATATGCAGTGGAATACTACTCAGCCATAAAAAGAAAAGAAATACAACCATTTGCAACAACATGGATGGATCGTGAGATTATGATGCTAAGTGAAATACATGAGACAGAGAAAGTAAAAAACCATATGATATCACTCATATATGGGATATAAAACTGAAAGCAATGATGAACAAGGCAAACAAAAACTCATAGACACAGACAACAGTTTAGTGGTTACCAGAGAGAAGGGGGAATGGGGCATGGTAGAAGAGGGTAAAGAGGGTCAAATATATGACGACGGAAGGGGAATTCACTTTGGGTGGTGAAAACACAAGGCAATATACAGATGAATTATTATAGAATTGTACACTTGAAACCTATATAATTTTATTAACCAATGTCACTCTAGTAAATTTAATTAAAAATAAGATATAATAAAAATCAAATGGAATAAACAAAAAAACTAAAAATACAAACAAGAAAATTTACACATAATGAAGAACACTAATGTTCTTTTTTCAATATCTAAAAGGATACAAAAATCAGTAAATACTATACCCTGTTTTCCTTAAAATAAGACCTACCTGGACCATCAGCTCTAATGCGTCTTTTGGAGCAAAAATTAATATAAGATCTGGTATTATATTATAGTATAGTATACTATATTATATTAATTATGTTATGTTAATTATATTATATTATATTATATTATATTATATTATATTATATTATTATATTATATTATATAAGACCTGGTCTTATATTATAGTAAAATAAGACAAAGTCTTGTGTTAATTTTTGCTCCAAAAGACGCATTAGAGGTGATGGTCCAGCTAGGTTTTATTTTTGGGGAAACAGAGTATATAGAATATATATATAATAGAATATATATGTGTGTAAAGATACATATATATATTCTATTTATTTTGCTCATAATGCTCTTGCTCTCCTAAACCTGTAAGTGTTTATTTAATTTTATTTGAAGGAATGTTAGTTGCTTGTGTCACAAGGTGTCTTGGTGCCTGGATTCAGTTCACTGCTTACACTACATATTATGAGGCTCCAGGGTTCATCTAGTGCCTAGATCTTGCCAATTCTCAGTTGTGTGTTGATATCAGGAACAAATATATAATTAGTTAAATCAATTAATGCCTTTTCTATTTTGTTCCTTCATTTTTAAGTCAGGCTTATATAACACTGTTACAAAGGATTGGATGAAACTTGATGATATACGCCTTATAAAGAATATCGCATAGCATGCTAGTAGAATAAATAACAACTACTTTTATATTTTCTTGATGACAAACATGTATTTTTCACATTTTAAAATACCTAAAACTGAGATGGCTATTGGTGTTTTTGATTCACTTTGAAATTATACTATCAATGCCAAATATACTACGTAACGATGTCAAGATAATCAACATGTGTCAATGTGGTATCACATCATTCTAAATTCTCTGTCACATCTATGAAAAGAATTCTTTCAGTAATTACAAAATAAAAATTTAGAGAAAATTATGTCACAGATAAATTTGCAGTTTCCTTTTTAGTGGTATGTAAAATGATGGTGTGAATTATATTTGATGGCTATTTCGATGAAATACAGTATTACTAATACCAATTATACTACAATGGACAAAATACCTCTTCTACTCTCATAAAATGCTATTCTTAGCAGGCAGTTAATGGAAACCAACTATATCTTCTAGTGTGCTGAGCACCAACCAGCATAGCAGAGTGGCTAGGACCAATAACCTGGATTGAAATTCCCTCTATTCTATCTCATAGCTCTGTAATCTTGGGCATGGTACCTAACTTCTGTGCCTCAATTCTTGATCTGTTAGAAGGTGGATAATAATTTTACTCACCATAAAGAGTGCTAATAAGATTAAGTAAAGTAAACCCATGTAAAGCTCTTAGAATAGTGTGCAGCTCATAGTAACTACACAATAAATGTTAGTTAATATATAGAAGTATTTCATCTATGACGATAGAAATTTTAAACGTACAGTTTCTATTAACCTTTACCCTCTGTCCATCTTAGATAAAACTCTGATGTCCTAATATTATCCTTGAGAAATTAAGCTTTTATACCCTTTTTCTGTTGCTATTGCTTGGTCAATATTCGTTGAATAATGACCTGTCCCATTCTCCAGTACAGTGGAATCTAAATGAGGCATCCGATAAAAAAAAAAAAAAAAAAAAAAAAAGTTAATTGTGTACTAGAAAAAAGATTGGTTAATGTTTGACTATTTCTCTATCAGTTGTTCAATTGTACACCCTCTAAAGATATGTGTAATTGAGTTAAAACAATATCATACTCCGTTAATTAAAGGTAATAGCACTTTGGGGTTTCATTTGGATGAAATATTTTGTATGATATGTCAGGATAAATGAAATAAATCGCTGCTCTGTATCTGTTGTTTTTATTTTAAATTTTACTTCTTAAGGAGAAAAGAATACATGAAACAGGCAGATTCTATACTTATGTTTCTTTATATATATTTCACAGGGCAATAAATGAGACAAATCTGATTGGGCTACTCTTACTGTAACAGTATAGGATGATACATATTTCTTGATTTATAAAATAAGCAAAGGACATGGACTCTGAAAACATCTTGAAGGAAAATTATCTGGTCATACTCATTTTAGTAGTTAAACATGCATTTGTGAAAAATAAGGACTATAGTATAGAAAGGACATGTTGTATCCTTGTTAGAAGGACTGTCAGATTATCCCTGTTTTTTTTTAATCCACCTAAACAAAGAAAGTACAACAGCATGTCATAGTTGTTTTGACAAGGTTGCTGTTATGTGGAGGATGTTTTGACAAAGCCCTTTCAATAATGCAAAACACCGTATTATATTACCAAGTAGTCAGTGCAGCAGGCATCTCTGACACTGGGTCCCTGAGACTTGCTTGTTTCTGAATTTTAATACATGGCATGAGCCAGGGAAATGAGGTTTCATGGGTTTACTTTACTTAATCTTCTTATTACTCCTTATGGGGAGTAAAATTAGTATCTACCTTCTAACAGATCAAATGGTGAGTGACATAAAATTATGGAAACATAAATATTTCTATATTAGTTTGATAAATATAAACTTATTTTAATTATAAGCGAGAAAGAGAAATTTACTTATTTATTTATTTATATTGCAATTATGCACTTAATCTAAAGGAAATATAATGATCATAGATCAGTTTTAAGAAAATTAGTTGCACGGGAACAAATATGCTCCAGCAATTTTCTCCCATGCTTGCATTTCTTCAGTCTAGATTCAGAGCCCTGAGGAAATGATCTGTTAAGTCTAGCTTGGGTCTCGCAGGACACCTAGTTTATAGAATCACAAATACTGTGGGTAATAGACAAAAGTCAATGTCCCCAAAGTTAACTAGGATTGACATAGGAAGGGGGTATAAATACAATATAAGTAAACAAACAAGCAAATAGCAACAACAGCAAAACACTACTGAAGTTCTTCAGCTTGATCACAAATTAGTAAGCATAAATGAATGACAGATAATACAAATCTAGCCAAAATGAAAGAAATACCATCAGAAACCAGCAGCCATCATAATCGGCAAACAGAAGATATATACAAGGAATTCAATTCAAACAGGAAAACAAATTAGCAACCAACAAGAAATGCGAAAAAAAGTGGTGGTGTTTGGAATTAAAATATTATGTAGCTCTTTTCTATTCTCTCTGAGCACATAACCTTACTTCTTCTCACCTTACCTCAAGAAAAAAAAAACACAAAAACAGGGCCATAGCTATTCATTCTCTCTACATCCTGCAACCAAAACATTAAAATGACCTATATCCCCTCTGATCCTTTATTCTCTTTGTCCTTTTAAATGCCCCATCTAATGGGAGGTAGCTCCTATACCACCCTGATTCTTTACTCTGTCAACAATTTCCTTTTTTCCACATACCCTTATGTCTCCCTCTCTACTAGCGTTTTATTAACACTGAAATATATTCAAATGGTGAGGCTTCTGGAAAGCAGAATGATGAGATAGTAAACCTTTCAAACTTGACTTACCAAACCAAATAAATTAGCAGACTACAAATAAAAGTAAGAGGAAAACTACAGAAACTGAGAAATAGTGCTAACAATATTTTATAAATTCTAAGACATTTTTGCCAATTAGAGTGTGGACTGGTCAAAAGGATGACACTAGAAGCCAAAACTTAAGTCTCATTTCTGAAAAAGCATTACTAATAAAGGATTTTGCATAATAAATCTGGTCAAAATGGAAAAATATGATGGAATTTAGAGGGATGGTTGGAGGAGCTGGCCCACTCCTGATATAGAAAAACGCATTCTAAATGGAGATTTCTTTATACAGCAATCTTTGGTCATAATAATGGGTCGGAAAGAAAAATTTGCAACAATTCTGAGACTTTAATCGGACTTGCTAAAAACATTTTTATTTTCTGGATTTATACGAGTATAACAGGAGATGTTATTAAAAAGAATAATAACACATAGAAGAATAAGGTCTGGAGGAAAGATAGGCTGTGGGAGAGACAACTGTCATTGGATATATATTTTTTCTTACCTTGAGTAAATTGTCAAATACATGATGGGATAAATACTAAATCAGTAAACAGAAATTCTTTGGGGTCTATTAGATAAGAAATCAAACCTGATTTTATTACTTGGCCATGCTAGCTGCAGTTCTTCTCTTGCCAAAATCAGTGCAGGGGAAAAAAAACATAAAAATGTAAGTGGGCCATTATGCCTCTTGCATCTCTGTCCAACTTCATGTTATAGGAAACAAGGTGCCACCTCCAGTCCAATTTTACTGCTAATCCATAGAGCATTACGGAAAAACTTGGCCTCGGAATAATTTTAGAAATAGAGATGCTTAATGGGGAGTAGAGAAGTCAAATACACCTGGCCTGCTCATAAAATAGCAATTGGGCCAAATATCTCTGAAATAGTAGTTATTTCACACACACACACACACACACACACACACACACACACTCATACGTACAGTGAAATAACCAGTACACTCAAGTCAAAAACAAATCTGTCACCTCCCATAGTTACCATATTTTTGTGTGGTTAGAATGTTCCAGATCTACTCTCTTAGCAAATTTCAAATATACAATATAGTATTATTAACTATAATCACCATGCTGTACATTAGCTCCTCAGAACTTATTCATTTTGTAACCGAAAATGTGTACCCTTTGAGCAAAATGGGCAATAGGAAATCAGGCACTATTATTTATTGATCATTTACTACAAAAAAAAGTATTTTCTAAAACACTTCAGATCTATTATTTTTCAAATACTATATCCCTATAATCTTCCTTATTAATAGTTTTTTGATATTTAATTTCTTTAGCTATCTTTAGGTTTCATTGATGACTATAATTTCAAATTTACTATTATTCATTGTAGTAGGTTAAACAATACAGATTGTGTACAAATGGAAGCATAATAATCTTCCCCACATTCCTTCCAATAGTACTCTTTAGGTAATATATACACAAATTTATAAAAGTATATTATGTATTCATTCATAATTTCTCTATACTTATGAAAAAAAATATCCTGGTGTATGTATATGCTTGTGTGTGTGTGTGTGTGGAGAGAGAGAGAGAGTGAGGCAGGGAGAAAGAAAGAGCGAGAAGAGAAAGAGACAAAGAGACAAAGCGACAAAGAGAAAGGAAGGACATGGAGACAGAGAGAGACAGAGACAGAAACAGAGATTTTCTTTTTTTAAAGATACTGGGGGGCAGCCGGTTGGCTCACTGGTTGGAGCATGGCGCTCATAACACCAGGATTGCTGGTTCGATTCCCACATGGGCCAGTGAGCAGTGCTCTCCACAACTAGATTGAAAACAGCGACTTAACATGGAGCTGAGCTGTGCCCTCCACAACTAGATTGAAAACAACAACTTGACATGGAGCTGATGGGTCCTGGAAAAACACACTGTTCCCCAATATTCCCCAAATATATATATATATATATATATAAAATTGGAAAATACTATGCTATTACTTTGTAACATTTAAAATCTGATGGTTGCTTTTTTTATTTTATTAGTTTCAGGTGTACAAAGCAACATAACAGTTAGACATATACACCCATTACAAAGTGATAAGCCCCTCCCAATCTACTACCCCTCTGACATCCTATGTAACTATTACAATACCATTGACTGTCTTCCTTATGCTATACTCCACCCCGTGTCTACATATATATTTTTGCTCTTATAGTTGACATACAATATTATTCTACTTCAGCTTCAGGTGTACAGTGCAGTGGTCAGGCATCTACACAGTCTATGAAGTGATCCCCTTGATAAGTCCAGTGCCCACGTGGCACCCTACATAATCTTTACAACACTGTTGATTGTATTCCCCATTCTGTATTTTATATCCCTATCAATATATGTGCTCTTTCTAACCCCTTCACCTTCTCCCCCACCCCTCCTTCCTCCCATCTAGCAACCAACAGGTTTTTATTTTCTATATATCTGAGTCTATTTCTGTTTTGTTTGCTCATTTATTCTGTTCTTTAGATTCCACATATAAGTGAAATCATATGGCATTTGTCTTTCTCAGTCTGACTTATTTCACTTAGTGTAATATTCTCAAGGTCCAAATTTCTGTGATAATATATGTAGATCAATTCAGTCTTTTTAATAGCAGCTTACTGTATAAAAAGAATATACCATAATATATTTATCCTTTCCTTGTGATATGAGATTGTGAACATTTTTCACATTGTTTTGTTCTGCTAAAACAAATATTGCTACAACAAACATCTTGCCCATGTATCTTTATATATCATTATTTTTATTTCAGTAGAAAATAGGCTTTGAAGTGTAATTATGGAATAAACGCTTAGGTACATTTCAAGTGTTGGCAGTAATGACCAGATTAATTTTATATTTTTTTTTATAATTTACTTTCTTAACAGAAATGAATGAGTGTAACTACTCCACATCTTTGCAATCACTGTATTTCATTAGCCTTTTTATCTCTGCCCACCCAATAGGTGAAAAAGGTATCTCATTGGAACATATTTTTAGACAGCATTGCAGATAGTGCTAATTATATCTGCTTAAAAAAACTCATTTTCTAATATACTGAGCCAACAATTACCACCATTAAAGATTAATGCTGTCCTTTAAGTTAGAATTCAAGGGTAGATTTTACTTCCTAGATTTCATTAGTAAAATCAACACCAGTGATATGAGTGGAAAAGCAGTTTCTTCCTTTGTTATCAGTAAAGGGAATTGTTCTGTAGTCAAAATGGGTTACTTAAGGGATTGCTTGCATCTAATGAAGACTGGAGACAAGGTTTAAAGAGAAGGACACTTAGGGGACAATAAGAGAAAGCTCAGGCAGGTGACAGAAGTGTTACAGGTGTACACTACCTACACACAGATGTATCAACAGACAGAGATTACAAGGTTATGAAAGGAACCCCTAACAGCCATTCAAATAGACATTACATGAAATTCTTTCCAGATATCTCTTACAATATCAGGAAGAAAAATAAGGTTAAATCAGGTAACGGTTAGCGTAGTTATACACAGCAGAAGAGAGTAAAGACTCAGCTATTGTAATTGTGAATTTAGGTGCAACCCTAGGCCTCAAAAAGACTTAGAGAAACAAGACAGATTCTCACCTAAGGTGCTACAATCTGAATGTTTGCACCCTCCCAAATTCCAATTTGAAAACGTAATTCCCAAGGTGATAGTATTAGGGGCTGGAGCATTTGGGAGGTGACTAGGCTATGAGGGTAGAGACTTCATGAATGGCATTTGCACCCATAAAAGAGAGGTTAGAGAGAGCCAGCTTGCTCTTTCCACCATGTGAGGCTATGAGAAGTCTGAGACCTGCAAGAACACCATCACCCAACCACGCTGGCTCCCTGATCTGGTACTTCAAGTCTCCAGAACTGTGAGAAACAAATTTCTATTGTTTATAAACTACCCAGTTTCTGGTATTTTTTATAGCAGCCTGAAGGGACTGAGAATTAAGGCAGTTTAGTTTTCAGAGAGAAATTAAAACAGGAAATTTCCTGTTGAAACAAAAGTAAAATTTCATGGCCTGGCCATTAATTACAATGGAAACATTCAATTTCTGGAATGGTTTTTAAAGACAGGAAGTTTATTTTCAATCTGGGGTGTGCCAACTAAAGAATTATATTTTGTATTAAATATAGTATGAGTGTGCCTTATGCTTCTTAACAAAACCATCCTGTTCCCCAGGAGCATACTTAAAATAATTCAAAAATAGCATGAGGAGCAAAGAAATTAATTTAAATGCATTATTCAGACAGTGCCATCTGCTGAACAATACTAATAATGAGAAATTCAGGTAAAAGGAAACTTAGAAGATTCATTGAGTTTTCTGATATATGAAAGTTTATAATATAGTCCCAAGAAAGTTAGTAAATATTTGGGAACATCTGTTCTACAATTGGGATTCTCAAACAAATGTATTTTGGGGAAAAGTATAATTTTGAATGAAAGAAAACCACATTTTCCCACTATAATATATTTTTTCTCTCTCAACATACCAAAACAGTCTTCTAAATTTTGTCTTCAATCTTTTATTTCATCAGTATTTGTATGTGTACATTATATAATCATGGATTCTACAAGATAACAAGAAAGAAGTGAATAAACATAATTCCAATTTCATAAAATTAATCATGAGATATAGCATAGCATTTAATCAGAGAGACAAGTCTGAAAAGTGTAAACTGGGAGCAAAATGGTAAGTTAAACCAAAACAAATCCAACAAAATAGAAAATGAAGTGTATACCATGACAAAATGAGATTTATCACAGAAATACAAAGTTGGGTCAATATGAAAAAAATAATCAACTAATGAATACACCATATCAATAGAATAAAAACATAAACATATATCATCTCAATAAACTCAGAAAAATCATTTGACAAAATCCTGTTACCTTTCATGATATAAACTAGGAATATAAAAGAAATTCCTCAACTTGATAAAAAAACATCTATGAAAAATCCACAGCTAACATTACTCGTTATGATTAAAGACTGAATGCTTTCCCCTAATATCAAGAATAACACAGGATGTCCATTTCACCGCTTTGTTAAACACAGTTCTGAAGGTTTACCCAGAAAATTAGGCATATAAAAGAAATAAAAGGCATCCAGATTTAAAAGGAACATATAAAATTATCTGTATTTGCAAATAGTATGCTTTTGTATATAGAATATCCTAAGGAATGCTGCATAAATCTATTAGAGGTTCCAGTTAAGATGACACAGTAAGTAAATGCTGTACTTACCTCTCACAACCACAACAAAATTACTAAACTACAAAACAACTATCATTGAGGATTGCCTAAAATCTTGCTGAACCAAAGCCCTACAACTAAGGACATACAAACGAAGCCACCTTGAGACTGGTAGGAGGGGCAGAGACACAGAAGGGGCTGGTCTCACACCCAAGTGTGACTATTAAAAACAGGGAGGGATATCTCAGCTGCAGAGGTCATTGTTAGGTCTCTGAATGTTAGAGATCTTGACTTAACGTTAGGTGTCTGAATGTTAGGTCTCAGAGACCTTGACTTACAGACAGAGCCATGTCTGGAAGAAAACAACAAAATGTCTGTTGGCCTGCCCCTGCAGACAGAGCCAAACTTGCAATAACAGAAAGTGCCACAAAACAGCTACTGGCTTGCAGGTAGGCAGCATTTTCTGTTCAAACAATGTTACCCTGTCAGCACAGCCCCTGTAAAACCCTCCTCACCTGCTCCCTTGGGGCTGCCAATCTCCTTTAGGCGTGCAGCCCAGACTGTAGTGTTCTTTGCTCAGTCCAATATACTTTTCTCTCTTACAATAAAAACTTTCTTAACTTGACTTACGATATGCATTCCTTTACCAGCTGACCTACCAGTCATCCCTGGAGGAGTGAGAGGTCCCAGCCCCATCCCAGCCTAGGGTTCCAGTGCTGGGGAGAGAGGTATCCATAATTTCAGGCTATGAAAAGAGCAGAGACTATGACTGAGACAGGGAGAGGCTGAAGCCTCTTAAAGTGACCGTGCACAGACTTACTAACCTATGGAATCACTAGCTGTGAGCTCCAGTGCTGGGACAGCAGCTGGAGAGGCGACAGGGACATATGGTGGGGAACAGAGTTGTCTGGCTTGGGACAGGGGATGCAGGGGCAGCTTTCTCCTGGTGGAGGCCATTGTTTCTTTGTTGAGCTCTCCCCCTTCCCTACATGCAGACACAGGCAGCCACCATACTTGAGTCTCCATCAAGCTGGCTAATGCCATTCATTCACCATGCCCTGGTGATTCGAGATCCCGCCCAACTTTTGGGCACACCCAAGTCACTTCCAGTGGCTTTTTCATACAAACCGCCTGACTTACCTGATGCTGCACACTTTCCTAGAGTTTCTCAAAGGTTCGTGGAACCCAGGCAAGCAGCGTCTGATTTGAGCATGTCCTATACCACGGGCTGAGCAGCCCTAAGCCTGGCAATAGCAACAGCCAGCCTGGGTTCACAGCTTGGCCTCTAAAGGCACTTCCAAGTAGGAAGGGCAGCAGACATCTGGGGATTTCTTTGTGGCTCTTGCCAAGTGACCCCAGGTGGGCCATGCGCAGCAGCTGAACTTAATCTGCAGCAGATCCCCTCCTTGGGCTGGTATCCCCAGTGGCCAACTTTGAAACAAGCTGGAGCATCACCCAGCCACCTCCAAGAAAGACACACCCAAGGGGCAGATTGGGCAACACCAGAGCCCTGCTGAGGCAGATCCTGCTCTGTAGAATCAACCCCTGCACTACAACTCCTCCATGGTAGTCAAGGTCAGTCCTCACAACCAGGGAGTCCAAGGGTCAATCCCTCCCATTGACATGCAAATAGCAACCAAGGCTCAACAACATCAAGAGAGCACACATAACCCACACAAGGGACACCCTGGAGTGCATGGCTCAGTGACAAGGAAGACTATGTCACTGAGCCCTACAGCACACTTACTACACAAAGCCGCTCTACTAAGACCAGGAGACATAGCAGCCCTACTTAATACATAGAAACAAACACAGGGAGGCAGCCAAAATGGGGAGACAAAGCAACATGTCCCAAATAAAAGAACAGAACCAAGCTCCAGAAAAAGAACTAAACAAAATGGAGACAAGAAACCTATGGATGCAGAGTTGCAAACACTAGTTATAAGGATGATGAATGATCTCAGGGAGAACTTCAACAGAGAGACAGGAACAATAAAATAGAGATAGAAAACATGAAAAAGAACCAGTCAGAAATAAAGAATACAATAATGGAAACAAAAAATACATTACAGGGAATCAACAGTAGATTAGATGAAGCAGAGGACTGAACCAGCGATGAAGACAATATGGTAGCAGAAAACATTCATTCAGAAGAGGAAAAAGAAAATAGAATTCAAAAAAATTGAGAAGTATTTAAGGGGCCCCTGGGACAACATCAAGCATACCAAGATTCGCATTATAGAAGTACCAGAAGGAGAAAAGAGAGAGCAAGGAACTGAAAACCTATTTGAAGAAATAATGACTGAAAATTTCCCTAACCTGGTGAAGGAAATAGACATACAAGCCCAGGAAGCACAGAGAGTCCATAACAAGATGAACCCAAAGAGGTCCACATCAAAGCACATCATAATTAAAATGACAAAGGTTAAAGACAGAGGAAAAATCTTAACAGCAACAAGAGGAAAGCATTTAGTTACCTACAAGGGAGCCTCCATAAAACTGTCAGCTGTAAGTCAGACAGAGAAAGACAAATACCATATGAATTCACTTATATGTGGAATCTAAAGAATAGAATAAATGAACGAACTAATCAGAAACAGACTCACAGATATAGAGGAAAAACTGAGGGTTGCTAGATGGGAGGGGGTTGGGGATGAGGGAGAAGGTGAAGGGATTAGAAAGTACCATTGGCAACCACAAGATTGCCACGGGGATATGAAAGTCAATTTGGAGAATATAATCAATAGTGTTGTAAAGATTTTGTAGGGTATCCAATGGGCACTTGTCTTATTAGGGAGACCACTTCAGGGATGGTGTAGATGCCTGATCACTGCACTGTACACCTGAAGCTGAAACTGAATAATAATGAATGTCAACTATAATTATATATATATGTATATTCACAAGAAGTGGAGTACAGCATAAGGAATAGAGACAGTGGAAATGTAACAGCTGTATACGATGTCCCAGGGGTAGTAGATTGGGGGTGTATAAATGGTATAAATGATAAATGTTTAACTATTACAGTGTTTTTACACATGAAACTAATAATAATAAAAAATATAAATAAATACATAAAAGAATAGTAATTTTTTTAAAAAGACTGTCAGCAGATTTCTGAAGAGAAACTTTGCAGGCCAGAAGGGATTGGCAGGAAATACTCAATTGATGAAAATCAAGGACCTACAACCAAGATTACTCTATCCAGCAAAGCTATCATTTAGAATCGAAGGGCAGATAAAGAGCTTCCCAGACAAGAAAAAGCTAATGGAGTTCATCACCACAAAACCAGTATTACAAGGAATCTTAGGGAGACTTCTTTAAGATGAAAAAAAATTAAAAATATGAATAATATAATAGCAATAACTAAATACCTATCAGCAATTACTTTCAATGTAAATGGATTAAATGCTCCAATCAAAAGATAGGGGAGCTGAATGGATAAGAAAACAAGACCCTTACATATGTTACCTACATGACACTCATTTCAGATCAAAAAATCCACACAGACTGAAAGTAAAACGATGGAAAAAGATATTTCATGAAAATGGAAACAAACAAACAAAAAAGAACCTGGAGTAGCAATATTTATACCAGACAAAATAGACTTTATAACAAAGGCTATAACAAGAGACAAAGAAAGACCTAGTAATCCCATTTCTGGATATTTATCTGAACAACCCCAAATACTACTTGAAGGGGATGTGCTCTTCCATATGTTCATTGCAGCATTATTTACATAAGCCAAGATATGAAGGCAACCTGGGTGTCCCTGAATGCATGAATGGATAAAGAAGAGGTATACATACATACATGTAATATTCCTCAGCCATAAAAAGGAATGAAATCTTCCCATCTGCAACAACATGGATGGACCTAGAAGGTACTGTGCTGCGTGTAATAAGTCAGAAAGCAAAAGACAAATATCATATGATTTTACTTATAAGAGGAATATAAAGAACAAAATAAGCAAAAAAAAAAAGAAAGAGAAACAAACTCATAGATACAGAGAACATATTGATGATTGCCAGATGGCAGGTGGGTGAAAAGGGGAAGAGATTAAGAAATGCAAATTGGTTGTTAGTAGGCATGGAGATGTAGGGTATAGCATAAGGAATATAGTCAATAGCATTGTAATTACTATGTATGGTGTCATATAGGTACTATATCTATCAGGGTGCTAGATGGGAGGGGGGTGGAGGCAGGGTATAAAAGGTGAAGGGATTAAGAAATACAAACTGGTAGTTACAAAATAGTCTTGAGGATGTTAAATATAGGGAATATAATCAATAATATGGTAATAACTATGTATAGTGCCAGGTGGTCCTAGTCAGGAGGATTACTTCCTAAACTATATAAAAGTCTAACCACTATACTATACACTGGAAACTAATATCAAATAACATTGAATGTCAATTCTAATTGAAAAATTTGAAAAGGGGGGAAAAGATCAATAATATTGTGATAGTGTGGCACAGTGTCATATTGTTGCTGGACTTGTCATGGTGATCACTTCTTTAGCATAGGGACTATAATCAATAAGGAGGTAATAACACTGTATAGTGCTAGGTGGGTACAGTTGAATAACAATAATGTACACCTGAAACTAATATGTTGTTAGCTATATTTTAATAAAAGTTTTCAAAAAAAGAAAATAAAAGTAACTATTAGAACTAATAAATTAGTTCTCAAGGCTGTGTGATGTAAGATCAATATATAAAAATCAATTATATTTCTAAAATACTGCAATGAACACTCAAAAATAAAATTAAAAAATCCATTTGTACGAGCATCAAAAACTGTTACATACTTATGAATAAACTTAACCAACATTTAAAATTATACTCAAAACTCTGAAATATTTTTGAAAGAAAGTAAAGAAAATCTAAATAATTAGGGGAACCATCCTATGTTCATAGACTGGACAACTTAACATATTAAGATGCCTTTATGCCCTAATCTGACCTACAAATTCAACACAATACCTATCAAAATTTAAACTGATTTCTTCATTGAAATTCACAAAGTCATTCTAATGTTGACATGGAATTATAAAGGACCCAGAATAATGAAAACAATCTTGAAAAAACAAGAGCAAAGTATGAGGATGCACATTTCTTAATTTTAAAACTTACTACAAAGAAACAATTATCAAAACAATGTGATACTGGCACCTGGGCAGACATATCAATCAATGCAATGGAATTTAGAATCCAGAAATAAACCCATTACCTAGTCAGCTGATGTTTCTTGAACGGGTCAAGGTCATCTAATGAAAATAGTGTGGTCTTTTCAACAAATGATGCTGGGAGAACGAATGGCCACATGCAAAAAATTAAGTTGGAATCTTACCTCACACAATATATAAAAATTACTTCATAATGAATCAAAGACCTAAATATAAGAGCTAACACTATGAAACCCTTAGTAGAAAAATAGTGGTAGATATTCATAACCTTGACTTTGGCAATAGATTATTAGAAAGAGAAAAAAATACATAAACTAGACTTGATCAAAATGAAAACTGTTGGTCAAAGTATGCCATCAAGATATTGAACAGATAATCCACAAAATGGGAGAAAATATTTACAAATCAGGTATCTGATAAAAAAAATTGTGCTTAAAATATATAGAGAATGCTTGCAAACCCATAATAAAAAGACAAATAACCCAATTAACAAACTGGCAATGGATTAGAATAGACGTTTCACCAAGGATGATATACAAAGGGTCAATGAGTACATGAAAAGACGTTTCTTTGAAGTCCATGTTTGGTTGATGAATCCGATTAATGAGGTATGTACGTAACCTTGGGAAATCAGAACAATTGAATCAGGGAGGAGGGGAAGGAATCAAAGAAAAAAGAAAAAGAGAAAAATAAACTAGATTGTTAAATGTTATAAAATATACCATCACCCTTACAAAAGCAATTCCATATATATATATATATATATATATATATATATATATATATATATATATATATTCATAGTAGACAAATGGAAACAGCCCAGATGTCCATCAACTGAGTAATGCATAAACAGAATATGATATAATTATACAATGGAATATTATTTCACCATAAAGAAGAATGAAGTCTGATACATGCTACAACTTGTATGAATCTTGAAAACATTATCTTAAGTGAGGGAGCCAGCACAAAAGACCACAGATTATATGATTCCATTCAAAGTCCAGAAAAGGGGAATATATAGACGCAGAAAGAAGATTAGTGGTTGTGTAGAAATGGAGGTGGGGAAGATGGAGGGATAGGAGGATAGCTAAAGACTATTTCTATTTTGGGGGATGAAAATGTTTGAAAATTTACTGTGGTGATGATTGTACTTATCTGTTCATAGGTTAAATGTGCTACAAAAAAACACACGTTGAATTGCACACTTTAAGTGGGTCAATCGTATAGTAAGTATGTGAATAACATTTCAATAAAGGTATTTTTAAAAAGAAACACTCAGTATTAAAAGAAAAAATTTCAATTCCAAGGAAATTATAAACTATTTCAAACTGAAGAAAAATCATAACCTAGCATATCAACATTGTGAGGTGTAGCCAAAGAAGTACTTAAAGTGACTTTTATAGCATTAAACAACTATTTTAAAAAATTAGAAAAAGTTTTAAAAATTAATCCAGTTTCTACCTTAAGAAACCAGAAATAGAAAAACAAAAGACATCCAGAATAAGTGAGAGAAAAAAGACATAATGAAGAGAACAGAAATCAATAAAATACAAAATAATTACAGAGAAAATCCATGAATATAAAAATTGCTTTTTTAAAAGATCAAAGTATCACACAAAGGTCCTATACGGCTTTATTTTTAACAGCCAAAAACTGGAAGAAAGAAAGTCTTTCAAGTTCATCAAAAACTGAGTGGACAAATTGAAGTACGCACATTTAATGGAATATTGTTTAGCAGCAAAAAGAACAAGCAATTGATGCGTAAACCAACAAGGGTGAATCTCTGAAGCTATATTTCACTGAGAAAAAGTAGCCAAATCAGAAAGAATACAGACTGTGTGACTCCATCCAGATTAAATTTTAAAATACACAAACATATTTATAGTGAGGGAACAAATCAACATGCCTGTGGACGGATGTAAAGAGGAATGCATTAGAAAGGCGCACAAAGGACCTTTTGAGAGTGATAGAAATGTCCGCTATCTTGATTGTGTAACAGTTTCACAATTGTATTTATATGTCATCATCAATTTACACAATTTAAATGTATGACTTAGAGTAAATTTTTTAAAAAAAGAAGAAATTGTAGGTATTTCAGATCGCGTAAAGAGAAGGAAAAAAAAATTACTCTATTTAAAGTCCCAGACCAGGGAACTTTTCTGTTTTTGCCAAGTTAAAATAAATAAATAAATAAATAAATAAATAAATAAATAAATAAATAAATAAATAAATAAAGAAAGATAGAAAGTATCTCAACTATGCCATTAAGTTTTTCTGTTTGTTGATGCAATCAAAGTTACTTTTCTTTCTTACACTATCACCTGCCTTTCATATATAGTCACTATCTTCCTAATGTTTAACTTGTATAAGTTCATCAATCTGCCTTTTCTTGAACTGGTATCAATTATTTAAATCATTTGTAGCATAACCAGTCTTGTTTATTACTCTCCCTTCTTATACATCTTCTACATGTATACTTCACCTTGACATGATTCATAGGATAGATATACATTTCCTCGATTCAGAATTCACAATTCCACTACATTTTTTAGTCGTTAGAGAATTGCCTCTAATACTAATACAGATTTTTCCTAACAGTTTACAATGCATATTTTGAAGAAAGGTAAGATCAACTAAAATAAGTTTCAAGTTGAACTTGAGGTTGAATTTTTACTTATTGCAATAAAATTCAAACTCTACCCCTAACTTACACATCAAATAAAACATACTCATGTTGTGCTTTAGATCCTACAGACCACTTAGGATGTCCTAAATCAGTACACTTGACTATCATAAAT
Organism: Rhinolophus sinicus; assembly: GCF_036562045.2. NCBI lineage: Eukaryota > Metazoa > Chordata > Mammalia > Chiroptera > Rhinolophidae > Rhinolophus > Rhinolophus sinicus. The sequence continues at coordinate 38,972,284 of NC_133763.1, read as the reverse complement.
TAAGATCTTCTTGGTTTATAATTGCAGTACCCCTCAGTGCCTCGGTGCATATTCATTACTTTCTGTTCCAAAGGAAGCAAACGTAATTTAATAACAGTTGAAACATGTTAATATGCTTTTACATTTCTGCAACTCCATAGGAAAAATAATGGAGCTAAAGAAAGTTGTTATTTTGATTTCACAGTATACCAGAAAAGATAGTGTTCTTTTGAAACTATACAATGGTGCCAAAAGATTGAAGCAGAAGTCTATTACAGTATCAGCAGGGTATAGACATAATATTTTGTAGAGTTTTTATTTGAGCTGCTAAGAAAGGAGTTGCTTATAGGTATCTATTGTGTATTTGGAACATTCTAAAGTTGGAGAAATGGTCAAAATATTAATATTCACCAAAGCTAGTTCTATTATATCGTTTTTCATGACAGCAGTAAAGTGTAGTTTCATTTTTAGGCTAGGAAAAAAATGCCAAAGTGATAGAAAAGTCATTGTGATGTAATAAAAAAAAGAAAGAAAGAAAAAACAAACAAACAAACAAACAAAACACATCAAGAGAACTGGGTCCTAGCCTAGTGACTAAATTTTAAATCTTGGATAGCTATTTAAATTGGCTTGAACTATGGTATCTTTTCACAATAATACAATCAGGACTTTGGTGTAGATAATTTTTATAGGCCCTTTTAGCATTCATAATCAGCAAGACTCATTGTCACAAAGGGCAAATTTAACATGATATCTCCCTCCAGGGATGATGATGTGAGTCTGTTAGATACAAATGGTTACAACATATGTGCTTCTATTTAAGAATCTTATAACCAGCTGCTGCTGATCCACTGGCCCAACTCTCCCTAACTCTGGCCAAATAAATGATTCCAACTGAAAGGCCAAAGCGGCTTCTCTGAGATTGAATCTTGCTTCTTAAAAAGTGTCAATATTCTTAAAAGCGGCCTTTGGTCATTTTTATAGTGATAACATCTTGATGCCTACAAATATTTGCATTTACGTGTTGCCTTACTGTTATGACTCCCTTCTGATGTTGCTCACTTAGCTTCTAATTGCTTGTCTTAGGTCTATCAGTGCCCATGGCCTAAGTTTCCCTTGAGCCTTCCTGATGCCAGTTTGTCACATTAATGTTGTCTGCTGGCCTCTTGGAGATGGATATTTGTGCCTGTCCTGCTCTCCATCATGGCCCACTTAGATTCTGCTGGCATTGTTTGCCTTTTAATCCCATCCTCAGAAAAATTCAGTAGAAAGAGGCCATTTTGCAATGGACAAACTAAATGGTTACTTGATTTTCAGAAGAGTTGATACAAAATATTGAATAGGACTCTCAGAGGCTACATTTTGCAATTGACAGAGAATAGATGCATCAGCCAAATAAAATGATCAAGAAAATAGACAACCTGGCTTTACGACATACAAATGAATCAGATTGCATGGTCTCATTGTAACGGGGTTGTGGATATAAACAAAATTATAAAATAAAATAAGACTCATGAAACTGGAATAGTATGCCTTTGAACAAATAATGTTGAATTTTATTGGGTTTGTTTTCTTCAATTCATTGTTCAGACTATGTACTAACTTTTCTCTGAAAATTATTTTTATGCAAATCATAACTTATTTATTTTTTCTTTGATTTTTATGTACTGCATCATTTGTGCTTCTCCTTTTGTTGGAAAGGATTTAGTTTCTAAATATAACGCTGGCTTGAATTGCTCTTTTCAAATGCTAACCTTTCATCCCAGCTTTTAATGACTGTAACCCCACACAAAGTTCAGTAAATTTTTAGTACTTCTTATTGGTTAATTAAGTTGAATTATTATTTGAAATCTCTATCAGATTTTTTTACTGAAAATATCCATTTTAAAATGATTGGCAATTAGATGGAACACAATGTATTTCTAAAGTAGAAGATCTTAAATTTGAAACATACATCATTTTAGAAATCATAAAACCGTCATATTTGATAGCTTCTTACTGTACACAGTTGTTAAATGTTGCAATATCACAGTACTTCATTTTAAATGGTAAAGCAACAAAGCCCTAAGAGATAACTTTTCCATATCTTTATTGTTTGTAATTGGTAAAAGTTAGTAATTTTTTGTGGAGTTTTCTTTTGCACCAAAATCTTGAGTTAAAGAATCTCCTTTTTACCACAGTGGGATCTGAAAAGTCTGTCTGCTGCTGTTTCCACTCTCCTCTCCACTCAGCATTAGGAGGAGATTCAGAATCTCACAGTGGGTAGAAAATGTTAAGCAATGTCCATTGGAATGATGTCACACTTACTTCTTTCTGTAAGCGTTGCCTGTCACACTAAAAATAAAGGAACAAGGCACTTGTCTCCAAGGACATCTGAAAACAGTTGTTCATCAAGTTGCATTTGAAGATTTATGAATTGTAGTAGAATGGAATAAAAATACAGAAACTAACTGGCCAACCTTGTGACAGAAGCTTGGGGTATTGATCTGATTTGGAGCTGGTAGATATATACATATAGTCCAAACTGAAATATTGTAGATCAGCCTGTGGTAAGAAGACGTGAATGAGTGAGTCTTTGCTGATGATATAAGTGCTCAAAGCAGCATCTGTGTTTTTGTTTTCTGCTTGTTCATTTTTATAAGCAGAGCAACTGGGACACCCAGGGCAGCAGATAAAATGGCATAGAGGTAGGGAGAAAACAGTTCTGTTACCATGCCATTGTTGGAGATGGGGAAACTTTTTTTCTAAAACTATACTTGCTTCTACTAGGTAGGACTTTCCCCATTCCCTTCTTAGAAAGGAAATGATGTTGGATATGTGCTTCCAGAGAATGTAAAGCAAAGGGGAAATCAAGAGCAAAGGCCTGGAAGCATTAGAGTGGCTATACTGGGGGAATATTTAGTAATGTAGCGTTCAGAATATAAATTTTATGGAGTTGAATTTGAGGAAGCTGATTGATTTTACAATTAAGCCATAAGAAAATAATGATCTATTAAATGTTTCTTGAATAATTATTATTAATGCTATCAGTACTGGAATTTGTACGCACACTTGACAAACATTTTTTCTAATGTCTCAATAACCAAGCAACATACATGAAATATATTAATCTTTAATAATACCATAACTTCCTCTCTTTATAAAGAAAAGAAGGATATATTTATCAGGAATTTATCTCTCAGTTATTTTATACAATTCTCCAGTTTTCTAAATAAAAGAGCTTCAAAGGGGATGGATGACACTTCAGATGTCTTAATTAAAACACAGTGTAAGATTATGTGGCAATTAAATATTTTCTTATGAAGGAGAGCAGACGTGGCCACCCCAAAATATGCTTCTGTGTCACAGGATTATCTTAACATGGTTATTTTTAGGAAACAGCAGAACTAGCAGAAGCTCTGAAAGCCAAGAATAGAAGTTACCCTTTTGGAAGGAGACATTTACAATTATAAGGGAAATAGTTTGTAAGGGTGTCTCCCTGGCTTCACCAGGAAAGCAAGCCTGACCACATCTCTAGAAACACTTTAAATAAAGAATTTACATCTGCATAACACCCTTATCCTCCTTTACTGGGCTTTGCCGGAAGACCTCCCATAACTGGCTTCCCCCACCCAACCTCTTTTGTCTTTGGATATGGTATTTAAGGCTAGGGCTTGGGCCATTTCAGAGAGTTACTCAGTATTCCTGGGTATCTCCCATGTATACAGGAATTATACATGTTAATAAAATTCTGTTTGTTTTTTTCCTTTTATTATTATTATTTTTTTAATACAGAGGCATCTTAGCCAATAACCCAGAAGGATAGAGGGAAAAATATTTTTCCTCTTCTACACCTAGGTTTAAAATACTATTTGATTCCTATTTTCAAATACCTGAAAATAAATATTTTCACTTCACCAAATATTGTTGTCATCTCAAATATTGATTCTATTTTTCTCAAGTTCACAAAAAGTCTGTATCTAAAAGAAAAGCTCTGACTTTTTATGACTATATTATTTCTATGTACAATGGTAAATGTTAGCTTTAATTTAGAATTCCAATTGTAAATGTCTCTTCCACCACTAACAATATTTTTTTCACCTAAGCCTGTTGCCTGTGACTCTCCTGTTACTCCCAATTGATCATGAAAGTCTCTGTATAATGCAGCAATGTTGTCATATTTTTCCACTGACACTTCACTACCTTATTTTCATTCTCCTATATATCCCATTGGAGTTTTTGAGCCTGTTTGAGGTGATTTAATTTATCTTCATCCTTTTAAATATATATTTTACACAAGTTTTTACTTTTCTCCTTTTGTTCTTTCACATTTATATGATGATATTCATGCCATTTTTTGGTCATGGTTTTCATTTTTGTTCTCATGCAGAAAAAAAAAACAAATTTACCTGCTAGACTTGCTGATGTAATGACAGATTATTATAGCTCTGTAAGGTTCACTGATACTAATTCTACGGACAAAAATTTATTGCAGCACCACTGACAAAAAAAGAGTCATGATTGCTGGCTTTAAGAATCATAGTATTGGATTGAAAATTTAAATCATTTATTAATACACAGTGATAACAATAAAAAGTTCTGAAATGTCTTTTAAATTACAGCAGGCCAGAGAGTGGGAGAGACAACTGATATTAGTCAATTAACAGCTGTGGGCTGAATCTAACAAAAGGCTACTCACATTCTTGAATATCTGTTAAAAATTTGAGTCAACTTTCAGGCAGCTATTCAAAAAAATAAAATAAAAAATAGGCAATGTCCAGACACTACTGATTCATAAGTTTTTCAGACTATTGCCTACAACCAATCAAGAAGCAGTAAATATTTCTTCCATGTGGACTATCATCTACCCTAGTACTGGCCCCGCTTCACCTTTACCCATCCGAACCCCTTCTAGCCAACGTAAATTCTTTCAAAACAACTTACATTTTTCTTCCCCAAACCCATTGTATAAAAGAGCCTATTCAAGCTCCAGAACAGTGGACATGTAGCCCTGCTGCTATAGGTTTAGGCTGTATGTCCCAGGACCTGGTCCTTTTTCTGGCTATCATATGGCTCAATAAACCCTTTCTTTCAAAAGCTTTCAGCCCTGAAGGTTTTTTGTTTAACGCTGGTATATAAATCACCTCGTGCCAGACTGTAAAAACTACTTTAATTTGTACTCAAATAACATGAACAAATACTAACTCACTTTAGCAGAAGATAACAAGAGGCAATCTTATCTCCCGTCCTTCATATTTTAAAACATTCAAAGAATGTAAGTGGATAAATACATATATGAACTTGTATTGTTTAAAATCCTAAAATCTGTCTCCAAACCATGATCATTACTAATTACAATGGCATACACGTAAAGATCATTTCAATTTAGATATCAATTTTCACTACATTTCAGTAATTTTTGCTGATTCTTTTTCTCTTTTTTTCTGTTTTCCACACCGGAGGTTTATTTTGGAAAGTAAGTTTAGTCAATGCTAACAAAAAACATCTTGTTTAATTTCAGACTTCCAATTTTTTTCTCTTTGTTTATTTCAAACTTTAGGTTTATAACTCCACAGTATTCATAGTACAATTTTTATGATTGGTAGTTTTCATCGAACCCCTCATTAGACTCAATGCTGTAGAACAAATCTATATTAGCAAATGACTTCCCAACCTGTCTCTATTTTTAAACATTATGAGCTATACTTTAAATTAAAAAAAAAAAAAAAACTTTTATAAAAGTGTGAAATGTATTTTACTATAGAAAGTCAGTTTAAAATATTGAAGATAAATGAAAACTTAACTACGATTCAGTCAGATTTTTCTGATATATTATTCATAACAGTCATTAGAGTAGAATACGTTTTCTGTACTCATCACTTAAAATGAATATGGAACTATAATTTTAAATAAATAGAAGTATACCTACAATAGCAAAAATAGTGCAATGTCCCAATTTAAAATATGTTCTCTTCATTTGTTAACATTTTCATAAATTTTTCTACCAAATATCAGTTTTAAAATGCCATAAATAGTGAAAAAGAATCCCTACCCTGTTGTCCCTTAGCTGGCATTCCATACCAATACAATATGGTCTCCATTATAATAACCTACTTTATGAAGATTAAATGCTTTTGCAATTCAAACACGGTAAAATTGGCTTAAAGCAAAATCAAACACCAGTTTGCTGGTTCAGAATTTGAATAGTGGAATGAGAAATCTCTCTTATATTGCTATTGTGCACTGGTCAGCTAAGAAGTAATTGCTTTTTATAAGGCAAATTTGCTTTTACTTTTCTAAGGTAATGAAATGAACCTGAAACATTTCCTTTGAAATCAAAGTCACTATCCCTGAAATGTCACCAGACAAATTCCATCCTATAGTTTCAGCAAACACATAATGAGAAAGTTGGGCCTGGAGTTGATTGACAGAATTCTATTAGAAAGCCTTCTCACACATTCTTCTATAATTATCTATGTTGTAAATCAATACTGATTTGATTTCTTCATATTTGTGTCCTGCTAACATGGAGGGAAAACCAATGCATATGTATTTCTGAGAGAAATAGCTAATGTAGAAATGTACTGAAATGTGCTAAAATGTCCCCAACTAGATTCCTTGACCCAGTTGTGATATAGTACATAAATGTGAAATGATTCAGTGGGACACACCGTTTAAAAAAGCCCTTAATAATAAATGTGCATACAATTACTATATATATAGAGAGAGGTCAATTCTTTAACAGTACCAATTTACATATACAATCCAAAACACAAGTTTATTTTCCAATGAAATATGAGAGCTCACTTTGATCATATTATTGGCTTATTAAAATTAATCATAATAGATAATAAACCAATCTGAAATCTATGTGTGCTAAGTATAAGTGTGTAAATTACAGTCACAGAGGTGTTCAGTGGGAGAAATATGATCTGTAATGTGAATTTAGTCATAACAGATAATGGGTAGGATTGAATATTTCTAGATTGAATACAAGACATAGATCGAAACAGATAAACAAGAAATTTTGGCTCTGGAGGAATGGTGGCAGTGAGGCAAACTTCTTGAATTCTCATCTGGAGCTTACCACAAATTGAACATCTATAACCCATCAAAGGACTCTCTGCTCACCACACAGAACAGCTAAGAGACTCATACGAGGATTACTTGAAGGTGGGCAAATTGAGCAGGCAGGGGAAGAGGGAAGGGAGTAGAGTGGAGACCCAGCCTGCATCTCGGCTGTGGAGACATGGTCCACATCGAGGGCTGTGGAGACGCAGGGGGTCCCAGGACAGAACAGAGACCACAAAAGCCAGAGGGTGGGCTCTTTCCCTGCATCCCACAGCTGATCTCTCCTGTCGAGAGAGCAGCATATCCAGCATTTGAGGCAGTAACCTCAGCTGAGACTTCCAGCTGGACCCTAGGTAGGAAAAAGGACATAAACTTCATACTTGGGCCCCTCCCCCCACTCTCCCAATCCTGCCCCTGCCCTTCCAGAGACTTAAGCTGTCCCCTGAACTGAGAAGTAGTGTCAGATTACAGAGGAGCAGTAGTGCTCAGTCTCTGGGAAGACCCATCTTGCAGCTCTGACCCAGGAAAGAGGCTGGGAAGAGTGTGATACTACTGGGCTGGGAGAGAGAAGACTCCTCCACCCCCAGCCCCCACCTTTACTGGCCTCCGGGAAGAGTGTGACACTGCTGGTCTTGAAGAGAGAAGATTCTTCCATCCCCAGCCCTCACCTTTTCTGGCCTGCAGGAAGAGAGTAACACTGCTGGGCTGGAGAGAGAAGACTCCTCCATCCCCATCCCCCACTGTTGTGCGAGGAAGCCTGCGGGGTCTCTGCTCCCGCTCCCCATACAAGAACACAGAACATGGTGATGCCAAAAAGGAACACCCACGGAGCCATAAGTAGGGGAGTCATACCACTATATTCTCTCTGGCGGCACTATACTCTCACTGGAGGCTGGATCCACACTGTCCGCAAACCGCCATCCATGCTTGCCAGACAAGCCACCATCTTCTTGCTAGTCCCCATTCTTTCTCTTAGCATAGCCACAGCAGTTATATTAGTGGCCAATGGCTCACTGGTTACAGCTGACGGCCAACTAGCCACAGCTGATGGCCATGTAATCACAGTTGATGGCCATTTACTACCTGAGCCAGCACCTGTCTATGTGAGGCCGAGAGCCTGGAAACTGCTTTCTGGGGCTCTGTCCCCACACCCACCCTTTCTGGCCTGCCTAGGGCAGGGCAATTACAACTGCAGAGACACTCCCAGGGATCAACACTAGGTGGTAGGTGCAGCTCTGGGCTTCTAGCAGCTCAGAAATCTCCTGCTCACCACATAAACACACACACACACACACACACACACACGGAAGAAGTGCCCTAAGACTCAGGAGAACTGGACACAGGGCTGGTGGTGCTACTCTCAGTGCGCATATGTACAGGCAAGGGCAGAAACTGCACTGACTAGGTAGAAACTACCATCCAGACCCCTAAGCCCCACGCATCTAAATCTGCAGTCCCCAGGTCACTCTGGGCACCAGGTGACCAGCTCTGCCTGCACACAATGCAGAGGACTCTTTGGTACACCAGAGGACAACCTGGAGATTACTTGGTGGGCTTAAGCCAAGACTGGCGCTGCTTTTTTTGTTTTGTCTTGTTTTTATATCTTTGATATTTTTGCCTGTGTTGAGTGTGGGTTATCGGTTGTTTTTACATGTGACTATATTTGTTTTTTTCTTTGTTGTTGTTATTGTTGTTGTGCTTGGTGATTTGCTTTGTTCTGAAATTGCCCTACACCAGGGCCCAGCTCAAGAGGCACAAGATTCAACACACCCAGAGGCCAACTCCAGACCAAACCAGAGTACTACCGGGTTTGACCTATAAGTGACACACCCAGAGGAAATCCTCTATAGGCACAAGAGCCCATAAAGGCCAAGCCTCATTTAAGCTGTCAACCCTCACTCAGCAAAACATCCTACTGTGGGCAGAGCCAAGTCTCACAACTAGTCAACCTAGAAGTCAACCTCACCTACTCACAAGCTAAAAGCAATAAAAGACCAACTTTAACAGGACAATATACACAACAAAATGTCACCTTTGGAGCACACACAGGAGAAGAAGGAAGTGGTGCAAGTCAAAAATAAAGGACACATACTACATAAGATAACCCAACAAGAACTAAGAACCCTAGGGGATCTACCTAATACATCAAAGCAAACACAGAGAGTCAGCCAGAATGGGGAAACAAAGAAACATGTCCCAAATAAAAGAACAGAAGAAACCTCCAGAATTGGAACAAAATGAAATAGAGGTAACCAACCTATCAGAGACAGAGTTCAGAACATTGAGGATAAGAATGTTTAAGGAGCTTAGTGACGACATAGAGAAGGACAGAGAAATCATAATGAACAACCAGTTAGAACTAAAGAACACAATTACTGAAATAAAGAACACACTTGAAGGAATTACCAGCAGGTTAGATGAGGCAGAGGATCGAATCAGCGACTTAGAAGACAAGTTAGCAGAGATCACCCAAACAGAACAACAAAAAGAAAAAAGAATAAAAAACAATGAAAATGGTTTAAGAGACCGCTGGGATAACATCAAGCACAACAACATGTGCAATATAGGAATACCAGAAGGTGAAGAGAGGGAGCAAGGGATTGAGAACATATTTGAACTAATAATAACCGAAAACTTCCCTAACCTGGTGAAGGAAACCTACATACAAGCCAAGGAAGGGCAGAGAATTCCAACTAGGATAAAACCAAACAGGTCCACACTAAGACACATTATAGTTAAAATGGCAAAGGTTAAAGACAAAGAGAGAATCCAAAAAGCAGCCAGAGAGGTTACATACAAGGGAACTCCTATAAGACTATCAAATGACTTTTCTACACAAACATTGCAGGCCACCAGGGAGTGGCAGGAGATACTCAAAGTGATGGGAAACAAAGACTTACAACCTAGTTTGTTTATCCAGCAAGACTATCATTTAAAATTGAATGAGAGATAAAGAGCTTCCCAGAAAAGAATAAGCTAAAGGAATTTATTACCACCAAGCCAGCATTGCAGAAAATATTAAAAGGGCCTCTGTAAACAGAAAAAAGATGAAAACAATCTAACTACAAATTTTAAAAATAGCAATAACTATGTACCTGTCAATAATCACTTTAAATGTAAATGAATTAAATGCTCCAATCAAAAGACATAGGGTGGTTGAGTGGATAAGAAAGCAAGACCCTTGTATATGCTGTATACAAGAGACTCATCTAGATCAAAGACACACACAGGCTGAAAGTGAAGGGTTGGAGTAAGATATTTCATGCAAATGGAAATGAGAAAAAAGCTGGAGTTGCAATATTTATATCTGACAAAATAGACTTTAAAATGAAGAACATATTAAAAGACAAAGATGGGCACTATATAATAATAAAGGAATCAATCCGACAAGAGGACATAACCCTAGTAAACATCTATGTACCCAACATAGGAGCACCTAAATATATAAAACAGATATTGACTGACATAAAGACAGAGATCAACTATAACACTATCATAGTAGGGGACTTCAACACACCTCTGACGACAAGGGACAGGTCTTCCAGAAAGAAAATCAACATGGAAACAATAGCCTTACATGACACATTGGACCACTTGGATTTAATCGATATTTTCAGAGCATTTCACCCCAAAGCTGCAGAATACACGTTCTTCTTAAGCGCACATAGAACATTTAACAAGATAGACCACCTGTTAGGCCACAAAACAAGTCTTGATAAATTTAAGAAAATTGAAATCATACCAATTGTCTTCTCTGACCACAGTATTATGAAATTAGAAATGAACTACAGGAAAAAACTGGAAGACACACCAATTCATGGAGGCTGCACAACATGTTACTAAACAATGAATGGTCAACCATAAGATAAAGGAAGACATCAAAAGATGTCTGGAGACAAACGAAAATGAAAACACAATGACCCAAAATCTATGGGATGCAACAAAAATAGTCTCAAGAGGGAAATTCATAGCATTGCAAGCCTACCTAAAGAAATAAGAAAAATCACTAATCAACAGTTTATCTTCACACTTAAGGCATCTGGAAAAGAACAGCAAAATGAGCCCAAAGGGAGTACAAGGAAGGAGATAATAAAGATCAGAGTGGAAATAAATGAAACAGAAACCAGAAAAATAACACAAAAGATCAATGAATCCAAGAGTTGGTTTTTAGAGAAGATAAACAAAATCTACAAACCTTTAGCCAGACTCATCAAAAAAAAAAAAAGAGAGAGAGGACCCAAATTAATAAAATCAGAAATGAAAGAGAAGTGACAACAGACACCACAGAAATACAAAAAACTTCAAGAAATTACTATGAGCAACTATACACCAACAAATTCGACAATCTGGAAGAAATGGACAATTTTCTAGAAGCATACAACCTTCCAAGGCTAACTCAAGAAGAAACGGAAAACCTGAATAGACTGATTACCACCAGGGAAAATGAATCAGTAACCAACAAGCTCCCAACAAACAAAAGCCCTGGACCAGATGGCTTTACAGGTGAATTTTACAAAACATTCAAAAAAGAATTATCACCTATTCTCTTCAAGCTCTTCCAAAAATTCCAGAAGGAGGGAAGGCTTCCAAACACTTTTTACTAGGGCACTACCTCACTGAACCCCAAATCAGACAAAGACACTACAAAAAAAGAAAGCTACAGACCGATATCTTTAATGAGCATAGATGCAAAAATCCTCAACAAAATATTAGCAAACAGAATTCAACAATACATTAAAAAGATCATACACCATGATCAAGTGGGATTCATTCCTGGTATGCAAGGGTGGTTCAACAACCTCAAATCAATAAATGTGATACACAACATTAACAAAATGAAAACAGAAAATCATATGATCTTATCAATAGATGCAGAAAAAGCATTTGACAAAATCCAGCAGCCTTTTGTGATAAAAACCCTTAAGACAGTGGGAATAGAGGGATCATATCTCAACATAACAAAGACCATATATGATAAACCCACAGATAACATCATACTTAATGGAGAAAAGCTAAAACCGTTCCCTTAAGATCAGGAACAAGGCAATGTTGCCCAATTTCTCCACTTCTATTCAACATAGTGCCGGAAGTTCTAGCCACAGCACTCAGACAAGAAAAAAGCATCCAAAATGAGGAGGAGGAAGTAAAACTGTCATTATGTGCAGACAACATGATACTATATATAGAGAACCCTAAACACTCCACCAAGAAACTATTAGAGCTGATAAATGAATTTAGTAAAGTAGCAGTACACGAAATTCATATTCAAAAATCAGTTGCTTCTTTATATACCAATAATAAAATATCAGAATGAGAAATTAAGAAAATCCCATTTAAAATTTATTCAAAGACTATAAAATACCTGGGAATAAATTTAATCAAAGAAGTAAAAGATCTGTACTCAGAAAATTATAAGACACTGAAGAGAGAAATTAAAGAAGATACAAATAGACGGAAACACATACCATGTTGATGGATAGGAAGAATTAATGTAGTTAAAATGTCCATACTGTCTAAGGCAATAAACATATTCAAAGCAATTCCCATCAAAATGCCAAGGGAGTTTTTCACAGAAACAGAACATATAATCCTAAAATTTATATGGAACCATAAAAATTCCAGATAGCCTTGGCAATCCTGAGACATAAGAACAAAGTGGGAGGTATAACGATACCTGATATCAAATTATACTACAAGGCTACAGTAATCAAAACAGCATGGTACTGGCATAAAAACAGACACATAGATCAATGAAACAGAATAGAGAGCCCAGAAATAAATCCATGCCTATATGGTCATTTAATCTACGACAATGGAAGCAAGAATTCATGGTAGGGTAAATACATTCTATTCAATAAATGGTGCTAGGAAACCTGGACAGACACATGCAAAAAAAATGAAGCTCGACCACCTCCTTACACCATATACAAGAATAAATTCAAAATGGCTTAAAGACTTAAATGTAAGATCTGAAACCATAAAATTCCCAGAAGAAAATATAGGAAGAAACTTTACAGACATTACCTGGAGTAAGATTTTTACTGATATATCCCCTCAGGCATGGGAAGCAATAGAAAAAATAAACATGTGGGATTACATCAAACTAAAAAGTTTTTTCACAGCAAAGGAAACCATCAATAAAACAAAAAGAGATCCGACTGAATGGAGAAGATATTTGCCAATGATATATCCGATAAGGGGTTAATATCACAAATTTATAAAAAACTCACTCAACTCAACTCCAAAAAAAAACAACAACCCAATTAAAAAATGGGCAGAGGACATGAAGAGAAATTTTCTAAAAAGGACATACATATGGCAACAGACATATGAAAAAATGCTCAACCTCACTAACCATCAGAGAAATGTAAATAAAAACCACAGTGAGATACCAAATCACCCCAGTCAAAATGACTGCCATCAATAAATCAACAAACAAGTGCTGGAGAGCATGTGGAGAAAAGGGAACGCTTGTGCACTGTTGGTGGGATTGCAGATTGGTGCAGCCACTATGGAAACCAGTATGGAGGCATCTCAAAAATCTGAAAATGGAACTACCTTATGACCCAGCAATTCCACCCTGGGTATCTATCTGGAGAAATCCAAAACTCTAATTCAAAAAAATTTATGCACCCTTATGTTTATTGCAGCACTATACACAATAGCCAAGACATGGAAACAACTGAAATGCCCATCGGTAGATGACTGGGTTAAGAAACTGTGGTAAATTTATACAATGGAGTATTACCCAGCCATAAAGAAGAAAGAAATCTTACCATTTGCAACAACATGGTTGGATCTAGAGAACATTATGTTAAGTGAAATAAGTCAGACAGAGAAAGACAAATACCATATGATCTCACTTAAACATGTAGAATCTAAAGAAAAGAATCAATGAATGAACTAATCAGAAACAGTCTCAGCGACATACAGAAAAAACTGAGCATTGTTAGGTGGGGATAAGGGGGAAGGTGAGGGGATTAGAAACACAGTCGGTAACCACAAGATTGCCACGGGGTTAAGAAAGTCAATTTGGGGAACGTAATCAATAATGTTGTAAAGATTCTGTAGGGTATCTGATGGACACTTGTCTCGTTAGGGAGACCACCTCAGGGAAGATGTAGATGCCTGATCACTGCACTGTACACCTGTAGCTGAAGCTGAACAATAATGAATGTCAACTACAATTATATATATATATGTATATATATATAGTTCCAAGAAGCAGAGTACAGCATTAAGAATAGAGACAGTGGAAATGTAGTGGCTGTGTGCGATGTCAGAGGGATAGGTTGGAGGGAGGGGGTTTGACTCTGTGTGAGGGATATAAATGATGAATATCTAACTATTACATTGCTTTGTGCATGTGAAACTAATTTATAAAATGGAAATTTTGGATATATTTATTCTATATTTGAATAGTCCTGTGAAGTGGTATCTAGGTAATTATTCAATTAATTATTCATTTAATTGTTCTGTTGTGAAAAATGTATAAAATTTGTGATATCTTTATTACACAGATTTTTCAAAATATAAACACCATGGTGATATTTTAATTTAAATAGCTTTTCAGTATGCTTCAAAAATAACTTCTTTACCTGAAAACAAATTAATACATATAATGATTTACTGAGCTAGTAACCAAATTTCTCCTGGCACTTTGCAATACTCCAATCTTGAACTATTTTGTAAAAACATGACAATAGTATCAAAGGAAACTGTGAATGGAGTAGAATCAGTACAATTGAAAAGGTAGTAAAACAGTACATGAAATCAGGCACTGTGAATACTTTTTTACCTAATGTCAAGTCATTACTCCAGTCACACTTTATATCCTTATTGAATTTTCCATTACCTAATGTTACATACATCTAAAGCCATAGGGAAATGTAGACATCCCTGGGCACTCAATTGGCTACTGGGATCCAAAGTCTATAAATTACATATTATTTTGTTTGACCCCAGGACACCTTTGGTATTCAGAAAGTTTTACTTTATTGTTTTAATCCACACTTTGAAATATGAATTCTTACTTATCTTTTATTTTTGCTCAATAGTGAGCAAGATGTATTCTCACACTCCCAAACATGTTTGTGGTCACATTATTTATTGATTAAGAACACTATAAAGCAATAATTAGTTTTAGCTTTAAACGTATGCAGGCTTAGTAGAAATAATACATCCATGTCAAAGATTATTTCTCTTAGATATCTAATAATTATAGAAAGTTCTTTAAAGTGCATATGTGCCTAATTTGCTATTATCTTTCTAATATCAATTTATTCTTCGATGCATGTATTTATACTGAATAAACATTGTGGTATGAGGACAAAAGCCCTTAAGAAAGTTGACAAAGGAGACATAGAGCATGACATTAACTAACTATGTGATGTGACATTGATCCCACTTATGTCACTGCACTAAATCACAATGTATATTTAAAATAAGATAATAGGATTGACAATAGTCTCAGTTACTTTATTAATATGTTGCCATTACTTTCATTTGGTATGTATTCTTAGTTGATATGTCAGGGTGATTTTTTTTACATTTATCAAAACAAATTATTCAGCTTTCTGATATCTTACTAGTTACGAGTATATGCTGAAAAACTCATGGATATAATTCAAAAGATCTGTAGTTATATCTACACAATGAAAATAAATTAGCCAAGACATGGTCTGTACATAATCTGTACCGACATTTTGAAGAGTTGATTTCAAAATAATGCTCCACCCTGAATGAGGTAATCGAATTTAACTCTAAAAATTAACTAAAACATCAATTGTTCAGATAATTTCTATTAATTGCTTATATAAAATGTACATAAAATTATACCACCTGCATCAGGTCTTACCGTGCCTGAAAATGTAAAGTGTTTGATTTTAAATATAAACTGAAATTTAATAGATGAAAAAGTACTTAATATTAGATTCTTAAAAATAACTTAGCTGCTTTTCTATGAAAAACAAATTTCTAGACAGCTCAGAGTAACTTTTTTTTTCTGGTCAATTGCATTATTTAGCTGCTCAATTCCAATTACCAAAGGGGCAGTCACTCAGCATGTTGAGTACTTTCTCAAAAAGGTCATTTTGTGTTGGTTATAACTGTATCTCCTGGATATGCTCAGGTGAATTGTTGAAAGGAATAACCTCATTTAAAACACTTGATTCTCAATTTTGTTTCCAAATGAGATCAGTCAGTAGTATTGTCCAGTATGTTGATCTTAATTTTGCTTTACAAAGTTGATATTTAAAAAACAAAGGTAGTTAGACTACCTGAGTGGAGGAAAGCTAAAGTAAAAGTCAGTTTAGTTCTAATTGCAATCCCCAATCATTACACCATGCTTTCAGTGTATAAAGGTCTCTGTGAAGATCAATTAATCACTATGAAACCCTCCTGAGAATATACAGGGCTAAATTGACCCAGAAAGGAAAGGAAACATTAGCCTAAAAGACATACTTGAGTGAAAAATTAGATTTCTATAATCCGGGAGCACTTTCCATTGTCTTCATTAGATGCTCTCTGTGTAAAAAAGATGTTTTTCTGGTCAAACTTATGTTACATTCCATTTAGACTCAAAGTGAAGAAGTTCAGGATTATGATTTGTTTAAGAAAGCTAAGGAGATATTCAGAAACATAGTTTTCTTAACAAAATTGATGTTAATATTTATATACCATTAAATTTGTATTTTTATTCTTTGCTAGAATAAAATGTTTCATATTAGAAAGAAAAAAATGATAACTACACCTTACAGACATCTTCATAATAAAGCCTATTCAAAATGCATTGAAAACATTTATATATGTGTGCATTTCTGAACATAATAGGTAGTACTATTATATTTCTTAGAATTGTAGTCACCTTCGTAATTGAGGTATTCACTGAAGTAAAGTACATGAAATAAAAATGCATAATAACTTTTAAAGCTGGGATAAATTTATAATTATAATTGTTATTTTATTTGATACTGTAGATTGAAATTAATTGTGCACAATATTATTTCTAAGAATGATATAAAATTTTACTCCAAAGGTAAATAGATTCACTGTGATTCCAGCATTAAAACAGCTTTCTGTGACACTTTAATGAGCCAAGTTATAATTTAAACTTAGACATACTTTTATCACAAAAGATTTTGCAGGAATAAATAATTCAGTATAAAAATATGCCTAAAGAGTGAAGGCAAAACATTGTTCACAGATAAATGGTTAAAATAACTTTTTTTTTTTTTATGGTGGTTATTATAAACTTTAGCATGAGCCACTGTTTAATTAGTTTGGGTTGTTTTGATAAGAGAAAAAAACCCTTTTTATATTAACATCGGTTGAAAACAACTGAATCTGAGCAACAATTACTTGTTTTTACTTATATTTTTTTCCTTAATTTTTGTCTTTAAGAATCTATTTTTAAAAATGTATTGATTTCCTGTCAAGATGGTGGAGTAGATAAATGCTGTGCTTGCCTCCTCTGATTACAACATCAAAATTACAACTATACTACAGGACAAATGTACTTGAGAATTGCCTGAAGTCTAGCTGAACCAAAGTCCTACTACTAAGGACATACAGAAGTCACCTTGAGATTGGTAGGAGGGGCAGAGATGCAGAATGGGCTGATCCCACACCTGCCTGTGACCATTAAATATTGGGAGGGATATCTCAGCTACAGAGGTCCCCTGCAGAGGAGGGAGGGGTTCCAGGGAGGTGTCCCAGCCCCACACCAGGATCCCCAACCCAGGGAACCAATGTCGGGAAGTGAAGTCTCCATAACTTCTGGTTGTGAAAATCAACGAAGTTTGTGACTAGGTGGGATGGAGGACTGCTAGAGTCCCAGGTGTTCTTCTTAAAGGGCCTGGGGACAGACTCACTGACAGACTCACTCAGTCTGAGCTCCAGCACAGAGCAGCACTCAAAAGATTCCAGGGACATATGGGGAGGAACTGAATTATCTAACTTCAGAGTGAGGGTTGGAGGGGCAGCTTTCTCCCAGACAGAGTGCTGGAAGAATCTGCCGTTTCTTGGTTGAGCCCTAACTCCTCCCAGTATGCAGACACAGGTGAGCACCATATCTGAGTCTCCATCAACTTAGCTAGCATAATGGTGATTCATCAATTCCGCCCCAGTGATTCCCTTAGACCCAATCCCATCCAACCTTCGGGTACACTTAAGCCACTTCCAGTGGCTTTTCCATACAAAGGGTCTGTCTCAGCTCATTATCTGGACTTTCCTAACATCTCTCAAAGGTTCACAATACCCAAACAAACAGCATCTGTCTTCCATGTATCCTATAACTCATGCTGAGAAGCTCCAAGCCCCGCACCAGCAGCAGCTGGCCTTGGTTTTCAGCTTGGCCTCTCGAAGCACCTCCAAGTCCAGGGTGGGTAAGTGCCATCTGCAGATTGCTTTGTGGCTCATGCCAGGTAGCCCTCAGAAGGGCAGTGGAACTTGGCCTGAGGCAGAGCCCCTCCCAGGAAGCTCTGGTTCTTCAGACTAGGTTGGAGCATCACCAGACGTCCTCCAAGGATGACACACACAAAGAGTAGACTGGGCAGGTACCAGAGCCCTGCTAAAGCTAATCCTGCTCCATACGGTCAGCCCCTGAACAACAGCTTCTCCACTGTAGTCACAGCCAGTCCTCACAACCAATCAGCCTGAGGGTCAATCCCTCTTTTTGACATAAAAACAGCATCTTAGGCTCAAAAACAACAGGAAGGCACACACAACCCACATAAGGGACACACATGGAGCACATGGCTCAGATGACCAGAGAGATAGCACCACTGGGCCTCATAGGACACCTACTGTATAAAGCCACTCTACCAAGACAGGGAAACATAGCAGCTGTACCTAATACATAGAAGCAAACACAGGGAGGCGGTTAAAATGGAGAGACAAAGAAACATGTCCCAAATAAAAGCACAGAACAAAACTCCAGTAAAAGAACTAAACAAAATGGAGGCAAGCAATCTACCATATGCAGAGTTTAAAACACTGGTTATAAGGATACTCAATGACCTCAAACAGAACTTCAAGAAATAGATAAGAAATTTAAAATCAGAGATAGGAAACATTAAAAAAAAGTCAGAAATACAGAATACAATAACTGAAATGAAGAATAAGTAAGAGGGAATCAACAGTAGATTAGATGAAGCAGAGAATGAAATCAGCAATTTAGAAGATAAGGTAGCAGAACACAGCCAAACACAACAGCAAAAAGAATCTAAACAAATGAGGATAGTTTAAGGGGCCTCTGGGATAACATCAAGAATACTAACATAAGCATTATAGGGGTACCAGAAGGAGAAGAGAGAGAGCAAGGAATTGAAAAACTGATTTAAAGAAACAATGACAGAAAACATCCCTAACCTGTCAAAGGAAATAGACATACAAGCCCAGAGTGCAGAGAGTCCCAAACAAGATGAACCCAAACAAGCCCACACCAAGACACATCATAATCAAAATGCCAAAGATTAAAGACAGAGAGAGAATCTTAAAAGCAACAAAAGAAAGGCAGTTAGTTACCTACAAGGGAGCTCCCAAAAGACTGTCAGCTGATTTCTCAAGAGAAACTTTGCAGACCAGAAAGGATTGGCATGAAATATTCTAAGTGATGAAAACAAAGGGCCTACTACGACAAGATTACTCTACCCAGCAAAGCTATCACTTAAACTCTGTGGACAAAGAGCTTCCCAGACAAGAAAAATCTAAAGGAGTTCACCATCACCAAACCAATATTATAAGGAATGTTAGAGGGACTTGTTTAGGCTGAAATTTTTTAAAAGGATCAAAAATATAAATAATAAAATGGCAGCAACTATATATCTATCAACAATTACTTTAAACTAAAATAGATTAAAAGATCCAATCAAAAGATAGGCTGGCTGAATGGTTACATAGGCTGACTACAAGAGATGCACTTTAGATCGAAAGAAACACGCATACTGAAAGCAAAGGGATGGAAAAAAGACATTTCATAAAAATTGGGGGGAAAATCTTGAGTAGCAATCCTTATACCACATAAAACAAACATTAAAACAAAGGCTAGAACAAGAGACAAAGAAGGACCCAGTAATCCCATTTAGGGTATTTATCTAAAGAAATGCAAGAAGGTACTTCATGGGAATATGTTCATTGTAGCATTGTTTACAATGGCCAAGGTGTGGAGGCAGCCTGGCTGTCCATCGATCGATGAATGGATAAAGAGAAGTTTATATATATATATATATATATATATATATATATATATATACACACTGGAGTTGGTATATATATATATATTTATATGCTGGAGTGGTTTTCACCAGTGAAGGTAATGGGTTCTTATCATCTGTGGTGACATGGATGGGCCTGTAGGGTAATGTGCTGAGTGGAGTGTGTCAGAGAAAGACACATACAATGTGATTTCATTTATATGTGGAATTTAAAGAACAAAATATACAAACAAACAAAACGGAAACACACTCATAGATACAGAAAACATTTTGATGGTTGCCAGATGGGAGGCGGGTTGCAGGATGGGTAAAAAGGGTGAAGAAATTACAAAATACAAATTGGTTGTTACAAAGTAATCATGGGGATGTAAGGTATAAGGAATATAGTCAATAATATTATAATAACTATTTTGGTGTCAGATGGGAATTAGATGCATCAGGGTGATAGATGGGAGAGAGATTGGGGGACAGGGTGAAAGGTGAAGAGATTAAGAAGTACAAATTGGTAGTTACAAAATAGTCATGAGGATGTAAAGTAAAGCACAGGGAATATAGTCAATAGTATGGTAATAAGTATGTATAGTGCCAGGTGGGTACTAGACTCATCAGAGGGATCACTTCTTAAATTATATACATGTGTAACCACTATGCTGTACACGTGAAATTAATACAAAATAATATTGAATGTTAACTGCAATTGAAAAATGTTAAAGGTGGGGGGTATTGAAGTGCAATAAGTGGTCCACATTTCCAGGCATTAAAGAAGTCATGGGGATAAAATGTACAGCATAGGGAATATAGTCAATAATACTGTGATAGAGTGGTACTGTGGCAGATAGTTGCTGGACCTATCATGGTGATCACTTCTTTAGGTCTATAAATGTTGAATAAGAATGGTATACACCTGAAACTAATATAATATTGTATGTTAGCCATATTTTAATTACAAATTTTAACAATGTAGTAATATTTGAGACTTTAAATGAATTTGCCAAAAATCGTAGATGGTGGAAGCAGAGGAAAGTGAGAGAACGAAGCAGTCATATATGTGTATTTCCCATGTCCCATCTCTATCTAGGCTGAACAGAACAAGAGCAAAGAGTTCTTGCTCTGAATCTCTTAATGGTTATTCTGAGAAGTGACAATTGAACAGAGCCGAGGTGCCAACACTAAATCCACTCCTGAGCATGACTCCATTCTTCTGTGTCACAGAAAGGAAATGCTAGCTAACAGACAGAACTATGGACCAACATGGGTAGGAAATAACTGCCTCCCAATTAGAGGACGATAGGGACTACCAAAGTGATGCCTGAATACAAGTCTACAGATATAAGAAAGCTGAAGGGAGTCTCAATTACAGGGCTACTCTGTTACAGAAGCCCTTAATTGTCAAGGGCTACTATAACAGAGAACCATAAACTGAAGGCTTAAAACAGTAGGAATTTATTCTCTCACAGTTCTGGAGGCTGGAAGTCTGAAATCAAGGTGTTGGAAGGATAAGCCCCTTCTTTGGGGTTCAAAGGAAAATGTGTTTTACGCATCTCTCCTAAGTGCTGGAGCTTCCAAACAATTTTGGAATTCCTTGTACTGTGACAGCACAACTCCAGTCTCTGACTTCATTGTCATATATTCTCCCTGTGTGTCTGTTTCAGTGTCCAAATTTTTCTTCTCTTATAAGGACACTAGTCATTGGATTAGGGCTGTCTCTAATCCAGTATGACCTCATCTTAACTTGACAGCATCTACAAAGACCCTATTTCTCCATTAGGTTACATTCATAGTTCTAGAGATTAGGATTTTGAGGGTTACAAAATTCAACTCATAACAGAAACGTCAGTATTTATCTTAAGTTAAAATGTACTAAATGTTTCAATTAAATGACTAAAATTGTAAGACTGGTTAATAACACCTAACCACATGTCATTTATGATACACATTATTACATATGTGGTCACAGTAAGGTTGAATAAAAAGGAAGAAATTGGTTGTACTATGTAAATATTGACATAAGGAAGCAAATGTAGGTATTCCAATATCAATCACGATAAGAAGCATTTCAAGATATATAGAATATTTCATATAGAGGAACATTAATTCACAGAAAAACATAACAGTTATAAGTCTGTGGGCAAACAATAAATATCTTTAAAATAAATAATTAAAATTGGCAAAATGAAACAATTAGACAAAGCTATAACCATAATTCTAACTGCTATTCAACAGCTGACAGAACAAATGGACGTGAAATTAATAAAAATAAAATATTTTAGAAAACATGATGAAATATGCAAACTAACTGAATCAAACACAGTACTAGAACCACAAATAAAAGAATATACATTTGCTCTAAGTGTTGGATTTACTACTACTATCCATAAATGCTGAATCATAAAGCAAGCTTCCACAAACTTTATTTACTCAAAATAAGTAGTCTGACCAAAATAGAATTAGGCTAAATATGAGGGATTCCACATATAAGTGAAATCACATTGTATCTGTCTTTCTCTGTCTGACATACTCCACTCAGCACATTACCTTCCAGGCCCATCCATGTCACCGCAGATGACAAGAACCTATTACCAAGCAAGCAATCATATATATATGATATATAAATCCAACACTTAGAGCAAATGTATATTGTTTTATTTGTGGTTCTAGTACTGTGTTTGATTCAGTTAGGCTGCATATATCATCATGTTTGGATATACACACATATATATCCAAAAGAAATAGAATAAATGAGATAATAAAGAGACTATCAGAAAGTAATAAAATAAATATAAAAGCTACGATAGAAAAAAAAATCCATAAAATGGCTCTTTAAATGACTGATAACATATACGCTGGTATCAATAAAATGAGAGAAACAGAGAAAGGGAGAGAGAAGTAATATATCAGGAATAACAAATAGGATAGCTATATAGTTCTTATAGATATTAAAAAATAATAAGGATGTCTTGAAAATATAGGAACACATTCTGACAATTAAATAGACTCATTTATAGGAAATAAGAAAAAATGGTACTATGAATATTTTATTTTTATTAAAATTTTGAATCTGTATGTAAAAGCAGGTTGTTAAAGAAATGTCCAGGTCTAAGTGGTCTCATTGATAATTTCTCCCAAATGCTAAAGGGAGAAATAACACTAAATTTAACAAATTCTATGGGGAAAATAGAAAATGTGAGAAAACTTCTTAGCTCATTCTAAGACCATTATCATATTGGCAACAAAATTTTACAAGAACATTACAAGAAAGAGATACAAGCCAATCTTTATCTTAAACTCAGAGGTCAAAATTCTAAGTGAATTATTGCAAATCAAATTTCATAATATAAAGGAATAATATTGTGCCTTGACCAAATAGGTTTAGTTTCAGCATCACAACCATGGTTACTTTAACATTAGAACATCAAGCAATATATTTCACCATATTAACAGTTTTAAGGACAGAAACAATTTCAGTAGATGCAGAAAAGGGATTTGACAAAAAAAAAAAAAAAAAAAAAAAAAAGTCATTCAAACAACTCTTCTTAGCAAAGTAGAAAGAGTAGGGGGTCATCCTTAATCTGAGAAAGAATTTTCAAAATGAAAAATAAACAGAAACAAAAAAATTGCATTTTGGGTATATGTGAGTTTCCTCTGAAATTTCACACATTTAGTTTTTAATTAATCAAGTCATTGTGAAAGATAAGAGGTGATTTTGCAATGACATAGCTGAACATACTTTTTATTTTCTTTAAAAATTTGTCTACCAGAAGGCACCTAAAGATAAGCTACTGCATAAAAACCACTGAGATCCTAGGCAGCCTGCCATTGTGACAGCATATTTTATAAACAACCATAAATAATACTCCTAGCAACATATCAGAGACAATTATCCCTCACCATTGGCCCATTGTTTTGATTTAGTGGGGTCTTTGAGGCAAAGGCAATACTTACTTGTCATACCTAACTGCAGGACTCGAATATGTTTGATATTTTTCTCAGGATTCATTATGTTTGGCTTTGCTTCTATTATTTTAGTGCTTGTTTTGTATTTCGAAAGTGGACACACAGTCTTAGGAATTTTCTGTCTTTTCACGAATAAAAAATATTTTAAAAACCGTGGAAGGTGCTAAGTAGTGTTTACAATCTGATCTTTCTTGGAGAGGAGGGTGGAATCTGAGAAGATATAACAGCTCATATGCATTGTAGCCATGATTTAATATCTTTAAATAATTTTACATTTTAAATATCCAATCATTCCTCCTAATTGTCTTATTCATAGGACAGTTTTGTATCCCAGTCTTATGCTCATCATTTATATTTATTCAATTGTTTTCTCTTCGGTATGTCTTAAAGCAACTCCAATTTCTAACATCCCTATCTATTCTATATTTGCTAACTTCACTGTGTACTTCATTATAGTGAGAGAATAAAAGACTTTAAAAATCAAATGATAGAAGTAAAATGAAGTATATTTATAGAATTTAACATATGTTTCCCTCTTACACACATTTTAGCTATTATTTACCTAAAGTCTCTAAACACAAGCTATGCCATATTGAAGCATATAGTTCAGTACAATATTCCTGAGCTTTTTCTTAGGTTCTAAGCGATAGCAAGGTGGGGAGGGAGGGTTGTTTTCTGGGGAGAATATTTTTTTTTTATTTATAGTTAAAATGACTCTTCCAACTTTTAAAATGAAACTTAATGTCATATATAAGTTTCCTAGGTAATTCCATAGATGAATTATGCACTTAAACTTCGATATGTGAAAATAGTAATTTGTGTTTTATACAAGTGCAATAATGTGTGCAAGTGTTAACATGAACCTATATTCCTAAAACATTCTTCATATACAAATCTTAATATCTCTCTGTAATCTTTACTACTAAAACTATTGTTTTTCTTGGCGGTCCTTTTCTTAGCATTTTACTTTCTCTTTTCCTCCCTCCACCGCCCTCCTTCCCTTCCTACCTCCCTGCCTACATTCCTTCTTTGCTTCAGTTCTGAAAAGGGCTCTTGTCTGGATGGCTAATATGACCCTTTAATGAAGAACATGTTTGCAAATGTAGAATAGAAAATCTTTGTTCATCAATCTATATTGCAATCAATTAAATACATACTATGTGTTAAGCTTTGAAGTGAGTGCAAAGATAAAGCAGATTCAGTCTCTGCCTCACGAAGCTTATGATCTATAAGAGATGTATTAATCTGCAAGTTCAGTGGATGGTAATATAGTCAATGGACCATAAAACAGAAAAAGGCTATTCAAAGTGGAAAAGATTTCTTCTGAAAAGGATATCAGAAAAGTTTCGTACAGAAAGTGGTGTTTGAGCATTGAATAATTGGCAAGTTATGGAAGAGGATAACATAGCTTTAGGTACATACGAAAATAACAGTATAATATTGTGTATAAAACCATTGAGGAATAGCTATAAGTATACGAGACATATGTTGAAATTTGTTGAAAATAAGACTTAAGTAGGTTTGCAAAAATTGAATATTACTGATGGTTTCACAGGTGTATATATATCACTTATCAAATTCTACCTTTTAAATATTTGCAGTTTATTTATGTCAGTTAATACCTCTATAAGACTGTTTACAAAGCATAAAATATCTTTTCACCTCAAAATTTCAATATTTAAAATATATAAGTTTAATGCGGGCTTATTGGGTTGCACTTCAGTGACTCCAACGCAAAAATCCGATTTTTTGATAAACAAAATATTGCCTATTTTCTAGCCTCAGATACTGACCTGAAGGACCTAATATGACAATATATCATATTTTTAACTGTCATTATTTATTAATAAATGATTTACCCCTTAGTGTCTTTTCATTTTGCATTTTCCATATACAATTCAAGTAGCATAATCTAATAACATAAGATTTTCCCAGGGGAATTTTCCTGAGCTTGAATATTGTTGATTACATCGACAACTCTTCTTATAGATGATTTCTAGTTATGTATGTTGTGATTTCTCTGTAAATAAAATTGAAGCATTTATGTATAGGATGAAGCCAAAGATTTTCAAGCCACTACATTATTGATGCTTTCCTTTTGGCGGTAACATTTATATTCTAAGAGCTGGAAGGAAGAGATGCTGGGAAATGCTTATTCTAGGCAAGTTGTAAATTTAGATATATCTAGCCTCCACGATCAAGACATTTTTCTTATGTAACTAACTTCAATTCTGTAGCACACTTTACTGCTTTTCCAGATCCCAAGTTCTCCTGAATTAACCTGTTCCTCCAGCAGTTAAAATCCCCTTGCTCTTTACTGTTACCTCAGAGAGCTCTCCTGAGGGGAAATTAATTTCACTTGAGGTGAGATAGTTAGCTAGGTAACATCATTATAAGAACCTTTTTATACATTAACTTTTTTAGCCTCCCAACCATCACAGGTGGTAGTTAGTTTCATCAGCCCTCATTTCATAGGTGAGAAAATTAAGGTACCCAGAGAACTTAGGTAAATTTCCCAAGGTCCCATAGCACAAAAAACAGTTTAGTCTTCTACTTCATGTACTATTCTATCTTTCAATAAGTCAGAAAAACAAAAATCAGTATATTAGTAATTAATATAGTCTTTTACATATAACATAATACTTTAAAACCCAGATAAATGTAATTTTTTCAGAAGCTTAATTAATAATGCTATCAATTAGGACTTTTAAATAGTGTAGCAGCAACAATGGAGAGAATTGTAGTATTATGTTATACTTTGGGTTTGGGGACACGCTTCTGTTGATAATGTAAATGTAAAACAGCCTCCTCAGTCTACAATTGGCTGACCCCAAACTCTGATACACTTCTTCTAATGTTCTTATTAAAAACACATATGAACAGAAAATTATTTATAAACTGTATTATACATTTTGACCAAACAGAGAATGGATATTGTGATTATACTTACTATTATTATTGCCAAGTATACTACAACATCACTGGCTTCTCATTACTTTATAAATACCACCAATGGTTGCTGAGTCTCTGCTTCATGCAAGCCATCAAGAAATGCTCTTTACTTTCAAGGTATCCAATCGTCACAGTCGTCATTTATAGTTGATGTTAACATCTCAGTTTAAACACATAAGGAATTTGAGGCTCGTACATTTTAAGTACATTTAATGTCACACAAGCTATTTGGGTTCATTAGAAGAACCGGCTATTAGAAGAATTTAAAATGTCCGCACTTTTCATGTATCAGTCAGCCATTTTTATGTCTTCTTTGAGAAATGTCTATTCAGTTCCTTTGCCTACTTTTTTAAGTTATTTGGTTTTGGGCTAGTAAGTTGTCATACTTTTATCATCAGGAAAATGCCAATCAAAACCACAATACAATATCACCTAACACCTGTTAGTGTGGCTATTATAAAAAATGTTGGTGAAGGTGTGGAGAAAAGGGAATCCATGTACATTGACTTTGGGAATGTAAATTGGTAAAGTCACTATCCAAAACAGTGTGGACGTTCCTCAAAAAATTAAAAATGGAACTACCATATGATCCAGCAATCCCACTTCTGGTTATATAGCCAGAAGAATTGAAATCAGAATCTTGAAGAGATGTCTGCTCTCTCATGTTCACTGCAGCGTTATTCACAATAGCCAAGACATGGAGGCAAACTATATGTCCCTTGATGGATAAACAGATAAAGAAAATGTGGTGTATACATGCAATGAAATATTATTCAGTTTAAAAAAATAAAAAATCCTGCCATTTGTGACAATATGAATGAACCTGGATAACATTATGCTAAATGAAATAAGCCAGGCGCAGAAGGAAAAATGCTACATGATACCACTTCTATGGGGAATATGAAATAGTCAAACTTATATAAGCAGGGAGTAGAATGATGGTTGCTAGAGGCTGAAGGAAGGGGGAAACGGGGAGGCATTAGTCAAGGGTACAAAGTTTCAGCTATGCAAGATGAAGAAATCCTGAAGATTTACTGTACAGCATAGTTAGCAATATTTTATTGTAAACTTAAAACTGTGCTAAAAGGGTAGATCTTATGTTGTGTTCCTGTCACAAAATAATAATAATAACCATTATTATTATTAAAAAGAGGATGGGGAGACTTTTGGAGATGATATCTCTGTTTATGGTAAAGATGTGAACTATAGTCATCCTGGTTCAGCATTTAGGAATCTATCATCCAATACAAACATATAGAAATAGTTACATGAGGAAACTGGAAACTAAATTATTAATGAAGAATTTGCATATAAAATTTGAGCACACATTTATCAATAGGCCATGCTTAAGTGGCAGATAATTCAAGTCATTTCCTTATTTTTTAGGTCACAACTATTAACACTAAGACAAATCAACACTTTCATTTCACTTAAACATTAGTTTAAACTGCTCTTCCCATAACAGTTAAGACTGGTTACACAATATTAGAAAAAAATGTGACTACAAAATAGAAAATAATGTTTTACTTTTAAGAATGACAATCTCTGGTAGAGAACTGTCATATTTCTACAGTAGCAAACTCTATTAGGTGGTTTATATGCCTCTCAGTAAGATAAAGTGTGGCCCTGTTTGTACGTGGCTGAATTTGACATTCTTAGGGGTAGCTTTTCTGCCACTGATGATTAATGTGTCTGATAAAATAACTTCTAGCTAACTGTAGTTTGGCAAAAATATCAGGTCCTTGCAGGAAGAAGAAAAAAGAGGAGGAGGGAGCAATTGTTAAAGGAAGGAGAGCAAGAAGAGCGGAAGAAAAAAATGGAGAAAGCAAATGATACAGTACTAAAAATTCAGTGTGTGTGACAGTAGCAAAGTGACTTATGTGCAAACACCAAAATAACAATGGACAATGCACCTCAAGAACGGAAATAAATGATAAGCTCTCTGTAAAAAAGTATTGATTTATGAAGTAATTTTAGTAATTTTATGAAGTAATTTTAACCTTAGTTATCAGAATATCTAATATATTTTTGCTTATGTTAGATAATATGAGTTATAATAGATGATAATGAAATTTCTGACAGTCCTTCTCAAAGACAGGTCCACTGTCTAACTGGGGAGACAGAATCATATAGGACGTGATAAATGTTATCATTGGCTTCTCTCCATCATACGCACCAGCAAATGCTGTTAGTGAAGTGCAATCGTGCTTAGCACTTCACCACGACCACCCTTTTGTCACCTGCATTTATCTCTTGCTGGACTATTATAACACAGACTAACCTACCTCCCCACTTCCACACTGGTCTTCCAACAGTGTCTTCACTATCCCGGAAGTGGAACTGGCCTGTCCTGCCATTGCTTTGAATCCATCCTCCCTGTGGAAATCCAAAGTCTTTGCAATGTGCTCTAAGCACTGATCTGAACTACTTCACAGCCTTCATCCCTCGTGTTGTTCCAGCCACAAAAACCATTTTTTCCTTTAATGACCCAGGCATGTTCTTACCTCACAGCCATTGCAGTTATTATTTCCTCTGCCTTAATGTTCTAAATGCAGCAATCTACCTTACTCCCTCCTTCGTGTCATTTAGATCTTCTAACTGTACATTTATAGTTGAGGGAAACACATCAGATAACATACGAAATAACAGAAAGTATATATGACAATTGTGACACAGGTTAGACTAAAACTCAACTTTGCCAGACAAGAAAATAATCCGCTACCACAACTTGCAACACAATATATATATTTATGTATTATATTTATTTCAAGGTCATTTCAAATCTGAATTTATATATATGATATATGTGAATTTTATAGATAGTCTTATTTTTGTGATTACTGCAGCTCAGCTTAATTTTGTTTCTACAAATAATAATATTTAATATTTAATGACTGGAAGGCATGTTAGAGATTATCTAACCAATTTATTCCAAGGTCTGAAATCCACTCTAAGGCCACTCCTATAAATATCATAGAGCTCATCATAAATACCATCAATGATGGGAAATTCACTACTTCATGAAGCAGTTCATTTGTTTTTCTGAAGCTCTGATGCAAAATTCTTCCTTATATTGAAGTGAAATCCAAAGTACTGCATTTTTCCTCATGAATTTTTTTTTTACAATTTGTAGTATAACTTTCCACACTTTCAATTACAGCAGTGTGTATACTATGCAAATTTTGTTTAAAACCCAGTTTTATTACTCATTTTAACTTAAGATCAACCCTGCTGTTAGTGCCAATTTATGTAATGACTGTAATATTTTAAAATTTATTTATTAGTTCTGCCTTTGCCAGGTATTATTCACACATAACATCAAACTATATTATCAATTCCCCAATCTTGAAAATTTTGCCCTTTAAGAAAGATTAGATGCCACACAGAACAGAAATAAGTTGTCTAAGCTAACACATTCTAGATCAAGCAAACCAAAGCTAGCGTTCATCTGACCTCAGATGCATGAGTGAACTCATGTAAAATCAGCTGAATGCATCCCAAATCAAGGGGACAGTCTATCTATAGACCTCTGGGAGTGGGGGTGTCACTTTATTCTTGTATGTCACTGAGGTTCTGTGGTTATTACAAAACATTATTGTGGCAATAAATAACTAAAGCAAGTAGCTAAGACTTTAACTAGTAAATAAATTTGTATGTGATACAGGCTAAAATGACATGTTAAAACTAGACTATAAAAAACACATATGTAGGAATTTTATGTCCAAATGATGACTCCTTTTATATAAAATTTTAAGCCATCCAGGTAGAACACAATAAATTGGAATTTATGAGTATAATATAGGTGACACTTACATGTAGAAATTATTTGAAAGACTTTTATGCT
This sequence comes from Rhinolophus sinicus, assembly GCF_036562045.2. Classification (NCBI taxonomy): domain Eukaryota; kingdom Metazoa; phylum Chordata; class Mammalia; order Chiroptera; family Rhinolophidae; genus Rhinolophus; species Rhinolophus sinicus. The sequence goes on along the minus strand of NC_133763.1, from coordinate 38,941,291 downwards.
TTAATTTATAAATAAATATTTACTGTCAAGGAGTAGAGGTGCAAAGATATCAACATGTGTCTAGACAAAAGCATTTCTTCATCAAAAGAAGATGTTATCAAATTTATTTTGCATAAGCATCAAAACGGTGCATGTTGGAAGTATAATAAATAATCTTTAGACTCAAAGGACCAAAATGGACCAACTTTTATGCCTTTATCTCAGAAATGTAACTATAATAAGATATGCTTACGATGTTTCCAATGTAACTAAAATCACTAATCATTTGACTTTGAGTAACTAAAAAGGGTCTAAGATTCTCCAGCTGGGCCTAATCTAATTACATGAGACCTTAGACAGACCTTTTTTTCTTTTCATAGCAGAATAGTAAGTCAGAAAAGGAAGTTGGAAAAAAAAACAGAAATACGGTAAGGATTTGACACACTGTTGCTGTTTTGAAGTTGTGGGAAGCCTCGTGAGATGAAATGATCTGAAAGTTTGGATGTTGTGGGACATATCTAGCCAAAACTTAAGTTACAAAAATGAAAAAAATGTCAGATACTTTTTATAAAAATCACATTTTTTTAAAAGCAGCAAAGAATCTTGAAAGCAATAAAGAAAAAATAACTAAAAATCTGTAAATCCATGGAGTTGAGACTTCCCAAGGAGAGTGGACAATATTCAGACTTTTTTTTTTTTTTTTTTAATTGAAGGCCTTGTCAAATTGTGGGCAAGCATAGAGGATTTGGATGGAAAATGGCAAACAGAAACAAAAAAAGTACTTCAACAAGGCTGATAATAAGTTGAAAATTGATGAGACATAAGTGAAAGGATGGCTGCCCAGGAGACTGGGGAAATAGAAAACAAATCTTCTGAAAGGCAGAGTGAAATCACCCTCACTCTAATGATACTTATGAAACCAAGAATTGACAAAAGGAACTTATTAATACTTCAAAAACATTGTCATCTTCCTCAAAACATGAGCACAACTGAGGGGGCAGAGAAAGACTGGAGACTAAGGATAACTAATGGATATAATTTAATCCCTTACAGTCTTTGGGGGCAAATGATACTGATTTTGAAAGCTCTCAATCAAAAGCTTGGGAGTACCATATTTAGGAAAAAAGCAAATAAGAGGTACCTATACAGTCTTATTAATACTGAAACAAAGGCCAACTCATCTTAATTTCTGATTGGGTTTAGGTGATTAGCTCCTCATGTATTAGCCTCACATACAATGTGGAAAAGGTAAATTTCATTAAATAGAATGTAATATCACCAAGAACCTCTAGAATTATTTCATTACACACTAACTGGTATGAAATTAAAATAAAAATTAGAAACAGCCTAAAAAAGAAGAAAATATGACCAATACTTAAGGAAAAAGGCAAAAAATAGATTCAGCTACCCCAATTATCCATATATTAGAATTAACAACAAAAAAAAAACCCTTTGACATAACTATAATTAATATGTTAAAGAAAATAGCGATGGTAGAAAAAATAGGTTAAAAGTTAATGAAATTTACCAAAATACTATAATCTATCCACAAGAAAAAAGAACAAGTTGTCACTGTAAACAGAAAATAAAATGCAATATCTGAAATTATGAATAGTGGATAGTTTTAAATGGACACATTAGAACAAAACCAAGTTATCAAGAATCAGTTACCAAGGATAAAGCCAACAAAAAGTACACAAACTGAAGCACTGGGATAAAGTAGAATAGAACAGAACATGAGAGATATTTTGGACACTCTCCAAGGTTTACATAATTGTAGTTAGTCTTAGAAGGAGAGAAGAGAAATCATGGGGCAAAAGCGATATTCAAAGGAATAATGGCTAAGAATTTTCTAAAAATGATGAAAGACTCACAGGTACAAGAAATCTATTTATACCTTAAGCAATATATAAAAAAGAAAGTTCATCGAGGCACCTCGTGTTAAAACTGCTGCAAAGCAAAGAATATAAAAGTAAAGAAAAAAAGTCAGACACAGGAAGAGGAGTACTTTCTCTTCAAAGAACAGCCATAAGAATGACAGCTGTCTTCTCGATACTAATGATGGCAGTCAGAAGGCAGTGGGATGACAACTTTGTATTTCCAAAGAATAAGTATTGCTAACTTAGAATTCTGTAACAAGTGAATATATCCTATCCTTCAAAAATAAAAGTGAAGTAAAGATGTTTGCAGACAAAGATGGGGGAAGTTGTCAATAATACGGACATAGTTAAAAATAAAAGTCTCAACTAAAGCAAGTTCTTCAGATAGAAGAAAAACTGATCTGAAATGTGAATACAGAAAAATAGAATGGAATTAAAATATACCAGAAAATGCAAATAGATAGATGACTATAAATAAGTGTTCAATGTACAAAATAATTACAGGAATGTCTTGTGGAGTTTACATATGTAAAACAAAACACCATGACAGTAATAATGCAAAAAGGAAATGGATTTTAAAGTTTCTAAGTATATGGGTGGAGAGAATTAGGGGGCCTGTCCTACATAACAACGGACCTATGGAAAATCCTAAGAGTTCCCTTATCTCCTTCCTCCTGGGAGATAGAGTGATTTCAAATGGGTCATAGGAGAAAAGGAGCTCAGTCTTACCCAGAATCCTACACTTACAATCACAATCACACTCACAATCACAATGAATACTGATTCCTCTGTGCTTACATTTGAGCCATAATCCCAAGGTCTTCTCCCAGATTACCACAGTGTTTTTAAGACTTAAAACATTATATTATATTTTGCTAGTGTTGCTGCAATAAATCAGTTAGTCAAAAGATCTATTGTAATTTATTTAACTTTCTCTTTCTACCTGTCTTGTATATAACTCGTAAAGGAAACCTCAAGAATTTTTTTGTGTGTGAATATGTCACAAAGCTTGCTTGGGTTAGAGGCTATGCTTCTTAAATTATATGACACAATTTCCATGATATACTTCTTTATTTCCAAATTGCCTGAAAAGATGGCTAAAAAAAATATCCTGCAAAGGAGAGCACTGTATGTTAAGTACCTAAAGATTATGACAAACATATTCATGCACTGCATGATCATAATCATATACTATGTCTTCTTATCTTTAGTTTTTTTCTTTGTCTCATTTATGATCCAGGTTACAGCTGAGGGCAATATTAACATAGAAAAGTAATTAACTGTAGATATTAAATGGAACACATACAGTCCCCTTTGTCTAAGTAAATATTTTACACTAATATCGAATTCAACTAATTGAATGTTTATGAACCTTCGTTGTGCTATAAGAACTGCACAAGGTACTAGTTATACACAGGAGAATTGGAAGACATGGCACCCATTCTCCTGGAACTTAGGTATTTGAGATATCTAGAACCCACTCTACCGTTTTAGTAAACACCTATTTTATTGTTACTTTTGGAATAAGTCCATATTTCTACTCACAAAACCTTCTATTGGGGGAATTACTTAGTTCCAACTCCAACTACAGTGTGCAATAGGCACTAGTAGGAATCAGCAGCAGTTGCATCACCAGAAAGGTGAGTAGCTATATAATCTGACCGGGAAAAGCCAGAATTCTCGTCCAGTATTTCAAACTTTAAACTAAAGGAAAGTAAATTTATCCTCTCGAAGAGTGAAACTGGCAAAATGTGAGCCTAGAAATCATTAGTGTTCATGATTCCAGCTTAGTGGAAGAGTCAGCATAATGAAATGAAACCAAAACACAAGGAAAAATAGAAAGAAAAATTAAAAAAGAGTCCTATTGAAGTTTTACTAAGGAATCTACACTCCTACCCTTCCCACACTTGCTTATGTGATCTATAACTGCTTATTTCTTTAATTTTATGCTTATTTATTTATTTATTTAGCTTTATGTTTACTTTTGTTTTAATCTAATTAAAGTTTAGTTTTAGTTTTGTTTCTTGCAAAAAATGGTGCCGATTACAACTTCATACCACATGTGACTTGAGAGAAAAAAACTCAATGTCTCACTTCTTCACTTGTAAAATTACTATAATATTTAAGTCAGTAAAGTTGATTTGAAACAGAGAATCTGACTCTAACTGAATTAAATAATTTTGAGTATTGGGTCAGTAAAAATTTCAAAGTAGGACCAGCATTAAGGGATAATCCAGTAGCTCAGTGACATAACCTACACTACATTTTCTCATTCTCCCTACTCTGCTCTTTGTAGGATCAGTTTCATCTGAAAAAATTATCCCCTCAAGGTTTCTGGAGTAACATTCTCATATGTTCATATGCAGCAGAGAAAAAAAAAATGCATCTTTGCCTTTGAATTTCCTGGAAAGGACCAGAAAGTAATTTAGATTGGAATAGTGTCGGTCAGGGTTACTTATAGTTCACATACCATAGCCAGTGTCCAAACTTTTTGCTATCAGTGGACAAGATAAATACAAAAACTAGTAGGTAGCAAGAAACAATGTAATCATTTAATATTGTGGCAACATAAAATTTTATGTTATAATAAGATTGGGCTTGTGTTTTGTACATCTTTTATTCTGTAATTAGTGTGTCTCATATTATGTTATTTTGGATACATAGAAAAAGATAGTTAATAAACCAGTTATTGGTTAACAAACCACAGAAATTTTTTGGGGTCATGAACCAACTCCAGAAAACTAAGCTTTGTGGTACAGTGGGTGCAACATGCTGTTGTTTTGTCGTTGAATCTGTCCCATCTATGTATTTTTCTTTCCTTTTTTATTTTTTTTTTGAGGACGTTTAAAACACTATAATGAGGAAAAGCACTTAGATCCCACAAATCATACCTGTTTATTAGTTACATCAATTGTTACAGCAATCAACAATATCCTCAATGAATTTCCAAATAATCTGGTCAAGATATTAAAAATAAGTTGACATTCATTTGATTCCAAAGAATTATTACACTTTCTTCAGTTTTCTGAATTATCTGGATATTTTGATACAATGTTGATCTCAGCGTATGGTGAAGAGTGAGATGCACAACACAGACCACCTTTCTAGGAAGGACTTAATGCCCTGACTTTCAGCAGATAGCCTCCAGTACTCAGTTCTTCAGACTTTGCCTCAGCTGCAGAGAACTACCTTGCATAAGGGCACACCTTCCCAAGGCAGTCTCCACACAATGCCCAAGTGGAGATATAAAAGGTTGACCATTTCAGTGCAACATGGGGCAACTCTGATGCCATATATTGCTCCAAATTGCTCCACAATGTTGCCCAAATCTACACTGAGCCTGGACTGATGAAGGGAGCAGGAACAAAATAATGAATATGGGAAAATTAATTGATTTGGGGGATTTCTCTCAAAATACGTGGCTTAAATCTCTGGAAGATACTCTGGGAGATTATGCAAAATGACTATATGTTGCCTCCTAGAGGTATGAAAAAGCAATTTTAAGTATAAGTGAAACTCCAGAATTGCTGTAGCAGACAATGGAAGAAGAAAAATAAGAGTTCAAGGAAGTCATCATGCTGCATTGGACATAATTAGACTATGAGAGTCACCAGATGATGCTGTTCATTTGAAGGCCCAGAGCATTCACATTTACCAAACCTATGAACAATGCACTGGGGAGACAGACACTAATATTACTGAACAAGATCATTTGCTCCCCCCTGTAAGACAATCTGCAGGCTGAAAGACGTTCAGAAGTAGGATTACTGGTAGCAATGTGGATGGTGGGACCCTGAAACAATAGAAACAATACATGACAGAGAGCAGTGCTTTAGTGTCAGAATCTAGGGATCATAAGTATCTATTTATCTTAACGAATGGCAGGATTAGAGTGGCAGTCAAGGGTTTTTAATCACAGAGATTTATGGAGGTGGTTCATAGAATACAGCATCCCTAGGAAAAAATAAGTGGTCAGTTAGCAAGGGTACTACATAGGCCACCATCGAAGGAAACAGAGGATGGTTGACCAGGTGGCTGAAAACAGTCAGCCTAATGAAAAGTTATGACTGGTCTCTTGGCCAGTTTCTGGATTTCAGTTGTTTTCAGATTCAGAATCTATTGACTGAAGAAGTGGCCAAGTCTTAGGGAAGAAAAATGCAGCAATACCATGGCAAAGACATCATTAATGAATACCCAGTCTTTCTCTAGAGTGACCTATGGTCATTTAGAGCAAAAGGAAACAAATATTTTGAGGTCTGTTAGATACAGAGAATTAAAGCATCATTATGGTTCTCCTGTTAATATTAGAGTACTGACCAATTTTCAGCGTACTATGGATCCACTAGGACCCATGAATCCACTTACTGGTCATTTTAAAATCCCTAAATGTATAATTGCAAGAATCAGAAGGATAAGAGGGATGGTTCCCATCAATCCCCATTTAATTTACCAGCAGAAAACACGTAGATCCTTGAGGATGACTCTAGGCAATTACCAACTCAGATAAGCAGTCACCCAATTGGTGCTGTCATGTAGTCCTTGCTAGAACAGATTGTTATGGCCTTGGGTCAGGAATATGGCATCTATTTGGTGAGTGTATTATTTTTTATTATTTATTTATTATTATCAGGGAAGAGGTTAGAAACAGATCATATTCACAGAAACAGGTAACAATACACATTTACAGTTTTGCCTTGGAGTTGTATTACCTATTCTGTCCTCCATAATTTTATAGTACTAACAGATCCAGAACATTTGGATATCCCAACACAATATCACATCGCCCCGCTATGTTGTAGTAATTAAGATGAATAATCAAAAAATATTTAGCACCCTAGAGGCCTTAGTAAGACAAATGCACTTCAGAGAGTAAGAAATAAACCACATGCAGATATGGGACCCTGACACATCATATTTAGTGAAAACAGCATTTATTTTCTCGAACTCCATAATCTTATAGGTGCTAAATAGACATTCTTAAGTTTGATTGCACTAAACTCACATTTGAAAAATTAAGTTTCAAGAGAGAATGTTTTAAAACAGGAGCTAAAGTAAATAATTTGAAATCATAATATTTGCATGATTTGTTGTTCTAAACACAGCACTAAGATTTGATCTCTTTGAGTTCCAAATTAGTCTGTATTAAAATACACATTTTAATGACTTAGAGACTCAGACTCTTCTAACACTTGAATTTGATTGTGTGTGGTATTAATCAATGCATAAAGTCAACTTCAAATTCCATATAATTAGAATTGTTTAAAGGAATAATATTCTTAGAATTAAAGATTCTCCAACAAGAAAATAATTAAACTTAAAATCTTTGACAAAGGGAATTAACATTGTGAATTATTCTAATTTTGCTGACCAATTAAATGACAGCTTCTGTGCATGACAGAATTAATAGACCAATATGGGTAGTGTATATATATATACTATATACTATATATATATATATATATATATATATATATATATATATATATATATTTAAAAATCTAATCATTGTCAGTTTGCATTAGCTAGGTTAATCACAGAAAACAGTAAGGTCAATACTTTAAACAGAAAACAATTCTACAATAATTAATATTTTGCTTTCCATAGAACCGTTTCTCTGTAGGTTTAACTTCCCAATTATGTCTTTCTACCCTTAAGGTAAAATGAAAACTAATTTACAATTTATTCAAATGACTTAACCATTATCCCCTTGTCAACTCTTTTTTAGAAATAATTTCTGTTTACTACTATCACGTATCTTCAAACATATAGCACATTCTACTTTTGTCATTTATATTAATGTTAAAAGAAATGTTCTCATAACATTCTTCTTCCATTATCTTTTTAGTGGGCATGGACCACCAAAATCTTTAAAATTTAACTCTTAAATAAAAACAAAGTGAGTAAATTGTAGTATTACAAAACTGAGAATACATTCTGATTTTTGAAAATTATTTTTCAGTTCAGTTGAAATTCAATATTATTGTATATTAGTTTCAGGTGTACAACACAGTGGTTAGATATTTGTGTAAATTATGCAGTAATGCCCTCAATTAGTCTAGTACCCACCTGGCACTATACATAGTTATTGCAACATTATTGACTACATTCTCTATGCTGTACTTTACATTCCTGTGACTATTTTGTAACTACTAATTGGTGCTTTTTATTCCCTTCAGCATTTTACCGCATATCCCCAAATACCTCTACCCTCCAGCAACTGTCAGTTTGTTCTCTGTATCTATGAGTCCACTTTGGTTTTGTTTGTTTTCTTTGTTCTTTAGATTCCACATAGCAGTGAGATTATTCGGTATTCATCTTTCTCAGACTGACTTAGTTCATTTAGCATAAACCCTCTAGATCCATCCGTGTTGTTGCAAAGGTTGGATTTCATTCTTTCATGGCTGAGTAATATTCCATTGTATATATTTATCAGTTCTTCTTTATCCAATCATCTATCGATGGGTATTTGGGTTGCTTCCTTATCTTGACTATTGTAAATAGTGGTACAATTAACATAGGGGTGCATATATCTTTTTTAGTTAGTGTTTTGGACTTCTTCAGATAAATTCCCAACAGTGACATTGCTGGGTCACAAGATAGTTCTAATTTTGATTTTTTGAGGAACCTCCAAATGTTTTCCATAGTGGCTGCACCAATTTGCAACCCCACGAAAAATGTACAGGGGTTCTCTTTTCTCCACATCCTTGCCAACACTTGTTGTTTGTTGATTTATTGATGATTGCCATACTGATTGGTGTGAGGTGATATCTCATTGTGGTTTAATTTCCAATTCTCTGATGATTGGTGACATTGAGTATCTTTTCATATCTATTGACTATGTGTATGCCCTCTTTGGAGAAATGTCTACTTAGGTCTTATGGCCATTTTTTGATTTGTTTGTTTTTTTAGTGTTGAATTATATGAGCTATTTATAAGTTTTGGAATATTAACCCTTTATTAAATATATCACTGACAGGTATCTTCTCCCAGTCAGTAGCTCAGTAGGCTGTCTTTTCATTTTGTTTACAGTTCCTTGGTTGTGCAAAGACTTTTTAGTTTGATATAGTCACATTTATTTATTTTTTCTTTTGCTCCCTTTTCCTGAGGAGATAGATCAGAAAAAATATTACTAAGGGCAATGTCCGAGAGTTTACTACCTATGTTTTATTTTAGGAGATTTATGGTTTGGGGTCTTGCATTTAAGTCTTTAATACATTTTGAGTTTATTATTATATATGGTGTATGAAGGTGGACTAGTTTCACTTCTTGCATGTATATGTCCAGTTTCCCAACACCATTTATTGAAAAGACATTTTTTGCCCCACTCTATGTTCTTGCCTCCTTTGTCATAGAGTAAATGACCATATAGACATGGGTTTATTTCTGGGCCCTCTATTGTGTTTCATTGATCTATGTATCAGTTTTTATGCTAGTGCCATGCTGGTTTGATTGCTATAGCCTTAAAGTATACTTTGATATCAGGCAGATTTATACCTCCAATTTTATTCCTATTTCTCAAGATTGCTGTGGCTATTCGGGGTCTTTTGTGGTTCCACATAAATTTTAATATTATTTGTTCTAGCCCTGTTAAAAATACTATTGGTATTTTGATAGGGATTGCACTGAATCTATAGATTGCTTTGGGTAGTATGGACATTTTAACGATGTTAATTCTTCCTATCCATGAGCACAGTATTATGCTTCCATTTATTTGTTTCTTCTTCAATTTCTTTCTATGTCTTATAGTTTTCCAAGTACGGGTCTTTTACATACTTAAATTTATTCCCAGGTTGTTTGTGTGTGTGTGTGTGTGTGTGTGTGTGTGTGTATACAGGGGGGTTGTTTGTTTACTTTTTTGTTTTTGTTTTTTCTGTTTTTGTGTGTTTTGCAGGTTTTTTGGCAATTGTAAATGGGGTTGTTTTCTTAATTTCTCTTTCTGATAGTTCATTATTGGAATCTTTGGGGATCTCTATATATAGTACCATGTCATTTGAAAATAATGACAGTTTTACTTGTTCCTTTCCAATTTGGATGCCTTTTATTTCTTTTTCTTGTCTGATTGCTATGCTAGGACTTCCAATGTTATGTTAAATAGAAGTGGTAAAAATGGGCATCCTTGTCTTGTTCTTGATCTTAGAATGCTTTTAACCTTACACATTGAGTATGAAAGTAGCTATGGGTTTGTCATATATGGCCTTTATTATGTTGAGATGTGTTCCCTCTATTCCCACTTTGCTGAGAGTTTCTATCATATATGGATGCTGAATTTTGTCAAATGCTTTTTCTGCATCTATTGATATGATCATATGATTTTTACCTTTCATTTTGTTTTTATGGTGTATCATGTTAATTCATTTGCAGGTACTGAGCCAGCCTTGCATTGAAGGAATAAGTCCCACTTGATCGAGGTGTATGATCTTTTAAATGTATTGCAGAATTTGGTTTGCTAATATTTTGTCGAGGATCTTTGCATCTACGTTCATCAGGAATATCAGTCTATACTTTTCCTTCCTTCCTTCCTTCCTTCCTTCCTTCCTTCCTTCCTTCCTTCCTTCCTTCCTTCCTTCCTTCCTTCTTTCTTTCTTCCTGTAATTTCATTGCATTTAGAATCAGGGTAATGGTTGCCTTATAAAATGAGCTTGGGAGTTTTCCCTCCTCCTGAACTTTTTGGAATAGTTTCAGAAGGATATGTGTAACGTTTGGTAAAATTCACCTGTGAATCCATCCAGTCTAGGACATCTTTGTTGAGAGTTTTTTGATTACTGATTTGATTTTTTTAGTAGTAATTGGTCAGTTCAGATTTTGTTACTTATTGATTCAGTCTTGGAAGAGTGTATGATTCTAGGAATTTATCCATTTCTTCCAGATTGTCTAATTTGTTGGCATATAATTGTTCATAATATTTTCTCACCATCCTTTGTATTTTTGTGGTGTCATTTGTCACTTCTCCTCTTTCATTTCTGATTATATTTATTTGCATCCTCTCTCTTTCTTTCTTGATAAGTCTGGCTAAACGTTTATCAATTTTGTTTATCTTTTTGAAGAACCAGCTCTTGGTTTCATTGATCTTTTATTATTATTTTTTAAAACTCTATTTCATTTACTTCCACTCTGATCTTTATTATTTCCTTCCTTCTACTCACTTTGGACTTTGTTTGCTGTTCTTTTCTGGCTCCATTAAGATTATTTATTTGAGATTTTTCTTGTTTCTTGAGGTAGGCTTGTATTCTTATGAATTTCCCTTTTAGGGCTACTTTTGCTGTGTCCCATAGATTTGGGATCATTGTGCTTTCATTTTCATTTGTCTCAAGGTACCTTTTGATTTCTCTTTTGATCTCCTTGTTGAACCATTCATTAGCAGTATGTTAATTAACCTCCATGTATTTATGTGTCTTTCCATTTTTCTTCCTGGAATTGATTTCTAGTTTCATAGCATCGTGGTCAGAGAAGATGCTTGATATGATTTCAATCTTCTTACATTTCTTGAGACTTGTTTTGTGGCCTAACATGTGGTTTATCTTCGTAAATGTTCCACACCTGAAAAAAATGCATATTCTGCTGTCTTGGGGTATAATGCTCTAAAAATTTGAATTAAATCCATCTGGTTTAGTGTGTCATTTAACGCCACCATTCACTTATTTTATGCCTGGAAAACCTGTCCATTGGTGTCAATGGGGTGCTAAAGTCCCTTACTATGACTGTACTACTATCACTCTCTCCCTGTATGTTGGTGAGTATTTTCTTTATATATTTATGTGCTCCTATATTGGGTACATAATGTTTATAAGGGTTATATCCTCTTGTTGGATAGACCCCTTTATCATTATGTAATGTCCATCCTTGCCTCTTATTATAGACTTTGTTTTAAAGTCTATTTTGTCTGGTATAAGTATTACTACCCTAGCATTTTCATTTTTCATTAACATTTTCATGTAATATCTTTTTCCAACCCTTTACTTTCAGTCTGTGTGTGAATTTTGACCTGAACTGAGTCTCTTGCAGATAGCATATATATATATATATATATATATATATATATATATATATATATATATGTATCTTGTTTTCTTATCCATTCAGCCACCCTATGTCTTTTAATTGAAGCATTTAATCCACTTACATTGAAAGTAATTGTTGACAGATATGTAGTCATTGCCGTTTTCTTATTCATACTTTTTACCTTTTTTTTTCCTCTTCTTTTTATAGAAGTCCCTGTAACATTCTTTTAATACTGGTTTGATGGTGATGAACTCCTTTAGCTTTTTATGTCTGGGAAGCTCTTTATCTATCCTTCAATGCTAAATGATAGCTTTGTAAGAAAGAGTAATCTTGATTGTAGGCCCTTTCTTTTCATCCCTTTCAATATTTGGTGCCAATCCCTTTTGGCTGCAAAGTTTCTGTTGAGGAATCAGCTGACTATCTTATAGGAGCTCTCTTGTAGGTAACTGCCTTTCTATTGTGGCTTTTAACATTCTTTCTTTGTCTTTAAATTTTTCCATTTTAATTATGATGTGTCTTGGTGTGGGCCAGGCTCTTTGGGTTCACCTTGTTTGGGACTTTGTGCTTTCTGGGTTTGTAAATCTATTTCCTTCACCAGGTTAGAGAAGTTTTGAATCATTATTCTTCAAAAAGGTTTCAATTCCTTGCTCTCTGTCTTCTCCTTCTGGTACCCCTATGATGCAAATGTTGATACACTTGATGTTTTCCTAGAGACCCCTTAAACTATTCTCATTTTTTTGGATTTTTTTTTTCCTGTTCTGATTGGATGTTTTCTGCCACATTATCTTCCAAGTTGCTGATTCTATCCTCTGTTTCATGTAATACTGTTGATCCCTGATAATGTATTCTTTATTTCAGTTATTGTATACTTCATTTCTGACTGGTTATTTTTCATGTTTTCTAGCTCCAATTTTTATGTATCCTATTTCTTGGTTGAAGTTCTCAGTGAGGTCACTGAGCATCATTATAACCAGTGTTTGGAACTCTGCATCTGGTAGATTGCTTGTCTCCATTTTTATTTATTTATTTTTCTGGAGTTTTGCTCTGTTCTTTCATTTGGGACATGTATCATTGTCTCCTCATTTTGGCTGTCTCCCTGTGTTTGATTCTATATATTAGGAAAAGCTGCTATGTCTCCTGGTCTTGGTAGAGTGGCCTTATGTAGTAGGTGTCCTATGGGGGGCCAGTGGTGCAGTCTCCCTGGTCACCTGAGCTGAGTGCTCCAGGTATGTCTTTTCTGTTTGCCCTCCTATTGTAGTTGTGCTTTGTTGCTGTTGGCATGTCAGTGAGAGGCACTGACCCTCAGGCTCATTGGTTGTGAGGACTGGGTATGACTACAGTGGAGAAGCTATTGTGTATGGGTCAACCCTATGGAGGATTTACATTAACATGTGTTTGGTACCTGCTCAGTCTGCCCTTTGGATTTGTCATTTGTGGAGGTGGTTGGGTGGTGTGCTGATGTGGCCATAGGCTGGCCAACAATGTGGTTCTAGGGCTTCTTAGGAGGGCTTCTGCTATAGGCCAAGGTTAGCCACTACCTGAGCCCTGCCCAAGGCCACTTGGTACAATCTATAACATGATCTTCAGATAGTACCATTTGTGTTGGGCTTGGAGGTACCTGTAAGAAGCTAAGCTGCAGAATGAGGCCAACTGCTGCAAATACCAGGCTGTTTAGTATGATGTACAGGGCATGCCAAGGCCAGATGCTGCTTTTGGGTGGCTTGTGAACCTTTGAAAGATTTTAGGAAAGTCTGTGGTATGAACCAAGACAGGTCATTTGTACGGAAAAGCCATTGGAAGTAGCTTGGGTGAGCCTGTAAGTTGGGTGAGGCAGGTTCTTAAGGAAACACCAGGGCAGGGCAAAATGTGTTAGCGAGGTTGAAGGAGACTCAGATATGGTAGCCACCTGTTCACACAGGATGGGTGGGGAGGAAGGCTCAACAAAGAAACAATGTGTTTTGCAGACACTTCTTTCTGGTAGAAAACTGACCCTCCAGCCTTTGCCTTGAAGCCATACTATTCAGTTCCTCTCCATTTGTCCCTGACACCTTTTGTGCTTCTGCCTCAGATCTGGAGCTCAGAGGAAGTAAGTCCACCAGCAAGTCAGTTCATGGGTGGGCCCTTTAAGAGGAATACCTGGGACTCCAGCCATCCTTCATCTCACTCAAACAAATGTCTGCTGGTTTTCACAGCCAGAAGGTATGGAGATACTTCATGACACTATAGCCTTGGGATGGGAAGCCTGGCATGGGGCTGGGACCACTCACTCCTCAGCGAGACCTCCCCATTGAGATATTCTTCCCAATTTTTAACTGCCACACATGGGTGTGGGACCAGCTCATTCCACATCTCCACCCTTCTTACCAGTTTCATCATGGCTCCTTCTGTATATCCTTAGTTATAGAACTTCTTTTCAGCTAGACTTCAGGCAAGTCTCAATGATGGTTGTTTTGTAGTTGTAATTTTGATGTGGTCATGAGAGGAAGCAAGCACAGCATTAACCTACTCTACTATTTTGACTGAGAGATCAACAACAAAATTACTTTAAAATGTTTATATTTGACATGATATAAATTTTGATTTTCTGTTCTATGTTGATATTTCTATACGTGCAATAACATTAATTGGTAAGCATTTCATTCTCATTTATGGATGACTGTCTATTTTTATTTTTTTAAGGAGGGCATAGTTCACAGTGGCCCATGTGGGGATCAAACAAGCAACATTGGTGTTAGTAGCACCACGCTCTAACCAACTGAGCTAACCAACCATGCCTGACTGTCTAACTCTTAAAAGAAACAATATAAACTAATACTGTTCTCAACCAATTACCTGTTGTATTTAAAAGGATCGTGGAAAGGAAAACCTTACATACCTGGAAAAAGTTTTTTTGTAAAAGTGAGCCTATGGCTATCTTGGTAATATTTGTTGGAAAGTCAGAATTTTTAGGGTTGTTTAGTGTTTTCACTGATTACAGCAGTATATATATAGCCATAACCTACAGCACAGGTGATTGTATTGTATATGTACATATTATATATGACATATATACATGTACATTTATAATATATAAGGCACATATAATATATATTTATAAAACATACATATTCAATGAAATAAATAGTGCTAATAATTTCAATTATATAACATAAAAGTTTCTAGAGAAATTTAAAGGGAGTTCAATCTTTACACTGTTTTTATTGTTATTTTGTTTTTTGTTGTTTTCCTTCTACAAGTTCTTATAGAATACCTCCCATTATTGAACAAGGACCATTTGAAGAATTACTCTGTTACAGACTGGATCATTATGATTCATAAAAAATGTTTACATAACTTATAAATATTTCAAAAAAAAGCAAACAGTAATTCTTACATATACTTCCTTAAAAATGAGTGGAATATTGATTATCTGGAACTAAATTATTTAGAAATAAAACTGTGAAGCTTTCTTTTATGTAGCAATTATCATTTTATTATTTGGGCAATTATGTAGGCGTGAAATATTTAAATAATTTAATTCAGCTACATGCCTAAAATAGTTTGGATCAAATTGATTATACAGATTCTAAGACATATGTTGCTTAAAAATAATGTAGTTTAAAATAAATAATATTGAAAAGAATTTTTGGGAAAGAAGAAAATTGTGATTTGGACCACAAATCAGCCAGTTTGGACCAGTTAGTAGAGTTTTAATAGGAAATACAAAGTAAATGTTTTAGAAATTGAAAAAGTAAATGCTACTGCAATAATAAGCTGGTTTTTACTCTTAAGGAAAACAAATAAATGAATGGGCAATAGCTTCCTGCATTTTGGTTCTACATTCTATTTCTTTGTATACAATTTGAAAATAACCTGAAGTCAAATAAATAGGTCACTTGCTGAGTTACTTAGTTTTTGGTCCCTCAGCCACTAGGTCTTCCAACATCAGCATCTTGTCAAATGTTGCCTTTTTATTGGCAAGTCTATTGATTTCCTGAGTAATGTACAACTCTTTTATTGGTGTTTACTACAGGAGACATAATTTTAATGTTTATATGATCAATAGTTCCATTAACACTTAGAATTCCTACTGTTAGTTTGAAAGACTTTAAGCATAGAGAATTACCAATTTTTTTGCTAACTATAGGGAAAACATTGTAAATATTAGGAAACCAAAAAAAATGGAGTTCCATGTGGTATTCTATTATATTTCTCTCCCAAAGAAAAGGAGAAAAAACAAAACAAAGAAAAAATACTTATATTTTCACAGAGGAAGCAATCCAGCAGATGTTGGCTATTTGGGAATGAATAGAATATATGGAAAGCAAGTACATTTATAATACTCATATTTTAATCATTCTAATGTAGAACATATAAATACACATTACAAAAATATATAAGGTTATAAATTTTTGATTGGACCTAATCAATTTAATTACAGTAATGGAATTCTATGATGGTCATAGCATCTTTTAGATTTAAAACTTCTATATATTAAGGGAGATACCTCAATATGATTGCTAAAAACTTAAAGTTATACTTAAAAATTATAATAGGTTTTATAATTACATAAATTTTCTGAATATATATTTTTATTTATCATGTTAAAAGTTAAATGAATCAAGACCAAGTGAAACTTACTCAAAGTATGCAAGTTGGTTCAACATTCAAAAATAAATCAGTATAATCCAATATATCAACAGGTGAAAGTGGGAAAATCATGTGATCCTATCAACTGAGGTAAGAAAGCATCTGATGAAATCCAACATCTATTCATGATAAACAAACAAACAAACCCTCAACATATTAGAAGTAGAGTGGGATTTCCTTACCTTGATTAAGAATGTTGACAAACATGACTAGGATACTTTATGACAGAATACTCTTCATCAAAGATCATGAACATGGCATGGATGTCTACTAGTACTTACCACTACTTTTAGATACAAAATCAAAAGCATGATCCATGAAAGAAAAAAAATCAGTTAGACTTTATTAAAGTTAAAAATTTTTGCTCTATAAAATACACTATTAGAAGAATGAAATCAAGCTATAGAGTGAAAGAAAATATTTACAAAACATTTACCTAATCAAGGAAATATATCCAAAATGTATAAAGAACCCCTAAAACTCAACAATGAGAAAACAAACAATTTAACAGTGTAATATGGAGAAGATCTGAACAAATTTTTTTCCAATGAAGATATGCAGATAGCAAATACGCATATGAAAAGATGTTCAACATCACATTTCCTTAGCTGCAAATTACAATGTTGTAAGATAGCACCAAATATCTATTGAAATGACTACATTCCAAAAACTGACAATAGCAATTGCTGGTGAGAATGTTGAGCAACAGAAACTCCCATTCATTTCTGGTGGGAATACAAAATGGTACAGCCATTTTGGAAAAGAGTTCGGTAATGTCTTACAAAAACTGAACATAATCTTATTTTATATCCCAGTGATGTGCTTTTAGGTATTTACTAACTGATTTGAAAACACCAAAATCTGTATGTGAATATTTGTAGCAACTTTATTCATTATTACCAAACAAGAAGCAGCCAAGATATTTTTAATAGGTTAGTGTACAAGTAAACTGAGGTATGTTGATAAAAATGGAATATTATTCAGTAATAAAAAATAATCCATGCAAAGATGTAAATACATTTTAAGTGATTATTGATAAGTCAAAGAAGCCAGTCTGAAAAGACTACCTATTTTTCAATTATACTTATATGACACTCTGGAAAAGGAAAAACTACAGACATAATAGGTCAATTGGTCAAAGTTTGAAGTGGAGGGTTAATGGAAAAAGCCCAGTGGATTTTTAATGGTTCTGAGTGAAAATTATTCTAGGCTATCCTGTAATGGTGGATACATGACATTATCCTTTTGTCAAAACAGAACACTATAGCAGTAAGAGTCAGACTTAATGTATGCAAATAAAAAGTCATTTAGGAGTCAAGGAATCCCAGGATAAAATCTAGAATTTGATATAATAATCTAACTATTACACATGCATGAAGTAACCTAACTAAAAAAAAAGTGGAGGAAAAAGTTGTTGACTTAAGTAACTGGAAATAAGTGGAATCTATAAGACTAAAGCAAAAGAAACTGTACATTAACACTTTATTCTAGTTGATAAAGTTATTCATGAGGTAGGTTAACAATTCTGAAACCACTATATATTTTTTCACTTTATGTGTACATCTTTTGTTGTTAACTTGTACTTTTATGTCTTTACAAGAAAATCTTAAATTATATATGTGGCTCACGTTTGTAGCTCACATTGTGTAACTATTGGATAGCACTCTTCTAAGCTGTCACATGTCCAGAACAAATTCTATGTTTCTGAAGATTACACTGCTCAGCAAGTACTTTATAAGACATAATATGTCCAAACTTATTTCTGAAGGTCTCACACTTTAATAATTCCTACTTAAGATTTACTGAATATTTTAGTAAATAGATATCAGATGATGGAAACCAGGTTTCTCACTGTGGGTATGGTGGGTTACAAATAACCAAGGTGCAGAAGGCTAGAATAATCCATGTGGTAATAGATTAGATTGGAGACATAAGTATGAACTAATGCTTATTTTAATATAGATGTCTACATACAAAAACATTTATATGAGGTCGAACAATTAAATTCACGAACTCATCGTAGTAAAAGTGCTACATACCTCATTGCTGAATATCACTGCGATCACCTTCAAAGTACTCCCCTTGGGAAGCTATGCACTGATGCCAGCACCTAGTCCACCCTTCAAAGCAATTTTGGGATATTTTTTCTGGAATGGCCATCAGAGTTGTTGCCGTATTACGCTTGATGTCCTGAATGTCATCAAAATGTCTTCATTTCAGTATGTCCTTTATCCTCGGGGAAAGAAAGAAGTCACTGGGGGCCAGATCAGGTGACTAGGGAGGGTGTTCCAATACAGTTATTTGTTTACTGGCTAAAACCTCCCTCACAGACAGTGCCGTGTGAGTTGTGCATTGTTGTGATGCAAGAGCCATGAATTGTTGGTGAAAAGTTCAGGTTGTCTATAACTTTTTTACACAGGCTTTTCAGCACTTCTAAGTAGTTAACTTGGTTAACTGTTTGTCCAGTTGGTACAAATCCATAACAAATAATCCTTCTGATATCAAAAAAGGTTAGCACCATTGTTGCAACAAGTTCATGAACTTAATTGTTACACCTCGTACCATGTTTCCCTGAAAATAAGACCTAGCCAGACCATCAGCTCTAATGTGTCTTTTGGAACAAAAATTAATATAAGGACTGGTCTTATTTTAATATAATATAAAACTCTGTCTTTATAATATAATATAATATAATATAATATAATATAATATAATATAATATAATACCGGGTCTTATATTAATTTTTGCTCCAAAAGACACATTAGGGCTGCTTGTCTGGCTAGGCTTTATTTTCAGGGAAACACGGTAGATATGTTTATATCCACTGGTTACTATTAGATTGGTGCAAAAGTAATTGTGGTTCTTGCAATTATTTTTAACCTTTTAAACCACAATTACTTTTGCACCAACCTAATACATATATCCTTTCTCTGTCAGCTCAGAGTGCCTATGTGCAAAGATACTCCCGTAGCAATAAGCATACCTAGAACCAAATTTGTTTTATAATATCATTCTCCAATAAAATAATTCACAGCTGCTTATAAACCTGGCTGATTCTAGAACTGAGGCAGGAAATACATGAGATTAGCCTGGAACAACTCATAGTGCGCGCACACACACACACACACACACACACACACACACACAATGATCAGACACATCCAGGAGCCAATTGGACAAAACTGAAATAAATGGAGCACAAAATTATAAAGTAGTACTGGATTTAACACCTGCCCCAACTTGTACCAACCCCCTTTTTGCTTTCTCAATGTTTTCATGGATTATATCACAAATTCTTTATATTTTTTAGGTTGAATTTAAACACACACATAAAGCTCAGTATTCACTTCTTTTACACATATATTTCCTTGATCATTTATAAAATTTGTCTATGAGAGACCTTGTCTTTTCCAATACTTAGCACACATCACTGCACATGTAGATGCTAAATTGTTTAAATTTTGAGACTTGCATGAAGGGCATAAGTAAATCTGGATGTCACTCCTTAGGCAATTTTTTAGAACTTGTTTAATATGTTAATTTAGGAAATATTGATGAGATGATGGGAAGAATCCACTAGGATATTAGATACAAATTGAGTTTGATTTTTAAAAATTGTATTATTTTAGTGATTAATCAAATGGATAATTTGCATATGTATAATTACAAAATGATTGTACTGTTATGCCTTCTAATTAGTTTGGGTAAAGAATAAAATGACTTCTAAATGACTTTTTATGTTCCATAAAACACAAGAAATACTTTATATTTATACATGCTTTATATTTAAAGGATATTTATATTTAGAAATGCTTTATATTTAGAGTAGTATATTTAAATATACTCCTTTAAATCTGTGTATTAAAATAGTGTATAGGAACTAGTGGGGTCTTGAAAAAATGTAGCTTGAGCTTCTGCAAAGAGATAGATGTCTAATATGTATAGATCTATTTATTTTACTCATTTTTACATCAGCTCTTGTTTTCTTCACACAGAAAAACATATTCAACAGGTTTATTTACTAGATAAATGATACAATATAATTCTTATAATTCCCCTAATAATACTGAGAGTCCTTTGTAGATAAATTAATTGTGACTGTCACTTTTACTATTTAAAAATAGTAATGTGAGTTAGACTCACTTTGCTAAGTTATTTTAATGTAAGTTAATACTATATGAACCACCTGAAAGATATAAAATTTAATAACTAAGTCAGATGACAAAAAAATGGTGTTAAGATGTCTTACGTGTCAGACATTTATTACTGATTTTATTTCAGTGGGACTATAACAGATTTAAAATTAAAGGTAATTGAGCTGTATGAGGTTTATTCTCCCACAGGGAATAATGGACAAACCACAGCATTTCAGTCTTAGAAGTCATTAAATAATTCTTCATTAAATGGAATAGTGATGAGAAAGCAGAGAAGAAAAAAAACACACTGCAAATTCATTAGCTTCTGCATATTTAAATATTCACTGCAAAATATTAGCTTCTATATATTTAAAAAATAAAGGCAAAAGACATACAAATCTAATAAAGTGAGCAATGACCTTAACCTAGAGTTTAAATTCAACCTAAGAAAATCAATTACAATATGATATAATCGATAGAAGAGATGGGAGATGGAGAAAAAGAGGTTCAGATTGGGGCAGGTGACATGGGGTTGCTACAGGCAAGGAATATTATTCCAGCCTCAGGCATTTTGAAATGACAGCTGGGTAAGGAAAGAAAAGCTAAGGTCATTTAGGTATATTATTAAAGTTTTGAGAAGGAACTGGTTAAGGGTTTTGATAACTTTGGTATTAAGAAACCCTGACTAGCTAATATTTTTTTAGGAAAAGATGATCAGTATTGTAAAATACAGGTTGTGTCCTAATACAACCACATGAATAGTTTGAGTGATAAGAGTAAGTAGTAAGTATATTGATTAAGCACTTTTAAACTATATACATGAGTTAAATACCTACATACATGTTCAGATAACCCCCATATAACACGGCGCTTCTATAACATGGTTTCGCTCTAACACTGTTCGAGAATTAGGGAAAATCCTCGTATAACACGGCATCCCAGAACATGGTTTTACTCTAACACGGTTTGAGAATTAGAGAAATCCCCAAACAACACAGAACATGATAAGAGCTTTTAAGAGCAAAAGATCTCATTTGAAATTAGGGAAATCCCCGAATAAAACAGAACATAATAAAAGCTTTTAAGAGCAAAAGATATCTCATTTGAAATTTTTCATTCAATTGTGGATGTCATATTAGATTTGACTGAAGAATTTTAAAATGTATTAGAATTTTAAATCTATTTTGTTCGTGGAGTATTAAGTTCAGAGGATAAACATATCTTGTCACAAAGAAAACGCCCTTGGTCAATGATACTTAGTAGTGATGACAAAGAAAACATTATTTAATACATATTAATATGTTATATTTTTAGTGAAAATTGCTTTAATAAAGATATTTTCTCTTAATTATAAAAATATAATAGTACTATTTAAAAAATTTTTGGAACCTAACCCCCTTTTTTGTACTAGTTCTTTGTTTCGTATAACATGGATTCGAATACAGCATTTTTTAGGAACCTAACAACCATGTTATACGGGGGTTACCTGTATATTATTCTCATTATTATATCTAGTTTCAAAATTATCTGATAACTTTCTTAAAAGGAACTTGTATATGTGTAAACCATTATGTGATCATTTCTTCAGCATATTTATTTAAATGTGGCATAAATATATTTAACACTTCTTCCCCACCTTGTTTAGAATTTTTACAATAACTTCTACGTAGGCAATATTAAAAATAACAATTTAGTAACAGGTATCTAAATGTTAATATGTGAAACTTAAAGCAAAGTCACTTTGAAAAAAGTTTTTTTCATACAATAAAATGTATATAAAAATTAGAGTTATCAGCTTTCAAACAAAAAATACTCTTTTTAACAGACAATGCAGAAAAATAAAGATATTAAATATTTACAGATAGAAACATTATGAACTATTTCCAAGAGGACCATGAACTTAGTTGTTGACAATTTCCAAAAATATAAAGACTGGCAATCATGCAATGAATAAAGGAATTTATTAAATAATGTGAACACATCATAGGTGAACGCCCGTGAGTCACACTTTAGTGTACTCCCCTTTCCTAGAGTGAAGATAGAATCTGTGACTTGCTTCTAATCAATAGATATAACAAAGA
Source organism: Rhinolophus sinicus (assembly GCF_036562045.2). Lineage (NCBI taxonomy): Eukaryota > Metazoa > Chordata > Mammalia > Chiroptera > Rhinolophidae > Rhinolophus > Rhinolophus sinicus. The sequence continues at coordinate 38,918,586 of NC_133763.1, read as the reverse complement.
TAATGGAATATCACTCCCATGATTGTGTTTTTTATGTAGGACTCTTATCCACTGGGGGGGGGGGGGGGGCGGAGAATGAGAGAGAGGGATTGAGATTCTCCTCCTGGCCTTGAAGAAGTAATGTTTCACGTTGTGAGAGCGTCTATGGGAGAACCACATGGCAGGAAACTGCAGGCAGGCTCCAAATTCTGGTGGTGGCCTCAAGTCAACAGTCAGTAAGAAGAATCTGAGGACCTCAGTTATAGAATCACAAGGAAACAAATCCTGACACCAACCTAAATGAACCTGTAAGCATATTCTTTCCCAGTCAAGTCACCAAAACAAAATTCAGCCTGATCCACAGCTTGGTCATAGCCTTCTAAGACCTGGAGCAGAGTCTAGCTGAGCCATGCCAGGACTCCAGGTTCACAAAAACTGTGAGACAATAAATGTGTGTTGTTTTAACCAGTAAGCTTTAGTAAGTCATAACACCACAACAGAAAATATACAAATAAAAAATAATAAGTATGAAAAAATGATTTAGGATATGGAAACATTCAGATGTTTAAGAAAATTCACTCACACGTGGTTGATAAACATAATAATTAGACACAACACGGCTGAAAAAAGAGTTAGTAAATTGGAGAATAAATATAAAGAGTCTGAAATGAAGCATGTAGAGATATAAATGGAAAATATAAAAAATAAGTTCAGAGATACTGTGGCTAAAATGAGTAGTCTCTAACACATAGTTAAAAGAAGTTATTGAGGGAAGGAATACTGATAACAAGGAAAAGGAAACATTTGGAGATTATTTGCATGTGAAGGACTGAATATCTTCTAACACTGAAATAACGTTTGAGTCTTCAGACTAAATGCATTATTTAGCAGAACTAAAGAAATTTTAGAAAAATTACCACTGAACCAGTGCACACTCAAACTGTAGAACATCAACTATAAAGGCAAATAGGAAAAACAATCAAAGAAAAAAGACAGATCTCCTGCAAAAATATAATCAAATTAATGGAGATGATTTATAAGCAGGAATGAATCAGTAAACATTAGAGTCATAGCTTCGAAGTGAAGTGGAAAATAACACTAAATTGGAATTCAGTTACTCTCTACTATCATTCCAGCAAAAGGGTACAGTGTCAACATTTTGGGGAAGTGATGCAGAAATGTACTACCTGAAATGTATGTAATTTTACTAACAATTGTCACCCCAATAAATTTAATAAAATAAAATAAAAAATAAAAAGAATTAGAAAAAAAATTACTAATGACTATCAATGATTAAAATGAAAATTAAATCATTAATATTAACCAAAAATAAAAAAAGGAGGGGGAAGTTATGGTGAAAAAAAAATTATAACAGCAAATCAGAAAGTATGAATAATCATTTATTGTAAGTATTAAATAAATAAAAGAAAAAGAAAAATGCAAATTTCCCATTCAAATGAAACTAGAATTAAAAGTATAGATATTACTAATTAATAAAAAGGAAAGAGAAGTTTAAAGAGAAATCATTCCACTCTAATTTTCTCTCTTATTCTATAAGAGGGCAAAAATTATAATTAATTTTAATTATAATTTAACATTTACACTAAAATATTAAAAATGCCATGGGAAGAATAAAATGTATATATTATCAACCATTAAAGAAAAAGTCTACATGAAAATGACTTTATCAATCCTACAAAATCAAGAATTTTTAAAAAAGTAACAAAAAGCGGGCAGACCCGGTGGCTCAGGCGGTTAGAGCTCCATGCTCCTAACTCCGAAGGCTGCTGGTTCGATTCCCACATGGGCCAGTGGGCTCTCAACCACAAGGTTGCCAGTTCGTTTCCTCGACTCCCACAAGGGATGGTGGGCTGTGCCCCCTGCAACTAGCAACGGTAACTGGACCTGGAGCTGAGCTGTGCCCTCCACAACTAAGACTGAAAGGACAACAACTTGACTTGGAAAAAAAAGTCCTGGAAGTACACACTGTTCCCCAATAAAGTCCTGTTCCCCTCCCCCAATTAAAAAAAAAAAATCTTAAAAAAAAAAAAAAGGTAACAAAAAGCATGGCAAATAAATAGCATAATTTAAGGTAATAATAAGTGCAAAACATCCCTATAATCACTATAATCACATGTTAATCTCATCTGCTAAAAGTGAGAGAGCTTCCCCTGAAACTATGTACTGTTTTATGTGCAACTTTACAGAATAAGTAAAAATTAATGGATGGAGGAAGATATACTGAAAAACAGAATTTTCCACCCCCCAAAAAATTCTTGTGACTCAATATTTATATTAAAAATAATCCTAGGACAAAATTTAAGAACAAAAATTCACACAAATAAAAATAAGAGTATAAGTAATATTTTAAAAGAATCATATATACATATGTAGCTGAAATATAGTCTAATTATATACGGGGGGAAAAAATTACAGATAAACAAACCCCACAAATTTATAAGAAATTCCCAATTCCATAATTGTTTTACACAAAACCTCCTGGCCAAAAATTATTTAATATGTTAAAGGTTGATATGTTATGATTTAAATGCCATCATATGCCTATGCACTATATCAATACATTTAGGGAATCATGTGCTACATTACTCTTGAGTCCCAGCTCTATTTGATGATGGTTATGTACAATCTAGAAATTACCTCTTGCATTTTACATGATTAAGTAGATATACTTTTGTACAGATACATTTTATTGCAACATCAATGTTTTAACATTGATCAATATCAAGTTTGCATACACCATAACAATTTAGGAAGAACAAATAGAATGAATTTATTTAATTAAGATTAATAATTTCCAATTCAAGCCTGAATATTTATTATCCAATACCATTCCCACAATATTCTTAATTAAAATAATCTGCTGGATTACCAACTCCTTTAAAGGCAAAGTGATACTGTTTTAATGTGCTATAATCCTGCCAATAGACTAGACTCAATTTTTCAGGGACAATATGGGACATTAACAAACAATATGTGAATAAATTGTGAATAAAGCCAATATGTGAATAAAGCCCACAAGATAGATTTTGAGAAAATTTTAAGCATTCTAATGGTAACACAAATTTACTAACACCTTTATGTTCCATTTGAATCATCAACCCTAGAGATGAAATAAACCTCATTAGCCAGTTGCTTATGTGTTTATTTTTCAGCAATATGGAATATTAAAGAAAAATTACTAGTTAGGACTTTCATTACACATAAGAGGATTTAAAGATATGCTCCAAAGGAGTACCCCTGAAATTCCTACAACTTGATTGATCCAGATACTTCTATTTTAACAGGAAGATCCAAGTACATAGGAAAAAAATTACATCATATGTAATCATTTATTAATATATTTCAATACACTAGTCAACAATGTAGCCAATCATATTTCAGGCAAAGTGGGTGTATTAGTTTTACTGTGAGAGAGGTAGGAAAATTGTCACATTATATAGACACCATGTCATAAACAGTTGAAGAAATCATCCATGGTAAGGGGGATTCTTAATTAAATATTTGACTAAAGTTAACAAATGACTTTTTATTCACAGGAGTAAAAAAAATGATGACTGCAATTAAAATAATAAAAAAGCAGATAGTGATAATGATATTATGTAATGTTTTGAGTGCTTATTTTTATCAAGTGATTAACTTATTTTGTAACTAATAATCATCACAAAATTTTAATGCTTTAAGATTTTTTTACCCATTCATATATGGACAATTAATTCATAATAAAAGAGCCAAGATATACAATGGGGAAAGGATAGTCTCTTCAATAAATGATGTTGGGGAAACTGGACAGCCATATGCAAAATAATTAAACTGGACCACTATCTTATAGCATACACAAAATTTAACTCTAAATGAACTAAAGACTTAAACATAAGAGCTGAAACCATCAAAGTTCTAGAAGAAAATGTAGAGGGTAAGCTCCTTGACATCGGTCTTGGCAATGAATTAATTTTTGAATCTGACACTAAAGCAAAAGCAACAAAGGCAAAAATAAACAAGTGAGATACATCACACTAAAAAGCTTCGGCACAGCAACAGAAACTAGCAAAATATGTAAAGATAACTCAACATCATCAATCATCAGGGAAATGCAAATCAAAACCACAATGAGACATCACACCCGTTAAAAAGGCTATCATCAAAAACACAAAAAATAACAAGTGTTGGAGAGGTTGTGGAGAAAAAGGAACTCTCATAGACTGTTGGTTGGAATGTAAATTGGTGCAGCCACTATGGAAAACAGTGTGGAGGTTCCTCAAAAAACTAGAAGTAGAACTACCTTGTGACCCAGCAATTCCACTTCTGGGTATTTATCCAAAGAAAACAACACTAACTCAAAAAGAGCACCCCATGTCCATCGCAGCATTATTTACAATAGCCAAGATAAGATATGGAAACAACCTAGGCATCCATTAATGGATGAAGGGATTCAGAAATTGTTTTAGATAGATAGATAGATGATGATAGATAGATAGATAGATAGATAGATAGATAGATAGATAGATAGATAGATATAGAGATGATACAGATAGATGTAGATATAGAGATAGAGATATAGGTGTGTGTGTGTGTGTGTGTGTGTGTGTGTGTGTGTGTGTGTGTAATGAAATGGTATTCAGCTATAAAAAATAAATCTTGCCATTTGTGACAACATAGATGGACCTCCAGGGCATTATGCTAAGTGAAATAACATCAACAACAAAAACAAGCTCATAAATACAGAGAGCAGATTGGTGGTTGAGGGGGTAGAGGTTGGGAGAAATGGGTTAAGGGTGTCAAAAGGTATAAACTTCCAGATTAAAATAAGTAAGTCTTGGGAAAGTAATGTACGAGGTCTAACAATTAAGTTCGCGAACTTGTCCTAGAAAAAAAATGCTACATACCTCATTGCTATGGTCACCTTGGGAAGCTATGAACCAATGCCAGCACCTAGTGCTTCAAAGCAATTTTGGAACTCTTTTTTTTTAGAATGGCCATCAGAGCTGTCACCATGTTAACTTTGATGTCCTGAATGTCATCAAAATGTCTTCCTTTCAATATTTCCTTTATCTTCGGGAAAACAAAGAAGTCATTGGGGCTGGATCAGGTAAGTAGGGAGGGTGTTCCAATACAGCTATTTGTTTACTGGCTAAAAACTCCCTCACAGACAGTGCCCTGTGATCTGGTCGATTGTTGTGATGCAAGAGCCATGAATTGTTAGCAAAAAGTTCAGGTCATTTAACTTTTTCATGCAGCATTTTAACCACTTCTAAATAGTAAACTTGGTTAACTGTTTGTCCAGTTGGTACAAATTCATAATGAATAATCCCTCAGATATAAAAAAAGATTAGCAACATCGTTGCAACAAGTTCCCAAACTTAATTGTCAGATTGCATAGAGAATGATGACAAAGTTAATAATACTAAGTAGCATTTTTGAAAGTTGCTAAGAGAGTAAATCTTAAAAATTTGTGTAACTACATAAGGTAATGCATGTTAACTAGAGTTATTGTGGTGATCACTTTGCAATATATACAAATATCAAATCATTATATTGTACACTTGAAAACTAATACAATATTGTATGTTGAATACATCACAATTCAAATTAATGAGATTATAAACATAAAAAATGATTTTTTTACTCCAAATCTAGCTGAAGAAATTAAAAGGTCAGAAATTGTTGTGAATGATCTTATGGATAGAAACTGAAATTCTAATCAGGTACACTTGATTTCAAAGCCTAAATAGTTTTCAAGGGTATCTGATAATTCTCTGAAGAAATTGATGATGACTATCACATAACATACAATCTAGTCACCGTATTTGAAAAAAATCAAGTAGAATTTAATCACTGGGTCTCATGAACTGTGTAAGCCGATGAAAATTTGTTATTATATTTCCAAAGTTTCTTGGATATAAATTTTTTCTAACCGAGGGAATAAGATGAGAGTTAAAAATTAATAATAAATATTTTAAAAACTGAAGAGTTTATTTTGGTTCTTATTATTAATTTACCAACTCTTCTATATTAAAGGTGAAGGAAAAAATAAGCACAATAAAGCTAACTGATGGGTTACATTAGTCCATGTATTACTTTTATTTGAAGTTCCTATATACAACAGTGAGACAGATAGGTCCTTCATAAGATTCCTAATTTCTTAAATATTAATTATTCATAAATGTGCTATTATCAAATATTTTATAGGTCAAAAATGTTTCTCAAAGTAGTGAGTGTGGTAATAAGTGTGTGTGTTTCTATATACATACTTTACATTTCAATAGAAACTGTGTGATACATCTTACTGAGCACAAATAATTCACATGAGGACTATATGTCTATTTGCTTTGTATTTGTTCAACAATTTAGTTTCTTTTGGTGACACGATTAAGTCAACATGGAGAGGCCCTCGCATGTTAGTTGCTCCTCTGAGGAAGGAAACCCTTCTAACTTTAAAGGACAATGTGTTCTTCTGGAATTCTTTTCATTTATTATTTAAAAGCTCCCTAGAACAATCCATATATTGCTTTATTTGATAAAATATCAGGTTAAGAATAGCTGGGGAGTAATTTTTTACTTCAGTTTGAATAATTGTAGTAAGATAGTGTAGGTGCCAGCAGAAGTTTAAATGATGAATCTAAATTACTGCCCTTTAGAGAACTGAAGGAGGAATTTAAATTACAAAACAGTCAACAACCTAAATATTGTCAGCTAAGCAGAAGCCTCCATCAATTCATCTGATCTGAGCATCCTCTTGCTGTGACTCAGGCTGGTGTTCCAATGACAAACTTCAGATTTTACACTATCCATTTTTCTCATAATTGCATTACTATATAGGATCATTAAAATAATTATAAGGACAAATGAAGAATGCTATATGAAGCAAAAAAGAAAAAGGTTGTTGAGTTTTTAAAAGGAAAATTAATGGTAACACAGATATTATGTATGCACAAAAGAAGGAAAAATGAAATTATCTATGTAAAATATTACCAATTGATTTTTTTAAATCATTGATAGATAGTGCATTTATAGTAAAATACTATAACAGTTAAGGAAGAAAGTAAACCATGCCATTTCCTCTCGTTCTGCCTCCTATCATAATCTCTACTATGCCTTACTGTGGTTTTATTTATTTATTTATTTTTTTAAGATTTTATTGGGGAAGGGGAACAGGACTTTATTGGGGAACAGTGTATATTTTCAGGACTTTTTTCCAAGTCAAGTTGTTGTCCTTTCAATCTTAGTTGTGGAGGGTGCCTTTCAGCTTCAAGTTGTTGTCCTTTCAGTCTTAGTTGTGGAGGGCGCAGCTCAGCTCCAGGTCCAGTTGCTGTTACTAGTTGCAGGGGTGCAGCCCACCATCCCTTGCGGGAGTCGAACTGGCAACCTTGTGGTTGAGAGGACATGCTCCAACCGACTGATCCATTCGGGAGCTCAACGGCAGCTCAGCTCAAGGTGCCATGTTCAATTTTAGTTGCAGGGGGCACTGCCCACCATCCCTTGCTGGAGTCAAGGAATCGAACTGGCAACCTTATGGTTGAGAGCCCACGCTCCAACCGCCTGAGCCACCGGGCCGGCCCCGGTTTTATTTTTCCATGTTACATACATCCAGATTTACCCGTATCACTGCAATCTTAGATTACACTCTATTTGAGATGCATGTTATATTAACAAACTACTAGAAAATCTTAGAACAACAAGATAACAAACCAGGTGCCTTTATCCTGTACCTATAAAAAATTCTTTTAGGCATTTTTTTTTGGTTTGTTTTGTATATGATGAAATAGAATAATAACTATGACATGGAGGGGAATATGAAGTGAAATGGAAGCTGCTTCAACAGACTAATAGAAAATCAGCTCTGATAAACATGCAATCACTACTTTTCTTGGACACAGTCTATGATTTACCTATAAACAAAGCTGTTAAACCCACACATACCTGTGATAGCCATTATCAGAAGTGGCTAATTTGTTTTTACAATCTCTATAACATTTGTAAAGGGAGTAGAAGAGTAAGTCTTCCTGACTTTTAAGTCTCAGACTTGGCTATTTATCTTAGATTGTTTTCCTCATTAGCTTCAGGAAAATAAACACAAATCCACACATTCCATCATCTGGCCATAGAATGCTATATGTGAGGGAAGGCGGCCCTAGCTAAAGTACAAGCAGTGGATTCAACAGAAGTCAGTTGCAGGAAACTCAAGCAGAGTAAATGCTTATTTGCAGATCCCCTGTTATTTTGGGAGCAACATCTCAGGGCAGCAAGCTCAGTAATCATAAAGGCTATTGAGTGTACAATTGCTCTCAAGAGCCTCGAGGACTGTCCTTCCTAAAAAGGTTGATGGGTGTAATGGTCAGTACCAGAAGCAGTCGGCTGATTTACTCGCTACAGCACTCTAAGAAATTATCTTTATGCAAATTTATAAATCAAATCTTACATCAACATAGTTAATTTACATTTTAAAAATTATTTTAAAGACTATTTTTTTTTACAGAAGTTTTAGGTTCACCACAAAATTGACAGAAAGTTACAGAGATTTGAATCTACATTGTCACATCATTATCACCCAAAGTCATCATTTACATTCTTGGTGTTGTACATTCTATGGGTTTAGACAAATAAATGACACGTATCCACTACTGTAGTATCAAACACAGTAGTTCCACTACTCAAAAAATTATCTGTGCTCCCTAATTCATCCATTGCTCCCCCAACTCCTGGCAATCAATGATCTTTTTACTCTCTACATAGTTTGTCATTCTCAGAATATCATATAGTAGGAATCACAGAGTACAGATTATTTTTTTGAAAAACTTTTTTTACTCTTTGTCTTCATAATCCTATTCCTTTGCATCCATCCTTAAAGCAAAGCACTATCATGAATTTGGGTGTATGTGTCCATTTAAAATATTTGTGTGTGTGTTTGTATGAATAACATATGTAACATTTTAATTTTAAATAAATTTAAAAATGGTATTTTCTTGAAACTTGTTTTCATGTAACACTATTTATTTGAAAACTATCCAGAATGAATAAATGAATATCCCATAATAATGACTATTTAGATTCCTTTCAAAGTTTTACCATCACCAACCCACACACAAACACACAAAACAAACAAACTGGAATGAATATCCTTATGTTTCCTTATTTAAATATGTCAAATGTCTCTAGCATATATTTGTAACTTGAATCAGTGTTTGTGGGTTTGTACAATTGTAAAATAGCACTCCCAGGTGGTAAGGTGGTTTTACAAAAAATGTACTCTTCCACAAGCAGTTTTCAAGATCTCCTATTTTCAAAAGTTTTTATCCCCCATATAGATTTTCTGATGTTTTCCTTAGCTCATCTTTTGAGTTGTAGATTTTCCTTACATACTTCAGTACATTTTTTTATTGTGGATGTTAATCCTTTGCCTGATATGTGGGGACATTACTCATAATGTTGTTTATTTTGGTATTCACCACATTTGATCATTCATTTAGCTATACAAATGTCTATTTTATTTGTTGTTTCCTAAAATCATCTTTTGATATTTTTTATCACTATTTTATTCCATTTCAATATTTTTATCACTACCTTTTATTTACATAAAGTTAATGCTATTACTTTATAGCCATGATTTAAAAACTGAGCTCATTTTACAAATCCTGTTTTAAAGTTAATGAGTTTAAAATTCTTTAATTTCTTTTAAGTTCCACTTATGTTGGAATGTACAAGTTTATATATGTTGTAATGCATAATTTGATATATCATATTAATGCATCCCTTGTCACTCATTGCTAAATATTTCAGTGTCTAGTATAATGTTCTATTAGTCCATGAGGTATCAGATTTTTGTTTAATAATTACTTTCTTATTATATTTCATATTTAGTTAGACTATATGTCTTTCAGACATTGTGTCTATATATTTTACAGTCTATTTCTTGATTTTTATTAATGTTCAATTTGTAATATGTTTTGGATTAAAAGCGCTAAAAATATTTCAGATTAATTTTATTCATTATATTGTTTAAGTCTTCTGAATCTTTGGAAAACTTTGGACAGCTTTATCAGTTTCTGATTGAGCCCTTTAAAATCTATCACCATCTTTTTATAGTTCTTTCAGTTTGTGGGATGTGGTTTATGTATTTCATCTTTCTTTTAGGTGAATACAAGTTTATAACAGCTGTATTTTTTTTTATTGGTTGTCTTATTTTGTGTTACTCCTCTGTATCCCTATGAATTCCTTTGCATGGAAGTAAGTGCTAAGAGTTTATGTCTCTGGGATTGTTAGGCCAATTTTCATTGGTCCAAGTTCATTCTTGCCAATTTGCAAATTGATTAATTTGCACTAATTTGCTTAATGGTCCATTAGTTAAATCACCATTTCTCTGAACATTCTTATTTCATCTAACAATTAGTTTTAGTTAACTAGTTTTCATTTCTTCCTTATGATGGACTGTAAAAGAATGTTCAATTTATCTATGTTGGCTTGCTACTGCTGCTAAAAATCAGGAGGCACAGAGAGGAAAAGATTGAAACGTACAAGGTCTTATAACTATGTTTGCGAACTTGTTACAATGATGTTGCTAACATTTTTTGACATCAGAGGCATTATTCATTATGAATTAGTATGAACTGGACAAACAGTTAACCAAGTCTACTATTTAGAAGTGCTGAAAAGGCTGCATGAAAAAGTTAGATGACCTGAACTTTTCGCCAACAATTCATGGCTCTTGCATCACAACAAAGCACCAGCTCACAGGGCACTGTCTGTGAGGGAGTTTTTAGCCAGTAAACAAATAACTGTATTGGAACTCCCTCTCTACTCACCTGATCTGGCCCCCAATGACTTCTTTCTTTACCTGAAAAGAAAGAAAATACTGAAAGGAAGACATTTTGATGACATTCAGGACATCTGGGGTAATATGGTGACAGCTCTGATGGCCAGAAAAAGTTCCAAAATTGCTTTGAAGGGTGGACTAGGCACTGGCATCAGTGCATAGCTTCCCAAGGGTAGTACTTCAAAGGTGACTATAGTGCTATTCAGCAATGAGGTATGTAGCTCTTTTTTTAGGATGAGTTCGTGAACTTAACTGTCCAACCTCATATGCAGCAAGTTTAGGTACTGATAGAAATTATTATACAACTATACTGATAGAAATTATTTTTTGATTATTTTCACAACATTCTTCTTAAACATACACTTTTTTATATGTAGAACATGATCATAAGATTTTTTTTTCACATTAACTACTTCTGGAAAGTAATATATTTATAAATTTATGTCTTTATGAGAACAATATAATATTGTGTCTCTCAATTCCACATTTCTCTCCTCCAGTGTCTTTGGGTTGTAGTACCATAAGTTTTGTTATTTAGTTATCAATGCAAGGAAATGGCTTTTAGTTATAATATTTTCTATGAAGGCCAAGGAAAACTAATCAACTAAATATAATATTTAAAAGTAAAAGCAGAATGCCTATAGCAATCATTTACTGGATTGATTATCTGAAAATTTTCTTTTGGTGATTTGTCTAATTCTACCTTTCTTTGATTTTTAATTGTCCATATATATTTTTCAGTTATTTGTTATTTAACCTTTCTCTATTATTAAGATTATAGAAATAATTTATCACATGTGTAAATTTGATATTTGACAAAACTGGACATAATCCAATTAGAAAACAAATTATGTGGTGCATAAGTCTGCCATATTTAGAAAACTATAAAGTTCAGTCACTATACTACTACATTCACAAATTTTCAATTAGATTAAACAAATGTTAAAAATAATAACTTTAGAAAACTCTAATAGATGTCATATAATTGTTTGGAAACCTTATGCAAGTTAGGCAAATTTAAACATCATTATGACTTAATTGACTTTTAAAAAATTTTGAAAAATATTTGTTAGACAAAGATACTAAGCAAAGGCAATAAATACACAAATAATAGATGACTAATATATGTATATAATTATTTGAAGCACAAATAATAGCTACTGAATTATAACATAGAAAATATAAGTATAACATGGAAAGAGCTCTTGAAAATAGGCCAAAAAGACATGGAGGAACTTTAAACGTATAGTGCAAATTAAAAAAAAAGTGAATTAAAAAGGCTGCATACTGTATGATTCTAGCTATATGACATTCTGAAAAGTAAAACTATGGAGAGAGTAAGAACAGAGATTTACAGGGCTTCAGGAAAGGAGGGAGAGTTAAATAGGTGGAGCACAGGGAAATTGTAGGGCAGTGAAACTATTCTGTAAGATATTGTGATGGTAGATTTAAGTGTTGTTCATGTCCTCTATTTCCTTATTGATCTTTCCTCAAGACATTCTATGCATTATTGAGAGTGGGGTTTAAAGTCTCCACCTGCTATTGAGAAATGTCTATCTTCCTCTTTAATTCTGTCAATCTTTGCTTCATATGTTCTGAGGCTTTGCTGTTAAATGTGTGTATGTTTATACTTGGTATATCTTCTTCATGAACTGACTCTTCTATCAATATAAAATGCAACTTTTTACATTTTCTAACACTTTCTGACTTAAAATTGACACTTTCTGATATTAGTATAGCCATCCCAGCTCTCTCTTGGTTATTATTTGTATGGAATACCTTTTCCATACAGACACTTTTATTCTCTTTGTATCTTTTGCTCTAAAGTTAGTCTTTTTATTGTTGTTGTTGTTGTTTTAAATTTATTGGAATGACATTGGTCAATAAAATTATATAGGTTCCAAGTATACAATTCTATAACACATCATGAATATACTGCATCCTGTGTTCACCACCCAAAGTCAAATCTCCTTCCATCACACACATTTGACACCCTTTAACGTCTGATACCCACTGGTTACCCACTGGTAACCACTAAACTGTTGTCTTTATCTATGAGTTTTGATTGCTTGTCTTGTTCATTTGTTGCTTTCATTTTATCCCATATATGAGTGAAATCATACAGACTTTTTCTGACTCATTATATTTTGCTTTGCATGATCATCTCAAGATCCATCCACGTTGTCTCAAATGGCCGTATTTCATCTTTTCTTATGGCTGATTAATATTCCATTGTATATATGTACTACGTCTTCTTTATCCAATCATCATGGAAGGACACATTCATAGTTTCCATGTCTCGGCCACTGTGAATAATGTTGCAATGAACATAGGGGTATGTATATCTTTACAGATAAATGTTTTCAGATTTTTGGGTGGATACCCAGAAGAGGAATCGCTGGGTAGGATGATAATTCTATTTTAATTTTTTAAGGAACCTCCCTATTGTTTTCTATTAGAGCTGTACCAATTTACATTCCCATCAGCAGTGCATGAGGGTTCCTTTTTCTCCACAACCTCTTTGGCATTTGTTATTACTCCTGTTGTTGATAATAGCCATTCTAACAGGTGTGAGGTGGTATCTCATTGTGGTTCTGATTTGCATTTCCCTAGTAGCTAGTGGAATTGAGCATTTTTTCAAATATCTCTTGGCCATTTGTATGTCTTCTTGGGAGAATTGTCTGTTCAGGTCCTCTGCCCATTTTCTAATAGGGCTTTTTTGTTGTTGTTGAGTTGTATGAATTTTTTATGTATTTTTGGTATCAGAGGTGTTGTTTGCAAATATCTTCTCCCATTTGGTTGGTTGCCTCATTATTTTGTTGAGGTTTCTTTGGCTGTGCAGAAGCTTTCTAGTTTGATATAGTCCCATTCACTTATTTTTGCTTTTACTTCCCTTGCAAGGTAAAGTCAGGCTCTTGTAAGCATCGTGTGATTGGATTATGGTTTTCGTTTCCTTCCATTCTACCAATATTTCAATTTTAATTGCTGACTTTCATCTGTTTATATTTAAAGTGATTACAAGTAATGAAGTAATTAGTTATGCCATTTATTATGGTTTTACATGTTTTTTTATTCTTTAATTTCTCCAATATTACCTTCTTCTGTGTTTGATTTTTTTTTCAGGATATTGTTTTAATCACCCCTTTATTTCCTTTCTTCTGTAGTCTTTAGTTATTTTCTTAGTAGTTACCACAGGGATTACAGCTCACACTCTATTTTGAATTCATATCAAATTATTTTTAATAGACTACATTAACTCTGTTCCTATCCAACTCTGCTACTCCCTTTACGTCATTGACACAAATTACATCACACCACTCTATTTTTGTGCAGTTAACATATTGTTTTATGCACTTGTCTTTAAAATAACATAGAAAACAGAAAGAGGAGTTACATATCAAAAATAGAATATACTAGTGTTTACATTTACTTAATTATCTTTACATTATTTTTAAAAAATAAAAATAATGGTCTTTACTATGGTCTTTACATTACTTTTAATGTAAATGGTCTTTACATTTATTTTTATGGTCTTTATTATGGTCTTTACATTATTAAAAAAAAAAAAAACTATTAATTTTAGAGAAGTTTTAGGTCCACAGCAAAATTAAGAGGAAGGTACAGAGATTTTTCCCATACACATTCTACCCTCACATATGCAAAGACTCTGCCTTATCAACATTCCCCAAGAGAATGGTACATAGTTACAAATGATGAACCTATACTGACACATCATAATCACCTAAAGTCTTTGTTTACGTTATGGTTCACTCTTGATGTTGTACATTCTATGGGTCTGAACAAATATATAATGACATTTGGTATCATACTAAGTATTTTCAGTAACCTAAAATTCCTCTGTGCACTGCCTATTACTGCTCCCCACTCCCATCCCAACCCCTGACAATTACTGATCTTTTTTGTCTTTCCAGAATGTCATATAGTTGGACTCATACAATATGATAGCTTTTTCAGATTGGCTTTTCACTTATTAATATGCATTAGAGCTTCTTTCATGTCTTTAGATGGATTGATAACTAATTTTGTTTTAGCACTGAATACTACTCATTATTTCATTGCCTGGACGTATAGCGGTTTGTTTATCTCCTCTCCTACTGAAGTGCATTGCTTCCAAGTTTTGCCAACTATAAATAAAGCTACTGTAAACATCCATGTGCAGGTTTCCCTGTGGACATAGGTTTTCAACTCCTTTGGATAAAAATGTCAAGGGGAATGATTGCTGGATCACATAATAACAGCATATTTAGTTTTGTAAGAAACTGCCAAACTATCTACCAAAGTGGCTGTACCATTTTGCATTCCAACAGCAATGTAGAAGAGTTCCTGTTGCTCCACATTTTTAGCAGCATTTGATGTTGTCAGTTTCTAGATTTTGGCCGTTCTACTAGGTATGTAGTGATATCTCTTGTTGTTTTAATTTGCATTTCTTTAATAACATATGGAGCATCAATTCATATGCTTATAATTATATGACATCATATGTATCTTCTTTGATGAGGTATCTCTCAAGGTCTTTCACCCATTTTTAGATTGGGTGTTTGTTTTCTTATGGTTTAGTTGTAACATTTCTTTGGATATTTGGGGTAACTGTCCTTTAACAGATGTGTCTTTGACAAATATTTTTCCAAGTCTGTGGTTTGTCTTCTCATTCTCTTCGTACTCTTCAGACAGTTCTTGCCAGTAGTAGTTTTGATGAAGGAACTGATTCCTGCAGCTTCCTTTCTGTTGTCTTCCATGATGTAATCGTCCCATATATCGTTTTTTTTTTTTTTTTTTACTTTTCTAATGAAAAAAAAAGCCAAAATTCATTCACTTAATGTCCTATTCCATTCTCATTGTTCTAGTTGTATTATTTTTAGTACTATGAATTTTGAAAGGGAAAGAAAACACTTAGCTATTTGTTCAGTATCCAATTATTTTGCAGAAGCACTTCCTTTCTTAACTGTAAAATACTCTCTGCAGCTACTTATACTTTGTTTTTATCAATGTTTGCATTACCTTTTAAAACCTATGAAAAAAAAAGCCAAAATTCATTCACTTAATGTCCTATTCCATTCTCATTGTTCTAGTTGTATTATTTTTAGTACTATGAATTTTGAAAGGGAAAGAAAACACTTAGCTATTTGTTCAGTATCCAATTATTTTGCAGAAGCACTTCCTTTCTTAACTGTAAAATACTCTCTGCAGCTACTTATACTTTGTTTTTATCAATGTTTGCATTACCTTTTAAAACCTATGAAAAAAAAAAAAAGTGAAGTATGCATTTATACATTTCATGGCCAGGAAACAACTCTGGGTCTTGGAAGATTTTTAGTTTGATATAATCCCATTCACTTATTTTTGCTTTTACTTCCCTTGCAAGGTAAAGTTAGTCTCTTGTAAGCATATTATGTGATTGGATCATAGCTGTTGTTTTCTTCCATTCTACCAATATTTAAATTTTAATTGCTGATTTTAATCTGTTTATATTTAAAGTGATTACAGATAATGAAGCCAACTGAAGCCAAAAGAAACAGCACTTTTTTTAATTTTCAGAACTACTCCTGGTCACAGGTCTTAGATAGTTTATACTTCTTCAAGACCTGAACAAGCCCTCCAGCTATTCCTTGGTTTGTTTTTCATTTCAAAGCCTGCTCCTAACTGAAGCAAAGAGATTTAGAGTTAAAAAGTTCCCACTGGTGAGGACTGGCCTGTTTTCTTCCTTAAATCTTTTCTTACCAATCATATGGGTTATGCATTTGCTTATATCTAATGTTTTTAATATCATAGAGTGATATGAAAATATAACAGAAAATATTTTAGATATTTTAATCAGAATTTTTTCACATAGAATTTACAAATATATATTTATGTGTAATTATGAGACTGTACGAGTTTGTGTATGTGTGTAAAAAAGGCTCTTCAGATGACAAAAGAGCCCATCCACTCACTCTCCTTACCCACTTAACCCCTTCATTCAATCCTTGACATACCGCTATGTAACCCTCTGACAAGTCTAAACACAATTAAAACTACTTATGTAATTTGAGATCTACTCTGATAGTTTAGGAAACAAACAAAAAGTTACTTATTCAAGATCTCAAATCCCTTAACAAATGAATAATGTACATATTCTAGGCATATTGACCATTCTGGTTCTGTTGTTATTATCTTTATATAGCTCTTCGTTGGACTAATTAAGTGCAGTCTACTTCAGGACACAAAGTTCAGTAATCTAAAATGATAGGAGAAAGTTTGGATTTATGGAGATGGAGAGAGAAAGCAAGAGAGCAAAAGAGAATCAAAACATTAGTTTCAGGCAGTTTTGTGGACTGCAAATAACAGAATTCAAGTTAATGTAAGGGAGGAAAACATCTTGTGCAATTTAAGTACAGTAGAGTCTTAGAAATAACAGAAACTAGAAAGCCATCAGAAATCCAGAACCCAGGCTATCTTCTCTTCATGTATTTTATTTTTACGCTTGCAGAATCCAAGACCGGAAAGAACCCAAGCGGCACTCAGAGAGTTAGGAAGGTCAGCTTTATTACGCCGCAGGCTCAGCGGGATCCTTCCCAAAAGACAGCCCCTGGCAAGGTTTTGAGCAGGTTTTTATGGGTTGGGGACTTCCTTGAGTTGGGGAAGGGGTATGTGTTGTCTGGTGATTGGCTTAAGGTGTGGCTTGGAGGGGGTCATGTGGAAGTGGGCTGGGGTTTAGGCTGGGGACTTCTCTCTCTGCTGGGGCCACCATTTTAGCTCAGTTCCACGTGGCAGGGAACCATTTTAAGGTCAGTTTCCCCATTATTACTTCTCTTCTGTGACTTTATTATTTCTCCCAGCATTCAAAATTTAATTCTTCTTCTTAAAAACAAGAAAAAACATCAGCAGTCCATAGCATCTGATAACAACCCCAATGATTTTTATCCTCCACTCCTATAATCTGTCCCCAATCAATTCCAAATTTCCAAATAAAACAAACCTGATCAGACTGGCTCAGTAAGATGATTTCCCCTGGCCCAATCAATTGTAGCTAGGGCGTTTGCTATAAGGTCTAAATAAGATAATTCACTGAAAATTCATAGTTTGCTATCTGGTAAAAAGTAAACATGGGGAGGTGAGGGTGAGATGAGAGGCAGAACACAGGATTTTTAGAGCAATGAAAATATTCTGCATGGAATTATAATTTTTCATTGTACATTTTTCCAAATCCATAGACTGTACAACACCAACAGTGAACTCTAAGGTAAACTGTAGACTTTGAGTGATTATCATGTGTCAATCTAGGTTCATCTTGGGTAAAAAATATACAATTTTTGATCATGGGGAAGGCTATCCATCTGTGGGGGCAGAGGTTATAATGAAAAATCTCTGTACCTTAGATTTTGTTATAAAATCTAAACTACTGTAAAAAATAAAGACTTTTAAAATATAATTAAAAATAAGTAAACCAAAGATCTTTATTATTTTCATTGTCACCAATGAGTAAGGACAATCCTTCTAACCTTCTAACTCTAACTTATGTGTTCATCTTAAGATATATATGCAAACCCAGTATTCACAAATGGTCTGAGAAATAGAAAAGTCCAAAAGGTAATATTCAAATACAATATTCCAGAAAATCAACTCTGCAAAACACATTGAGAAAAAAAATCTCAATAATCATCAAATATACCGTGTTGCCCCAAAAATAAGACCTAGCCAGACCATCAGCTCTAATGCGTCTTTTGGAGCAAAAACTAATATAAGACCTAGTCATATTTTAATATAAGACCAGGTCTTTAATATAATATAATAAATATAATACATAATATAATATATAATATAGTCAGATCTTATATAATATACTATAAGACCAGGTCTTATATAATATTAAGACAGGTTAGTTAGCATGTTGCTAGGTTGACAGAGGAGGGGGAGTGTCCCTGGTGGAATAAACAAAAAGCAGCCATATCCTGAAACTCCAGGTTCTGGAATGTCTCCTTCACTCCAGGACAAAGATATGAGGTTAATAAATTATCTCAAATCCCTTTTGGCTAGACAAAGGAGCAGATCTGATAGAATGGGTTATTTCATTAATCCCTTCAGGATGGACAAACAGGACAGACCTAATAGATAAATTCCATTAGAAGGCTCCAGCCCCCTTCCCCAAGCAGGCAAGGGAAGGTATAAAAGTAAGAACTTTTGCCTCAGTCACTGGGTTTCCCAGTTTCGGGTAGCCCTCCTGCTTGGGAGCTGCAACCTCTTCTCCTGCTTTTACTAAACTATCTTCCTTTACAACTTTTTGCCTCTCCCTGGTCCGTGGATCCATTCTTTGGCTTCACGAGACACGATCCCGGCCCACACCCAGAAACTACCGGCAGATCCAATATCATTTACATCATTTGGGGGCTCGTGTCCAGGACTGAAGGAGAGATAAATATTATCTGTGACTTTCTATTTGCCCACCCTATGGGCCTTCATCATTTTTTGTTTCTCCTGTCACACAACTATTGGGCCTTTGTCAGCCATTTAAAAGTGACTAGCACAGCTGCCGACCTTAAGCCATGGAGGTAAAGGCTTTGCAGAAGGGCTCTGGATGATCCCCTCCGGCACTGAGCCAGAGGAATGTTGGCCACAGTCCAACTGCCTTTTGTCTTGCTTTCTCTCTCTGGTGGAGTAAAGCCCAAAGACAGTGGACCATTGAGGTAAAGGGCCCTTGGCAGCAATTGCAGAACTCTGAGCGTACCTACTCTGTAGTGTGTCCCAACGGCTCCCTGGATCTTCCCCCAGCCCAACTGCCCATAAGGGTGCAGTTCAGAGTCTTCCCTCTCCCTCTTTGTGATTTTCTCATATCTTTCTGCTGCCTTTTTCCTTTCCATGAGGAGACTAAATGCTGGTGCGTGGCTAGGATTGTGGACCTTTGGATCCTGTCTGTAGCTACTCTACAATGGGTCCCAAAGGTCCCTCTGATCCCTTCCCATCCCGACTGCCTGTAAGGGTGCCAACAGGATGACTCCTTGTCTCTGCTGTTCTTTCATCCTGTCACTGACTCTTCTCAGCTTTTGAGATGCTAGTCTAGGGTTTCTTCCCAGCGAGACATCCGTAACACTCCCTGCTGACCTCAAGACATTTTGAGGTAAAAACATGGACCTCTGCCTCTATAGGACATCTCTTGTCACTCAGGATAAGATTTACTGGCATTTAGTATTCCCTCTCATACCATCCTCTTGGGATCTCCTCCAAATTTAAAGTGCAAATGGAAGTGTCCTAATCTTTACCTCAAATTTGTCTGTTGTTTTTGTGATCTCTCCACCTGTTGTCAATTCTTCAGTAATTGTCTGGCAGCCCAGACTCATCAGGGGCTCCACCCATGGAGTCCTGTATACCTGCCACTTTCCTTTTACACTCTGCTTTTGTCAACCATCTGACAAAATACACAGGGGAGGGTGATATCTTCCAGACTCACTTTACCTTAAGGAGGAAGCTTTATCTGAAGCCTTTGGGGCTTCCGCTTCCTCTTTTTGCCCCCTTTTACCTATTGGGAATCAAAACTTGCCCCCTTGCCTTTCTGCCCAGACTGCATGCCTTCTTCACAAGCTTTGAGTATATACTCCCTCCCTAAACATCTTTATTTAGAAGGCCACTATTATATTAATCATGCTATCAATTTTTGTAATGCTCAGTGTTGGGTCATATACCCCTCTACCTTAAAGCACCTCATTATTGGCCACAGCCTTTATTGGCCTGTGGGCCAGTGCCAGACATTCAGGCAGGGACACACATACACACACACACACACACACACACACACACGGATTTGGGTAGGCGCCCACCGGAGGCACTGGCCAGGCCACCCAGGTAAGTGCAAATAATCCTGGCATGCCGTGTCTCCCCACCCACCTTGGAACCAGTCACGCGGTGTCTGTGGCCCAAGTTTTCTGGGGAGACGCCATAGAACAAGTTGTGGAGATGAATTGCAAAGGAACGGCTTTCTGTCCTTCCTCCCTTTCAGATGGGCAATCAGCCCTCACCTTCACCCCCCTGAACATTGGGACAAATTTGACCCTCAGACTTTGAAGAAGAGGCACCTGGTTTTCTTTTGTTCAGAGGTTTGGCCTAAATACACTTTGGAAGATGCGGAGACTTGGCCTTCTGAGGAAAGTATTAATTACAATACTATCATGCAGCTAGACCTGTTTTGCAGACAGGAGGGCAAATGATCAAAAGTTCCATATGTTCAGGCTTTTTCGCCCTGAGGGACAACCCAGATCTCTGTAAGAAATGTAGAGTTGACCCGGCTCTTTTGGCCGTGATCTCTTGCTTTCCTTCTCCTAAGGAGACCCCTTCTAAGGGGACTCCTCCAAAGGGGACGCCTCCTAGGGAGACTCCTTCTAAGGAGACTCTCCCTAAGGAGTCCCCTCCTAAAGTGACTCCTCAAAAAGAACCTCCAGTGGGACCCTCCTCTCCTGAGGAGGTCCCTTCAACAAACACGCAGTCAAGGGATCATCTCAAAGCTTTATATCTGGCTCTTCCTCCAGGGCCAGTTCCTGCCCCAGCTCCTTCTAATTGTCCTCCATATCCAGGACCTCCTGTACAGATGTGTCCCCAGCTTGGAGTAAATCAAAAGCATCCCCAGCACAGAATAAATCTCCTTCCCTTACAGGAGATGCCAGGAGGAGAATTTGGGCCTGCCAGGGTTCAAGTCCCTTTTTCCTTACAAGAGCTCAGACAAATAAAGGGAGATTTAGGGAAGTTTTCAGATGACCCTGACAAATACATAGACGTTTTCCAAAATTTAACCCAGGTCTTTGAGCTCTCTTGGAGAGATGTTATGTTAATTCTGAATCAGACTCTCACCAGTTCTGAAATACAAGTAGCCTTGCAAGCTGCCGAAAAGTTTGGAGATTATCATTTCCTAGCATATTATGAGGAACAGGCAGGATGGGATTCCACTTGGGAATCCTTCTCTATAGGGAAGCAGGCAGTACCCACTGATGATCCACTATGGGGTCCTGATACAGCCATGGGAAATTGGCAGAGAAGACACTTTTTGGCATGCATTTTAGAGGGACTGAGGAGAACAAGGGCCAAACCAATCAATTATTCAAAACTATACGATTAGCTAGAATTCGGGAGAAAATACCTCAGCCTTTTTAGAAAGGCTCAGGGAGGCCTTAAACATACTCCTATGGGACCAGACACCCCCACAGGGGATATTATTTTAAACGACAAATTTATAACTCAGGCTGCCCCAGATATCCACAGGAAATTACAAAAAATTGGCTATTGGTCCCAAAGGCACCTGGGACCAGTTACTCAAGGTAGCCAACACCATCTTTTACAATCAGGACGAAGAGGACGCCCAGGACAAGGAAAGGAAAATAAGAAAAAAGACAGAAGGATTAGTCGCTGCCTTATAGGGTGCCCGGGGAAAGGGAAGGTCCAACTTGGACACCAATGTGGACAGTCCAGCCATTGGTGGAGAGAATGCCCACGGCAACCAGAGCTGACTGAGAGACCTCCGCAGCCCTGTCCCATCTGTGAAGGGGGTCACTGGAAGCCTCTACCCCCGAGGCCAGCCTAGTCCAGTCAGACTCCCACTGTCCAGGACTGAAGGGTCCCGGGGCTTCTACCAATGGCTCCCTTGTCCCACTTAGCCATTGGGACTCTTGATCCCCGGGTAAACCTAGAAGTGGAAAGAAAACCTATTGGTTTCGTTCTACACACAGGAGCCACATTCTCTGTCCTGCTCTCCAATCCAGGGACCCGCTCCAATTGACATATCCATGGAATCACGGGTAAGCGAATTACTAAATATTTTTCCCAGCCCTTAGGCTGCATATGGGATGACCTAATGTTCTCCTACTCATTCTTAATCATGCCAGAAAGCCCTACTCCTCTATTAGGAAGAGACATTATGACAGCGATGGGAACTATTGTTCTCCTAGCCCCTGGAAGTATTTCTAGCTGCCTCCCAGTAGTAGAAACCAACATCAACTCTGATGTTTTGGCATCACAAGGGACAACTGGTCGCGCCTTAATGGCCGCTCTGTCCACATTCATCTTAAGGACCCCACTTTATTTCCTTGATGGAAATAATACCCTCTGAAGCCTGAGGCACGGAAAGGAGTAGTCTCTGTCATTAACAGTCTCAAATGACAAGGGCTCCTTAGAGGATGCAACAGCATTTGCAATACCTCCATCTTAGGGGTTCCCAAACCAAATGGAGAAGGGAGATTAGTTCAAGACCTTCGGGCCATCAACAAGACAGTTATTTCTATACACCCTATAGTTCCAAATCCTTACATACCCCTAGCCCAAATACCTGAAAATGACAGATGGTTCATGGTATTAGATTTAAAAGATGTCTTTTTCTGTATACCCATGCACCCTGACTCACAATATCTCTTTGCCTTTGAGGACCCTGAAAGCCAGATTTCACAGCTCACCTGGATGGTCTTCCTGCAGGGATTTAGAGATAGTCCACACCTCTTTGGACAGGTCCTCTCTAAGGACCTAAAAGATTTTTCCTGTAACAGCTGTACTATTTTACAATACGTTGATGATCTTTTATTGTGTGCTCCATCTGAAACCTCATCAGCCAAGACACTACTGGCCTTTTAAATTTTCTAGCCTCTAAGGGTTACAAGGTTTCCAAAGCCAAGGCCCAAATGTGTCAGACTTCTCTCAAATATCTTGGGATAATTATCTCTGAAGGTACTAGGGCCCTAGGGGAGGACAGAATTTGTTCCATCTCCATGTATCCCCTACCTAAGACCCTGAAACAATTAGGGGGCTTCCTAGGCATTACCGACTACTGCTTCCTACAGATCCCAGGATACGAAGAAATGGCCCACCCACTTTACCAACTAATTAAAGATACTCAAACTACAAATACTCATCTGCTACTTTGGAACTCAGAGGCAGACCAAGGCTTTAGTCTTTTAAAACATGCACTGTTAAGTGTCCCAGCCTTAAGCCTTCCTACAGGAAAATCCTTTCATTTATATATAACAGAAAGAAAGAGATTGGCCTAATGCAACCAGAGGACCCTCACAGCTGTTTAAGTAAGGAACTAGACTTGTAGCACTCAGCTGGCCATACCTGCAGCTGCCTCCTTGTTCCTGAAGCCATCAAGCTCACAATGGGATGAGGCTTAACCATCTTTGCCCCTCACCACACACATTCAAGGGCTTTTAAATGCTAATAGTCACTGACTCACTGATAGCCACCTCCTGTGGTATCAGGCCCTCTTATTAGAAAATCCTGTAATCCAAATACTGACCTGCTCCACCCTTAATCCTGCCACATTCCTCCCAAGATGGAGAAAGAATTAACTGCCAATAAATTTTAATACAAACCTATACTGCTAGAGCAGATTTACAAAAAACACCCCTAGACAAACCAGATTGGACGCTCCTCACTGATGAGAGCTCTTTTATAGAAAATGACATACAAAAGACTGGATATGCTGTAGTTTCTCTACATAATATCTTAGAAAATAAGACCCTCTGAGGCCAGCACACAACTGGCTGAGCTAATAGCTCTCACCCGAGCACTAGAACTGAGTAAAGGAAAAAGAGCCATAACTCTGGCTAATCAATGTGTTAATTTCACTAGCTAGTCCAACCACTGCTTTAATCTTTCAGGTGGTAACAGTTTAAACTGTAGCTCTACCACCTCTATGAGTTCTAATACACATGTCAAATTGCCAACTAAATGGTTTCTCATTTGTGGGAAGACAATCTCTCAGCTTACAGTACAGGGGGAACCTTCTCTCTCAGGAGATTAACTGTTTTCTTACCACAAAAACCTCGTCAGGTTAAACATCACAATAAACTTACTCTGGACTCCAGTTATAACATCGATATACATTTATTCAGCCCAGCTGGGCATGCATCCTTATCTCTTTTTGTAGTATCTGTTATAACCATTGCTTTATATGTAAAGATTTGTCAAATAGCTCGCTCAATAACAAAGGCCCTCAACACTACCTCGCAGGCTATCCATACCACGAGACAAGAGTTAGGACAGGTCAGAGAAACAATTCTCAAAAACAGAACTACCATAGATTATCTACTTCTCAAACACAAGCAAGTATATGAAAAGTTTAAAGGGTTATGCTGTTTCAATTTCTCTGATAATTCACAGTTAAAGACAAACTTCAATAAATTCATAATATGTTTTCCAATATTAAACTAAAAACAAGATTCTTCGATCTAGATTTTTCCTTCCTTACTTCCTGGCTTCCCAGTTTAGCAGGACTTAAGGAAACTTTTCTCATTTTTCTTTTATCCTTTATTATAGGCATTACCTCATGCTGTTGTCTACAATGCATCTCAGCTTACAGACTACCCACTGATTGGCTATAATGGCCTACAAGACAACTACCTCCTTATCTGGATTTGTTTATTTACCAGGAACCCTTAAATAGACCTCTGGACAACCCTGTCTGCTGGTCTCTTTCTACACCCCTCTTCAGCCTGAAGTAGCCAGAGCGGTCATCACTCCTATTTCCTAATGGTAGTTAGGGTCACATCTTCAGAGGGGGGATTGAGACAGTTTAGTTAGCTTGTCATTAGGTAGATGGGCGGGGGCGGGGGGGTCCCTGGTGGAATAAACAAACAGCAGAATGTCTCCTTCACTCCAGGACAAAGAGATGAGAACCCACCTTGAGGTTAATAAATTATCTCAAATCCATTTTGTCTAGACAAAGGAGCAGATCTGATAGATAGGAATGGGTTATTTCATTAATCCCTTCAGGATGGGCAAACAGGACAAACCTAATAGATGAATTCCATTAGAAGGCTCCAGCCCCCTTCCCCAAGCAGGCAAGGGAAGGTACGAAAGTAAGAACTTTTGCCTGTCACTGTCTTCCAAGTTTCGGGTACCCCCTCCCACTCAAAAATTGCAACCTCTTCTCCTGCTTTTAGTAAACTATCTTCTTTTACAACTCCTTGCCACTCCCTAGTCCATGTTTCCATTCTTCGGCTTCACGAGACACGATCCCGGCCCACACCCAGAAATTGCCAGCAGATCCTACATTAATATAATATAATACAATATAATATAATACCAGGTCTTATATTAATTTTGGCTCCAAAAGACACACTAAAGTTGATTGTCCAGCTAAGTCTTATTTTCAGTAGTTAATTCAACTTATCAAATTAATGCCTGTTACCCTTGGATAATATATAATCAATACTATCCATTCACCCCTGAGTATAGGAGTTCAATTCTGACTTAATTTTTTTTCTTACTGTTTGTCATTTGGATTCTAACTCATTAAAGTTTGGAAGAGCCTTAGCAGAAGTTTTTGTAGTTAACCCAAAATAAGATCTGCGTACTATAAGTATCATAGGCAATGTGCTATTTAAAAGTTGAACAGTTGCTAATTATTGGGGATGCTCATATGGTTGAGTCTGAATGTGAGAGTCAGGGCTGCTGTTCAACAAAGCACTGAGGCAGTTTGAATATTTTTGAAGGATAAAATTGGAGGACTCAGAGCATTTGCAGCCTAAGGCTATGGCACAATGCAGCCCCAACATTACCTTATCTAGAAACCACAAAACAGTTTAAAATATTGTCATGGGAGAAGGGAAAAAAGTGCTTAGATGTATTTGATTTTTAGTGTTCCTGAGTACACAAAAGATAAAGAGTATTGAAATGCAGCATTACCATATCTGAATCAATTCAGTGTCTGTATTACAAAATCTCTTTTATAAGAGAAACAATAGTGGAAACATCAAGGGAAAAGAGTATCCCTGTTTTCACACTAGAACATTCTGAGACTTTACAAATAAATGTTTCTTCATTTTAATTCAGAGACACATATGTCCGTGAAAAAACATCCACCTAAGAGAAAGCTTATAAGAATTTATTTGAACCAATTGCCAGGAAGCAAAATCTCAATGGATTGAGAAAATGCTCTGGTAAATGGCAGTTTTGCAACTTATTTTATACATTAGAATTAAAGGAGGAGAGGGTTACATGAAATTCTTTGGTGGTAGATTAAGGGGGTAGAACAAAGCAAAGCAAGGTGTCTGGGGTTGCTGAATAAAAAGTAATTTGGAAAAACATGTATTTCTTTTACATTGGTTGGTAGGGTTGGTTAATAGTTACATAGCATTTTACAGCACATAGAGATGGTGATCAGGGGACAAGAACAATGAGGGATTCTGTAGTTTCCTGCTCTGGTGTGGTGGGTTGTGCCCTGAGGGGCCAGGAAAAATACTCTGAAGTTCCAAGGGCTGTTATTTTAGATGCAAATAAAGGCAATAGACAGGCTCACTTACAGAGAAGCTACTGACCAAGGACCTGCTTTCAGTTAGTAGTTTTTATGTTCTGATCTTCCTATGTGGTTAATTTCGGTCTCTGAGTTTGTAGGGCCTCCAGGCTTCCCCTGAGCTTACATGTGGCCCCTTTTTCGTCCACTCATAGATATGGGGAAAAAGACTATTTAATGCCTTGCTTTCAAATTTAATGCATATTTAATAAAATCACATCCCATAAAGCAGGTTATGAAGTTTTGCTTCTCTGAATTGTATATTTCATAATTCCATGGGGCTCAGTTGCACTTTGTTAGTATTTGTGGTTCAGTCTCATCAATGAGTTGGCACATAGGGTCTGGCACTCAAAAAGTTTTCTTAAAATAATTGCAGCTTAACAGGCCTCATGTCGGAATTTTTATTATTAGAACATTATTATCATAAAAAGAAACATTGAGCCCATCTACAGTCTCTTCATTCCTATTCCTCTTCTTAGGTAACCATTAATCTACTTTCCATCTCTGTAGTTTTCCCTTTGAGAATCAGTTCGTATGAATGAACTCATACAATATATATCCCTTCATGTCTGAGTTCTTTCACTGAGCATACTGCATAAGAATTTTTGAAGGTTAATTTATTTTTATTGTTTCCGCTTAAATATCTCAAAAAGCAATACTCAAGAATTTTGAGTTAAAAAAAAAAATTAGAGTTACAATCCCTTATGAATGCAGTATAATCTATCTAGGGATTTTAAAATAATGTGTAACATTAAAATTTTTAATTTGAAAGTTACTTATTTTTTCTCTAGTTACATGGCTACACTCATATTTAGTTGGTAATGCACTTGATGGAAGAGAACAATGAACCTTGGGAAAATGAGAATTAATATGATAGACTGACCAGAAACTAGATAATACAATCCTTAGGAAGTTCATATTACCATGACCTATGTGAGGGTCCCTTCTAATTCTGAAAGACTCTTCTTTTGTTATTATGTTTTTAAAGTTATAAAATCAAGAACAATATCTTTGAAAATTGAAAGCTTGTAGTAAAAATTACATTAATTCATTTGAAATGTAGGTAGATGGGACTGAAAAAATGTAGGTGGGTGGCATTGAAAATTGACATTTATAGTCATGTAATCAGAAAAATGGCACAATTGTTTTAGTCAAAAATATTGGTTAATTATTCTTCATTAAGAACTATGTGAAAAACCTACTGGTTGCTTATAATTCTTAATTCAACACTTCAATTATATGAAAGTTGTATTCTGATAAGCACACCAAAAAATAATCATTGGTAAATACAAGGAGACAAAAACAACAAAAAATTACCAACAAATAAGTGTAATTATATTCCAAAGGAAAACAAAATATAAAAAACAAAATAAAAAAGACATAGCCATTTTCAAAATCAAAAAAAATATTTCCCCAAAAACATAAAGAAATACAAATAAGCATAAATGAAGCTTAGAGCTGTTGCAAACAGCTCTAGCAAACAGAGGCATCCAAGACGTATCTGCCTTCATGGTGAAGGAAATAAATGTTTCACATGTGAAGGAGGCTCACTGCAAAAAATTTGACAGTTCTTCGCCAATAAAATGAGGTTGAACAGAGCTGTGACTACTCCCTAGGATTATGGGTTATATAATGCTGCATTTTAGGAAGGGTACAATAACGCAGACACAGCCTCAAAACCAGGACCTCCAAAACTGTTCAGGTGCTGTGGGTCTTGGGGTATCCTGTGCCGCTGAGCAGATTCAACCATAAAGCAACGTGATAGGAGGGGCAAGTCTTGCTTACCATGCATAAGGGTGTGAGTATTTTAATGAAATAAAACAGTTTTTAACTTGGCACAAAGGCGTTTTCAATACATGTATGATTATTGTCAGGAGTTCAGCTGAGCTGGAAAAGCTGAGTTGCCAGGTATCAGAGTAGCCAATTAGAGTAACAAACCAAAAAATGAGAGTTAAGGCTTGAATCACTTATGACAATGGTACAAGGAAGAGTCTAAAACCAACAGAAGCACAGACCCATCCTGTGCCATTTTCCCCCATGGAAGTTTGCATTAGTCAAGGGTCAGGTGAAACAGCATAGTGGAGGTCGGAGAGTTCCCATGTATCCCACACCCAATATCCCTTATTTTTTTCCAGCTTTGTTGAGGTATAATTGACAAATAAAATTGTACAAATTTAGTATGTCTAAGTGATGATTTGATATACTATGTATACATTGTGAAATGATCACAAGTAAGTTAACACATACATTACCTCATAAAAAAAGTTACCTTTTTTTTTTTTTTCATAAGAACGCTTAAGATCTACTCTCAGCAAATTTCAAGTATACAAGTCAGTGTTACTAACTTTAGTCACTATGCAGTATGTATTGACTGGAGTTTTGATTGGAGTGTGCCTATGCCCTACTACATTAGTAGTTATAATTCTGACTTTATCAGGAATACTGTTTTCATTATTTATTTAATCAGCCCAAAACAATTTGAGAAAAAAATGATGTGGTTTACTTTTAGTTTGTAGCTTTTTTTGTAGCAAAACTGAAATAGTACAGCTGAGACTCAAATCTAGAGTCATCTTCCTTTATACACGTTTTTAAGAAATATAAAATAGTTTTGTCCTATGTGGAAGTAATCTCTGCTATACATACCAGTGTTTGCATAATTGCTAAGTCCCTATCCTCTTTTCACAGGATATTGTCGTTGCTGAACAGAAAACAGGAGACGAGTATGCAGAATTACATGATAGTAGCACTGGAGGCCAGTGCCATGTCGTTCCCTGGGGAGATTCCTGATGGGCACCAAAACCAGCACAAGAAAAGAGCTCATCCATTCATTTATGCATTCCTGACTATTGTTAGGTGTATACTGAGCATCAGCTAAAGAGTCAGAAAAGTGTGAAGAGTAACTAAGCCTGCACTTATTCCAGATGCTCCTCAAAGTATTTCAAGCAGTGCATGTCTAATTGCTTTCTCCTAATCTTCAAGAATGCAGTATACTATGCTTCTATAAAGTGAACTTGTAAAGAAAAAATATTATATTTTATTTTCAAATTTAGGGAGAAGAATATTGTGAGAGGTGTCAGACTTTCATAAATAAACCCTGTACTTGTGTTTTGATATAAATAAGGACCATTAAAAGAGGAAAAGGCTTGCTACAGAACATTGAGTGTTGCAGTTCTATTTTAAACAAGGCTTTCCCTGTTTCCTTAAAGCATCTTAAATTCTGGATACTATTTATATAATCCATTTCATAAGGAAGAAACGTACATTCTTTATTAAAAACTCATATGTTATGTCTTCTTCCTTGTGTATTTGTAGAGAAAAAATGTTCAGTATTAACACAGTGTTTTATAATTTTCTCTACAGAGAAGAAAGGCTAAAGACAAGGGAAACTCAAATGAACAAGCCCAAAACAAAGAAAACCCCCAAATAATTCCCTGAAGAATTTATGTTGATTTTTGATAGTTCTCCTTGTTTGCACAGGCTGACTCCTGGTTAAAAATCCATGCGTGGCTTTTCAGGCCTGACCATAGACTGTTACAAGTAACCCTTATTTCATGTAATAACACTGAAGTTCAAGAGTAGTGATGCTGCCAATTCGCATATGCCAAAGAGAAGCCCATACAGTGCTCCCTTTAAGGGAAAAGGTGAGGATTGAATATTTTGAGAGACAGAGAGCACATTTACATAACTTTCATTACAGTATATTATAACTGTTCTTTTATTATTGCTAGTTGTTGTTTATCTCTTACTGTTCCTAATTTATAAATGGAACTTTATCATAGGTATGTACGTAGAGAAGAAAATGAAATGTATATACAGGGTTCAGTACTAATCACAGTTCCAGGCATCCATTGGGGGTCTTGGAACATATCCCCCTCAGATAAGGGGGTACTACACACACACACACACACACACACACACAAATATTTAATGATCAGTAGCCATAAAGCTTATGATGAGATCCACCCAAAAAGAGCAATATCACACTGGTGCCTTATTTTCCTTACTGATGAGGCAGATTCTCTAATTAATGAGTCATAACCTGCTAAAATTCTCAATCTATTATGATCCAAGAAAATTTTCTGGCGTTATGTGTTTGGGTGTTCAAATTGCCAACAATCACAACTCCTGTGATCGCTGGTATATCCCAGCTCTCCCAGTCACCCTGTCAAATAATGAGGTGGTGAGAATGACAAGTGTACTTTTCAGTGTTCAAGACCTAGCTCTGGCACTTGAGCTTTGATGTGTCACAGAGAGAATGTGTCTACAGAATGATTTTGAAATGACCGAAATCTACCTGCTTACCCATCATAGCTTCAAAAGTACCATTCCACTCTAATGATATACGTAAAACTTCTTGGCCAAAGAACACAGTTTGGGTTCATTATTATATGAACTTTATGTCCACAATTTACCTAATAGCCAATGTATATTTAAATAACAGTAAGGCACAAAGGCAAATTTTCAGCCATTACTACACATTTTGGGAGGTATTACAAATCATAATACTAGAGGCCAAGTGATTTTTATCACGTCCAAGTCTTATTCTCAAGAAATACATTTCCATATAAACCAAAAATTTTATGTTAATACAGTTAGTTATTTTTATGTTAAAGAGTGCGTAACATTTCTTTAAACAGTCATTTTTTTCTTGTTTCTTTACTCTCTTACTCAACAACTTCAACAAAGGACTGTAATGTCTACACTGCTTTTCTTCTTGTATAAAAACTCAAAATATCCCTTATGTTGGTCTTGGTTATTCCTGCACCTGTTCTGAACTCTCCCTATTTCTTTTACAGTTTTCTTCTATCAAATTATTTCACTCTCTCACATCTTTATGACTCATAGAAGTACTTACAAATAAACACAAAATCTTCCCCAGTAGGTCTTTTTAAATTGGTTTAGGTCTTCCCAAATTTCTTGAGTCAGGAATCTACTCTTGGTCTACATTTGCTCATTGCTCTTTCAAAACTGTCCCTTTAAAATATGGACTATATTCCTAGCACTTTGTCTGCTTTCTTGATAGTTACTTTGTTGTATCCAACATTTCAAAAGATTTCTCACACTTCACAGCTTTTCTATAACTTTAATAGAAAGACTATTGAAAATACATCCCAGACTTTTGAAAATACTATGCATTTTGCCCTTGTTCCTCTTCTCTACACAATGCTGATTCTCCTCTCTTAGGTAAATTCCCCTTTATTTACTATTTGTAAAGGATTAGTCATTGTTACCACTTCAAATCTGAACATTGAAAAGAGTCAGCTTATTTGTGCATTGTGCTTTAGTAAAAAAAACACCCAATCATGAACCATTTATGCTATTTCCAAGTCTTTCCAGATGATCTTCTCATTCATCTACTCCAAGCCCTGAAACATGTTTCTGCTTCCCTAGCTCTTCTGTGCCCTGATATTCTAGCTTACCGCCTACATTTCAAGCCATAATGTGTATATTATCTTCTTTAGGTTACCAACCTTGGTATTCTCACTTAACCCTTGGGTTGTTTATTTTCTCAAGTTTTGGATTACAACCAGATCTGGGTATAGTCTTCTTACAGACTTGGTTCCAGAGAAAAAGAAAGTGAGGCATTTTATTTATTTTTTTGATATTGACTAAAGTCCAGAAAAATGATATTTAGCTACCCTAAATGAAAACCACAAAATCTGTACCCCTGCTCTTCTATTTACCAATATGAGGCCTTAAAGGAGTTCCACAATATCTCTGATGAAAAGTAGGCTGCTAACCTTATTGTAGTTTCCTGCACATAATGAATGGTTTTGGTCTTGTTGTTTTCAAGACTTTGTCTTTGTCATTGATCAGTTTGTGCTGTCTCATTGTTTATCTCTAATGTCTATCATATGTGGTGTATGTTGAACTTTTTCGATGTGTAGATTTATGTATTCTTCATATTTAGAAAAATTTTCACTTATTTCTTCAAACATTTTTCTGTCTCTTGCTTTCTCTCTTCTCCTTCTGATCTATCCATTATGCATGTGTTGTCATACTTACTGGTGACAACACCAGTAAGTTCCTGAGAAAATGTTTCTCTTAATTCTTTTCCCCTGTTCTTCAGACTGGATAATCTCTTTTGATCTATCTTCAAATTTACTAATTCTTCTTTCTGCCAACTAAAATCTGCTGTTGAGCCCCTATAGTGAATTTTTAAATTTTAATTTGAGCTTTTCAACTTTAGAATTTTCATTTGGTTATTTCTAGTGTAAATTTTATCTATTTGCTGATATCTTTAATTTCTTGAGTGACTATCATAAAACTTCCCTTTAAATCTTAAATATGTTTTTTTTGACATATTTATAGTACTTTGTAGTATACTGGTATGTAGTACTCATACTTTGAACATACTTATAATCATTGCTTTGATTTTCTGCTAACTCCAACATCTCTGCTCCCTCTGGGCAGTTTCTCAAAAACAACCAAACAAATATTTAGCTACAAAAGTGACTGTAGAAATGACTAAATAAACATGAAATCATTTATGTTAAGGATTGAGATATAAGAGTATTGTGTTTATGGGGAATCTTTTGTTTTTTAAAGCATTTTAGGAATTTTTTTCTCAGCACGTTTTATGTATTCAGTCTCCTTTTGTGTATGATTAAAATAAAAAAATCAGGAGAAATAGAAAATAACTCCTATAATCTTTAATCACCTTTACAAAACTGTTCTACATCTATCTCTACTCTTTTGCCATTCTGTCTTATGAATAATACTATGATTAAACAATACACTGATTTATATAGATCCACAGTTTCCAGATACCTTATTTAAGATCAAGCAGATATACAACTGAAAATAAGAAACTGAAAAAGTATAAAATGTGTAATGTGTGGATATCTGAATGCTTTATGACACAAATTATTAAGTGCAGCCATGTTTTTCTGGAACTAACCTTAGCTGACTTGTTCTCCACAATATTTCAAGAAGCCAACACTTTTAAATTCTGCTTCATTATGTACTAACGAGTAGCATTACATTCCATCATTTGGTCCAATACATACCTGCAAGTACAAAGGTTACAGAGTCTATTCTCAGAATCATTGCTCCCCACCAAGGCCAACATTTTTGTTTGGTCCTTACTTAGTTCATCTATTCTTTATGATAAGTATTCTCCTATGAATTTCTTCAATTAATTTCTGACAAGCCAGGTATAATTTTTTTGCAAACACTGAATCCAAGCAGTGAATATCTCCTATTCAAATTTCATAGCATATAAGACTTTTTATTATATTTCACATTTAACACTGCTTCTTTAACCTCGATTTCTAAGTTAATGGTATGATTGCACACTACTTGAGTTCAAAATTGTGAGCATTATTGGTGTGTCCTTTATGAATACCTAAAACAATATCGTAAACTGAGCTATAGGAGTAGAGAGGATGGGAGACGTTTATGAACAATATGGAACTCACTGGCTACAATGAGTACTTAATACATTAGTATTTTATCGTTAATTTAAAAACAACTTTGACTCTTCTATTAACATTTGGTATATTTATTTCCAAAATTATTTCATCAACGTGTGTGTGTGTGTAATTAATGTACACAGATTTATATTAATGTAATTGAGAATAAGCTGACATATATAGGTTTAAATATTTGCATTGCCATCTGTTTTGTGCCTTCAATATTTTACTTATCATTAAATATTAACCAAAATTTGATTCTTATTTAATATGTAATTGTTCATATAGACAATATTTTAGTCAAACATTTCCACAGTCTTTAGTTTTTTTTTTTTCCTCCAGAATTTTCATTCTCATATATAACACTCTGATTAACAGTCTTGAAAACAAACCTTAGCTTGTATTTCTGATTATTTATAGCATTACTTCCAGGAAAACGTCTTGATTGGATGGTTAAAATTAAATTGCTTGAGGGCTAACTAAAGGTTTCTAATATGTAATAATTATTTGGTCAGGTAATATTTTATACTCCCAGCAAAATATAATGTAGGGACTCTTATTCTATCTTGATTTTCCAAATTTTTGGTTTTTATATAATAAAAATAAAAACAATAAAACAGATCTGCATACTTTACACTTGAATTAACTTGCTCTCTCAAATCAACTCTGTAATCTCAATGAAAAGCATGAGCCCAAGAGGTGAAAAGTAAGAAATTAAAGCTCAGATTATTAATAACACTTTTCAAAAAGGCATTTAAAATTCTCTGCTATTTGCATTATATTAAGAAATATTCTTCTTTAAATGTCAGTGAGCATGCTTTCAAAATGCATTTACTTAACCATCCTTATTAATATTTCTGGTTTTATTTTAATAAAACATATCTAATCAAGATACTTTATATTTAATTTAAATATAATAGATAAATCAGAATATATTAATCATGTACATGCAATCAGAACATTAGAAACTTTAGAACTACAAAACTGTTGATTTATTGAGATATGTCAGCTACCAAAAGTGGCAAGTAATGAAATGAGTAGAAATGATTTATACTAGGTAAATTCTAATCATATTTCTTAAAAATTATTGTGTATGAAAATGAACATACACAACAACGATGAACTAATCGCTTTACCAAGAAGTCTTAAAATATTTTTAAAACCATATTTATAGTCCTTTAAGAAAATACATTTTTAAATAGTTTGGTCCCATTTTCAAGGGGAAAAGAAAAAAAAATTATCAAGTGAGATTATTTTAATAATCATTCTAGTTTCCTGTTAAAATAGCAAGAGATACAATGAGTTTAACAACTACCATAAAAGAATACATCCTTTTTGACTATATAAAGATATTTTTGAGGTCTTTTTCTTGGGTAATAGATGAAGTATCACTTTGGCGAATGATCATTTGGATTGTCTCTTAGAAGTTCACCATCACTTTACTTTCTTCCAAATTTTGTCAATGAGAAGTAATCTGTCTAAATTTGTACAGTAGGTGAGAAGAAGTGACTACTGTGGCAGTTACAGATGTGAAGTTCACATTTGGCTACCTGGAAAAATGTTCACTTTTGTAGCCCAAAGCAGAAAAGTTGTGAGAACTGCTCAAAGATTCTTATAAATTTCAGCAACTTTCTAGAGAGTTGTTGAACACTACTTGTCTTCATACTGCTGGGTGAAATTGTTGGCAATGTCTCCTCTGACCTTTGTTATTTTTGGAGTAATAGAGAGGCTTCTGTATTCTTGAAAAAACTTTGACTGATTCTGCATCTGTACCTGTATCTACATCTATATCATACACACACACACACACACACACACACACACACACATCAGGGTTATATATAAGTTATATTTCACATTACAATATGTTGCAATATTTATAGCATGTTGTCTTTTTGGAAATCTTAGAAATTACTGAGTAAGTGAAAAGGAAAAACAATTCATAGCTATTCAATTTTCTACACAGGTTTTCTTATTACATTTTAATTACTTTCTTATGTATGTATGAATGTACATATGTATATATTTTTACTTAATTGTTTTATCATTAACTGTATAAACTGAATTTGAAATTCACTGATAATTATTGCACTTAAAATGCCTCTTTATATCTATAAAAGAAAAGGGTAGTATTTATAACTGTGAACATGAAAATGTTAAAGCATAAATTCCTGAGATGCTCCTTCCAAGGAAGATGTTTAGTAGCGTAACACAAAAGGCATCATTGCATTTATGTGTTTTTTAGCAAGGGGAGATCCATTTTAAACTGAGACTTAATTCAGAAGTCACGAGAGGGAAAGCAGTCACTCGACTGTTTCATCATCAGGAAAGCTGTGGAAGAACACAGAGGCGGGGAGGGAACATGCAGAGG
This sequence comes from Rhinolophus sinicus, assembly GCF_036562045.2. Taxonomy (NCBI): domain Eukaryota; kingdom Metazoa; phylum Chordata; class Mammalia; order Chiroptera; family Rhinolophidae; genus Rhinolophus; species Rhinolophus sinicus. Next base: position 38,881,732 of record NC_133763.1, on the reverse strand, counting down.
CAGCAGCTGGAAGGCATGGTAGAGCTGAAAGACAGAGGGAATATTGTGGGTACGTCATTCTCAGAGAATAAGTTATAGGGGCAGCCCATCTGGTCACTGCATTTGAAGCAGAAGGAATCTCTCTTTTAACTGTAGAGTGGAGTTAAAGAAAATTATAGAAATAAATTAACGATGATTATATTTTAAAAGTATGATCTTCGATTTCAGAATAGGAGAATGTGACGAAAATGAGCTAATTAACAGGCCCTATCATGAAAAATAAACTATTTTAATATTTAAAATGCAGAAAAAAACAAAATTTGGAAATAAGTATAACAGAAACAATAAACTAAAAGTAGAAAAAGACAATAAACTTACTTTTGACACCACTGGTTAAGTGTTTAATTACTTTGAGAATTAGAAAACATAAGAAACCCACTATATATGATATTAATGTATTATATAATATTGTTTAAGTCTGGGGAAAATAGTATATAATTCTCATATACATATAATAAATCTCAAGTCTTTCTCCACTTTCTATAAATTGTTAAGAAAGAGAACCATTCATTATATTGCTATCACAACGACATATCTGCACTCCCATGTTCACTGCAGCATTGTTTGTAACAGGTCCTTGAGGGCATTATGCTAAGTGAAATAACTCAGACAAAGACAAACACTGTATGATATCACTTATATGTTGAATCTAAAACAAAACAAAGTCATAGAAACAGAGATCAGATTTGTGGTTGCCGGAGGTGGGGGATAAAGAGCGGGGTAATCGGGTGACGGTGTTCAAAAGGTACAAACTTGCAGTTATGAAGATAACTACGTTCTGGGGATATAACGTACAACATGACGATCCTAATTAACAACTGTTTTGTATATTTGACAGTTGTTAATAGAGTACATCTTAAAGTTCTCATCACAAGAAAAAAAATTGTAGCGATGTAAGGTGATGAATGTTAACTGAACTTGCTGTAATTATTTAGTAATATAGATACACATATCGAATCATTATGCTGTGTACCTTAAACTTAAGCAATATGTCAATCATATCTCAATAAAATCGGCTGGTGGGGGGGAGAAAGTGAGAAATGAAACACTATCATGATTTTTCTAATACCCAACCATCTTAATTCTCTTTTATCACCTTCCTACACATGGTGGGTACCTGTTATACTCGTATATTGTCACTTCCAAAAACATAAAGTATTTTGAAACTTGTTACTTTAAACAACAAAGGTATATACCGTGTTTCTCCGAAAATAAGACCTAGCCGGACAATCAGCTCTAATGAGTCTTTTGTAGCAAAAATTAATATAGACCTGGTCGTATTTTACTATAATATATGACCGGGTCTAATATAATATAATACCTGGTCTTACATTAATATTTGCTCCAAAAGATGCATTAGAGCTGATTGTCCAGCTAGGACTTGTTTTGGAGAAAACAGGGTAATCTGGTCCAATGAAAAACCCATGGTAAATAGTATGTGCTGTACCTTTTACATGTTAATTCTGTTGTGAAATTCACTTTGGAAATCTTTTCTATATTAATAGTGGCAAGGACTGTTATTGTAGGACAATGGAATTGAAACAACGAAAATCAAATCTTTTACTCAGTGTTTAGTATGCAAGTCCAGTACAGTGCAAGGTTATGTAGAGGTCCCGGCTTCTGAAAACTATTTCAAAGATTGTTTGTCACTTTCTGGTATGTTAGGGCTTGAGAATGTGCTGTCTTAGTGCTTTTGACACCAACTTAAGCTAACATTACAAAGAACTGAACACATCTTTCATCAATAGTTAGCATTAATTTAAATTGAAATCTACTAGGCATTTGTTATAAATACATAATAGGTTACAATTGAAAACAGAATGGTTATTTCCCTTTTTATTCATTTTAGACTTCTAAACAATTAACTAATAAAGACATGTTTATAAGATTTTAAAACAATGATTAGAAAATCAAAAGGTCTGGAAGTTAAGGCTATTTAATAAATAAAAGTCCACAATGGGAATAAAAATGTAAGTCAGAAATAATAACATTTAATATTGGCAGATATTTTCACTTTTATAAAATGAATTAATCAAGTTAGTCCCCTTTAATGTGGTAAGACTAAATATTCTGTTTTATTACAATGCTTTATTACAATGCTTTAATTAATTTCTAGAAGAAAAATGATCAAAATTTAATCAAAAGTGTATATGTTTCTATGCGATACATATGAAGACAATGAAAGAAAATTATCAAATAATGAAATTGTACATGAAAAAACACGTATATAACAAAAAAATCTCAAAACAGCTTATTCATTCCAGGTTAGTAAGATGAAAAGATAGATGAGGAAAAAGGATATACAGGGCAAAAAGTGTTGAATTTTGAATGTCAAATAGTTACTACCGTGTTTCCCAAAAATAAAGACCTAGCCAGACCATGAGCTCTAAAGCATCCCTTGGGGCAAAAATTAATATAAACCTGGCATATAATATAATATAATATAATATAATATAATATAATATAATATAATATAATATAATATAATAGCGGTTTTGTATTCATTTTTGCTCCAAAAGACACGTTAGAGCCGATGGTCTGGCTAGGTCTTATGTTGGGGGAAACACAGTAGTAATCATTTTTTTTTATTTCTATTTTAATAACACAGACATTTGCTTTAGAGCCTTATAGGTTGCACTTAAAATTCTAATCCCATTTAATGTTTATTATAAAGCCCCATGAATTATAACCAAAACTAGGACTCCATTTCATTCAGTCTCTCAAACTTCTCACTTGAGGAAATAGCAAAAATAACAATGGAACATACCAGTTTATGCTTGTGGGATAACTTGAGTTTTTCTTTCTTTTGAAATGTATATTTCACAAGTTTTTCAAAGCTTTGTGAAGTGGCTATCATTTGAACTGTGTTTCTTTATCCCTTGGTATTGGTGCCTGGAGAAAGAACTTCAAAAATGATTTTAAAAAAATAAAAGATTTCCCCAAGGATTTGGTATTTTAAAATACTCCCAATTATCTTAAGGCTACAAGTCATAGTTCCAATATGCAGTCTCTGTCTTCTACTCTCATAAATGTCTTCAAGTATTGAGATACTGAATACAAAGTTTCCAGTTGTGGTTTTAATTTTTTTCCCCCTAATTAGTTTGTATGACTATGCTATACATCCTTTGGCTGTACTATGTGGTATTATTATACTGTATTATTTTAGGGTTTTGTAATTAAACACTGAAATTACATTTTTAATGAAAAGAGACATGTTCCATCATCAGTAGTGCTTATGAAGAAAATAGCAAATGTCAGAGGAGCCAGTGCTTTGGAGCTAGGTTAGGGACAGATGCCCACTTCTCTTGGAATGACTGCTCTGCTTTAAGCAAAGTGCTGAACAGGGGTGGTTACCTCTGGTCTTCTCCACCTGCCCCTCTCAGGGTGAAACCTCTGCAATATAAGTGAGCTGGAGAGAGAAAATGGAGCTAAAGTGTTCTCCCCTGCCACATCTGGGTAAGAACCCTCACCCTACAAATTGGAGGTGGGTGAAAGAAAGGGGCCCCCAATTTATCAGCTACACTTTACAGAAGTTTAGCTTCACTGATTCCTTCCTCCCTCAGCTACTCAGTGGTGGGAAAGATGAAAAACCCTGACAGATTAACCCTCCCAGAGAAATACCATACCCCTTAACTGGGAACTGGGGGAAGAGTTGCACCCCAGTGCCAAGAGAGCTAGATTTCTTTGGGGGGAAAAAAAAGTGTTTCGTCATTTTCTATATGTTCTTAGGACAATTTGCAGAAACTTTAAGTGGTTATTTATTTTCATTCTAATCATCTGTTATGGGTATACTGCTGAGATGAGGGCCACAGAGTTCCTCACATAGTTATTAGGTTGGTGTACAATTAATTGGGATTTTTGCATTTTCAGCCTTTTAAACGGCAATCACTTTTGCACCAACCTAATATTTTGTAAGTAGAGTTCCTCCAAAGAAGTTATTATTTTCTTTTATCACAAGACACTTATTATTTGTAATTTTGAAAATACCACAATCTTTGACAGAGTTTCTAAATTTCATAACAAAATTTTAAATGCTCAAAAGTATGAAATTATAGCATACTTTTTGACATGGTACCTTTTTAAGGTATGCTATAAACATATATCATTATGCTTATCCAGGAAAAAAAAAGTAGAAATGTAATTATTTAAACCATCATTGAGGCATTTGACAGGCTTTTTCTACTGCTTCAAACTTGCTTTTGAAATGAATTACTTGCACTAATATTTGAACATTTTCAGTATGGGTGCTGGTGTTAATATTAAAAATAAACATTAGTATTATGATAGTAGTCATATTTTATATAAATGGTCTCCTATAAAATGCTTGTTATTTTTTATATGTTGATTTTTGACAAAAAGAAAAAGTCAGCATGCCGGGCAGTCGAGCAGAATCTCTGTTGTTTCAACAGTATCTGGATGGAACAGACTCAGGGACTCCCCTTCTTTAAACTCAGATGAGCCTCCAACCTCCTTTTTAGTCACCACTTCAGGGACCATCCTCTCTGCCACCCTCTGCATTTGGGACCAGCCAACACCAGTTTTTTTGTGTGGTTGGCTCCTTATTGCCCACCAATCCGGAGCTCTCAGATTCATCAGAACTACTCCCCAGAGGTGGTGGCTGGTGTCAAACCATCTGGTCACCCTACCTCTGCTGGCCTTCTCCAACTACCTGTCTCTGGGCTGCTGCTTCCACCGCGAGGATGTCTCTGGAGGGCATGGGCCAACTATTCTGCAAGATGGCTGAGGGGAACCCCCAGCATCCCAGGGTGACTTGAAAAAGCAAACCAGCGTGGTGGCCACACCCCTTTCCAGAACGTAAGGAACCGGGCAGAGCCACCACATGGGCAACAGGTAAACCCATTGCCATGGACACTGGGTGGTCATGGGGGAGATGAGGAGGGAAAACTTGAGAAGATGGGCGACCACTTGACTAACTTGTGACATTGTGTGGGGACAGAGTCCCAGAGAGCAGTTTCCAAACTCTAGGTCTCACGTGGAGGGGTGCTGGCTCCCACAGTAGATGGCCGTCAGCTGTAGCCTGTTTGCCATTTGGCCACTGATATAACTGCTATGGCTGCACTGGGGAGTGGGAGTCGGTCAGTTGGCAGAAAAGCGGACAGCAGGTTGCAAATAGTGTGGCTTCTGCATCCTGTGTCTCCAACCCAGCCGCCAGCGAGAATATAGTAGTGTGACTCCCTATCTATGGCTCCGTGGGTGTTCCTTTTTTGCCTCATCATCTCCTCCATTCTTATGTGGGGATAGGGACCAGAGACCCCGCATGACACCCTGCATGACAGGAGCCCCTCTGCAACTGCTGGTGTCAGGGCTTCTGCCTGAGCCTCTCCCTGCAGCCTCTAGACAGCTTTTTAACCACCTTGGAGTCCTCTTCCAAGCCTGGGAACAAATGGAAAAAAGTTTTTGTAGTAAAAAAAAAAAAAAAAAAAAAGTCTAAGAAAAGGCCCTTTCATCTTTCCTAAAATTAATTTACTCTCCTCTAAGTTCCCTTATTATGCTGGAATATGAGCTCTCAAATCTCACCACCTTTTTGGGTATCCGTTGTTTTTTTGTTTTGTTTTGTTTTGTTTTTTCTGTGATACCTCCCCATGTACATTGTATTAAAAATTAATAGATTTGTATATCTTTTCTCCTGTTAGTTTGTTGCGTATTTCCTAGATTCAGCTATTGTGCTGAAGGATAACAGAATATGCCACCCCTATATATATGATTCTGGCATAAGTATTATTTTGAGCTTAAGGCAATTAAGAAACAAATACAAGAAAAGTACCCTGCCCTCCCCCTATTTGCCTAAAAGCATGACATCAAATTTTCAAAGGTGTCCTTCCTTTCTTCTCTACCAGGAAGGACAAACTTAATCACCCCATCAGTTGAACACTATCAGCCTAGAGAAGGCACCAGAGGAATCTATACAACAAACTTTACTAACTGGCCTTTGGAAACCTAAAACTGCTTTCCTTTGTCCTGTCATTTCTTCACAAATTTATTGTTCTTTGTTGAAGATGCTATATAAGCTGTAATTCTAAGCCATCTCTTTGAGTTACTTATTTTTCCCCGGGTATCTCCCATATACACATGAAGTATACTTGTTAATACACTTCTGTTTGTTTTTGTCTTGTTAACCTATCTTTTATTACAGGGGTCTCAGCCCAAAACTCAGATGAATAGAGGGAAAATTATGTTTAGCAAGAGGCATCTCTGGAAACTTTCACTATGATAGATATTAGTCACTTTAAGGAAACGCATGATTTTAGATTTTACGTTTCTGTCTGTTTATTAGTAGTAAATATTTCATTTATTTTTCAGATCCTTCATTCTTAACTTTTTAAATAAATAATCTTACTGCAGGAGGAGAGTAACAGTCAATAGCAGGCAATATATAAAAATGCTGGAAATATTGGGGTTTTGATTATTTGCCTGACTGGAGAGTAATAAGAGACAAATTATAATTGTTTTCAATTATAAATTGAAAACAAATTATAGTTGTTTCAGTTAAACAACATAAACATTCTTTAACAAGTTATTACTAAATTATCTTACTGTGTTAATTTCCTAGGGCTGCCATAACAAAGCTTCACAAACTGAGTGGTTTAAACAATTTATTGTCTCACAGTTCTGGAGGATAGAAATCCGAAATTAAAGTGTCAGCAGGGTTGGTTTCTTCTGTGAGCTGTGTGGAAGAATTTGTTCCATGCCTAAAAATGTATGTTCCATTCCTAGCTTTGGTAGTTTGCTTACAATCTTTGACATTCCTTGACATGTAGATATATCACTCCAATCTCTGCCTTCATCTTTACATAGCATTTTCTTGGAAGGGCACAGTTATATTGTAGTGACTGCATCTTGATCACCTGCAAAGACCCTTAGTTCAAAACCAGTTCACACTCACTGGGGTTTAGAATTTCTAAATCTTTGAGGACACAGTTCAACCCATAACACAGGAATTTTGGCATCAGCACAACTGTATTTGTATGAACTAAGGACAAATACAAAGGAAAAGAAATACAAATATCCTACTTAGATAATTGGGGCTCATGTGCCCATGACTTGCATGTTTCTTCATAAATCGCTATAATTTATTTGTGATACAAAAACGATTTTATCAGTTCTAACATGCACATTTTTTTTACATTTTAAAATTTCTTAAATCATGATGCATATTAAAAACCCGTTACAATTCACAATTATAATTGCAAGCTTTTTCCTTTTAATAGTGATACTTAAAATAATATATTTTAAATAGAGAATGTAGATTTCATGATGTACGACTATGTGTTTTCTATTATGTGCTAAACCTCATCAACGTTATGTGTAACTTGTATTTATCCAGGTCATGTCTATATTCTTTCTTCACCCAGCTTATTTTAACAACATTTAATACTCTTAGGCAAGAGAAGACATTGTATTTCAACAGAAGTACATGAAATCAGAAATCTACATGTTTTTGTGTCACATAATATTTTCATTGAAAATAACCTTGAACCAACCAGGCATATGATCACTTATTATAACAAAGACCTCTAAATGCTTTAATCATGCCTTTTTATTTTGGTCCCAAATCCCCAATCACCTTATTTAATTTTAATGTTATTAAACTGAATTAAATTGCACAATGTTCAACACTTTAATGGGTTAGCGGCACCAGAATTGTTACCATATATCAGTCCTTTATGCAAAGTCTTCTTAAACAATTTGTGGATCGCTTTTTTTTTTCAGAATTGTACTCCCCATTTGAATTATGTGCACTGTGAAAGTTATATAAAATTCAAAGTCAAGGCCATCGTTTGTGGCCATTTTTATATGATTCTGTGTATTACAAATATAAACTTTGTTCCCAAGTTCTCTTCTCAAAAGTACTTAATTTGACTTACAGTATCTGGAAATCATATTTTCCTCAGCTAGATAACCCGTCTGTTTGATGTTAACAATATGCTGACCATCTGCCATGTTTCAGTTTCAAATCAGATTGGTGAATATTATTTCTACAAGAGAGTTTGAGAGGAAAGCTTAGGCCAAGCCAATAGAATTACAATTTTCACTATATTCATTAGCATTAGTATTCATTCACAAACACATACGTGTTTATTTTATCTTGTTCTGGTAGATTGGCATCCTAAGAGGATTGGCATGTTTAGTCAATAACATTTCTCTCAGAGACACTTTGTTCTTACTTAAGTAAAGAAAGATGAGGCCAAGAGCATTCTTTTTTTGTTTATTTCTATCTTTGTTTGTGAAGGGTCTTGCTATGATTCACTATCATTCCACTGTAGTCCAATTTTTATTTGGGGCTGATATTTTAATTAGTCCTTTGAGTTTTAACCAGTTGTTTTTTGGCAATTGAATGCACATGTCTCTAGTCACTCACTTTGACACCAATTTATATCTTGATATCCTCCCTAATTAATCCACTTGCATAGTTTTAATCAAATAGCTTACTACTAACATGAGGCTCTATTTATAAAATATTTTTAGAGGATCTTAAAATTTGTCTTTTTACTGTTATTATGACTCATTGCTTTTTAACTTTGCTGGATATAGCTCAAATATATCATGCTTTATCATTATTTAATTATTTCATGTAGTGCTGTATTGTTAAACTTGTTTACGTAATTTCTCTTTATGATAATTACTGGTATAGATAAACCATGTCTCATTTAGGAAGACACTTTTAAAGCACTTTACAAAAAAACGTTACTACTATTAATAGCAATCAGTTTATTATTACAATACTTAAAGTAAGTAGACAGAATTATAACTTGTAATACAGAATTTTTGGTTTACTGGAAGGTTTACGAGTATAAGTTAAATATTAGCCTGTGGTTTAAAAAGTTTCTAGAGACAATTGGTCTGATTAATTCCCAAAGAAAAATCGAGGCTACTTGGTCAGTTTCACAATGAAATGGCACAATAATAGACATACCATTCTGTTGTTCATTCTGTTCAAAAGGAAGAGGTAGTTCCCCCAAAGGACATAATTAGTTGAATCAGTCTCCAACTTTGGAGAAAAAGAGTCAGTGAAAAGTAAGCTGCGTTTCTGCTGTAACAGCCTTACTGGACAGTCCCCAGTCAGAAGCACCATCACAAGCCTGATTCTGATGCACAGGAGAAGACACAAACACACACACACCTAAGACCTAGTCCGAGGAGGAATAGCTGCAGATAATATTTTGCTTTGTTTTTAAAGATATGTATTTAAAATATAGCTAACATATGATATATTGGTTTCAGGAGTACATATAGTTGTTCCACATTTATAGACCTAAAGAAGTGATCACCATGATAAGCCCAGGGACCACCTGACACCGTACCACACTATCACAATATTATTGGCTGTATCTCCCATGCTGTATGTTACATCCCCATGACTTGTTTGTTTTATACCTGGAACTTTGGACCACTTATTGCCCTTCACCTTCCCCCCCTTTTTAATTTTTCAATTACAGTTGACATTCAATATTATTTTATATTAATTTCAGGAGGACAGAATAATTGGTTGCATAATTGGTTAGGCATTTATATAATTTAAGAAGTGATTCCCCCTGACAAGTCTAGTAGCCACCTGGCATTATGCATAGTTATTACCGTATTATTGACTATATTCTCTATGCTTTACATCCCCATGACTATTTTATAACTATCAGTTTGTACTTCTTAATCCCCTCACTATTTTCCATGCCCCCAGCCTCCTCCCATCTATCACCCCAACAAATGTAGTATCCATCTAGTACACTGTACATAGTTATTACAATATTATTGACTATATTCCTTATGCTACACCCTACATCTCCATGACTACATTGTAACAACGATTTGTACTACTTAATCCCTCCCCCTTTTTTCACTCACACTCCCAACCACCTTCCCATACAGCAACCAGCAAAATGTTCTCTGTATCTATGAGTTTGTTTCTGATTTGTTTGTTTGTTTTGCTCTTTAGGTTCCACATATAAGTGAAATCATGCTACATCTGTCTATCTCTCTCTGACATTCTCTACTCAGCACAATACCGTACAGGTTCATTTATGTTGCTGTAGATGACAAGTACCCATTCCCTTCCATGGCTGAGCAATATTCCATTGTATATATATACATATATACCACCTCCTCTTTATCCATTGTTTCATCAACGGATACCCAGGCTGCCTCCACATCTTGGTCATTGTAAATAATGTTGCAGTAAACATATGGATGCATGCATTCCCTCCAAGTAGCGTTTTGGGCTTCTTTGGATAAATACCCAAAAGTGGGATTACTACATCCTTCTTCGTTTCTTGTTATAGACTTTGTTTTAAAGTCTATTTTGTCTGGTATAAGTATGGCTACTCCAGATTTTTTTTTTCCATTTTCATGAAATATCTTTTTCCATCTGTTCACTTTCTGTCTATGTGTGTGTGTTTCAATCTGAAGTGATTCTGTTGTAGGCAGCATATGTAAGGGTTTTGTTTTCTTATCCATTCTGCCCTCCTATGCCTTTTTTTCATCTTTTTTTAGGAGAGAGTTAATTGGTTTTAATAAGCAATTCATGAATCAGGCAGCAACCCACCAAGCAAATAGAAGAGTATTCCTATCCTCTATGTCTTTTGATTGGAGCATTTAGTTTGTTTATATTGAAAGTAATGTTGGTAGCGATGTAGCTATTGCCATTTTATTATTCATAATTTTGATTTTTTTTCCACCTTAAAGAAGTCCCTCTACCATTCCTTGTAATACTGGTTTAGTGGTGATGAACTCCTTTAGCTTTTTCTGTCCTCTTTATCTGTCCTTCAATTTTAAATGATAGTTTTGCTGAATAGAGTAGACTTGGTTGTGGGTCCTTGCTTTTCATCACTAAATATTTCCAGCCAATCCCTTCTAGCTTATAAAGTTTCTCTTGAGAAGTCAGTTTACAGTCTTATACGGGCTCCCTTATAAATTACTAGTTGCCTTTCTTTTGCTGCTTTTAGGATTCTCTCTTTGTCTTTAAACTTTGCCATTCTAATTGTAATGTATCTTGGTGAGGGCCTATTTGAGTTCATCTTGTTTAGGATTCTCTGCACTTTCTGGGCTTATATGTCTATTTCCTTCTCCAGGTTAGGAAACTCTTCAGTCATTATTTCTTCAAACACATTCTCAATCCCTTGCTTTCTCCCTTCTTTTGGTACCATTATTATTCAAATTTTGTTACATTTTAAGTTGTCCCAGAAGTCTCTTAAACTATCCTCATTATTTTTATTTATTTGTTTGTTTGTTTGTTTGTTTTTACTGTTCCAATTGGGTGTTTTATGCTTCCTTGTCTCCTAAATTGCTGATCCAATCCTCTGCTTCATCTAGTTTGTTGGTGATTTCTTCTAGTGCATTCTTCATTTCAGTATTGTGTTCTTCACTTTTGACTGGTTCTTTTTTATGGTTTCTCTGTCCTTTTTTCAATGCTTTCTATCTCTTTGTTGAAGATCTTACTGAGTTCCTTGAGCATCCTTATAACCATTGTTTTGAACTCTGTTTAATGTAGGTTGCTTGCCATCATTTTGTTTAGTTCATTTTCTGGAGTTTTCTCCTGTTCTTTCATTTGAAATGTATTTCATTGTTACCTCGTTTGGGCTGCCTCCCTGTGTTTGTTTCTATGTGTTAAGTAGATCTTTTATGTCTCCCATTCTTGGCCGGGTGGCCTTATGTAGTAGGGGCCTTGTGAGGCCCTGGCACAGTCTCCCTGGTCACCTGCTCTGGGTGTTCCATGAGTGTCCCTTGTGTGGGTTGTGTGTGCCTTCCTGTTATAGTTAAGCCTTGATTGCTATTGGCACATCAGTGGGTAGGATTGAGCCTCAGGCTGATTGGCTGATGGGGTTTGGCCATGTCCACAGCTTACAGGTTGCTGTTTGGGGGGTTTAACTCAGTTAGTGGGATTTGCTCTGACAGGCTTTGGTCTTTTGAGACTGCTATTTGAGTGTCCCCTTGTGGGGCTAATTGAGCAGTGCTCTGTTGTGGTCAGAAGCCATCCTCCAGGTATGTTGGTTCTGGGGCCTCTTGGGAGGAGCTCCAGGGCAGGCCTAGGTCACCCACTGCCTATGACCAGCCAGGTCCCACTCGGTAGGAGCTACAAGGTGATCTGTGTTTTTTCACTGCCTGTGCTAAACCTAGAGACATGTGGGAGAGGCCATGCCTTGTGAGCCGAGGATGGCTGCCACCAGTAACCGGCCTGGGGTAGTTCCGCAAAAAGCCAGGATACATCAAGGCCACTTGCTGGCTCCCTTAAATTTCAGCTGCTGATACAGCCTTGTGCAGTGTGCTAGTTGGGTGAGGCAGGATCTTAGGGAGTCACTAGAGTGGTAAGAGTTGTGTTCACCAGGTTAATGTAGATTCTGCTTCAGTGCCAGTGCTGAACCTGGAGCTACTTAGGAAAAGTCTCAGAGCACACCGAGGCCTGTTGTTGTCCACTGGGGGCCCGTGGATGCTGATAGTTTTCCAAAAAAGAGTGCAATGTGTTCCAGTCTCACTGCTCACCAAGATAGTGCCTCTGGCACTGGGGGATTTGGGTGAGGCCAGGTCCCAGTGAGTCAGCAGGGTGGAGCCCCAGAGCTCACCAGACCAGTCAGATTCAGATTTGTCTGGAAGCGTAGGGGGCGAGCTCAACATATTAAAGATGGCGGCTGCCTGCTCAGCTGCATGGGAGAAGGACCTCATACAGGGAAAATGGTAACTTTCCTCCATCCTTGACCTTGAAGCCTCATACCTCAGTCTGCTCCCCATGTCCCTGTGATGCCACCTGAGTCACTGTCCCTTTTCTGGAGCCCAAGCTGAGAGCCTGCAAGTGAGAGAGTCTTTGAGTGGGTTATTTAAGAGGATGTCTGGGTTTCCCACAGCCTTCCGTCCCACCTGAACGGTCGGAATCCCCACTGTTTTTCACAGCCACATGTTGTGGGGGCTCCTTTTCCGGGCACCAGTACTCTGGGCTGTGGAGCCTGGAGAAGCACTGGGGTCCTTTGCTTCTCCAGGGGGAACCTCTGTGGCCAAGGTAACCCTCTCTATTCTCAAGCTCCACATGGAGGTTTGAGGTTCGCTAGATCCAAGTTTCTGCCCTCCTACCGGTCTTGACCTGGCTTCCTTTTATAGCCTTAGTTATAAAACTTTTGTTCAGCCAGACTTCAGATGGTTCTCCGTGTTGATTGTTCTATAATTTAATTGTAATTTTAATGTGTTCATGGAAGGAAGCAGGCACGGCATTTATGTCCTCCACCATCTTGGATCTCTAATATTTTGCTTACTTAGATAACATTTTTTGATACCAAACTTTATCCAAAGACTTTCCTTGAAGTAATGTGTAAAATAAATTAAAAAAAAAAAAAAAATGAGTCTAGCCATGCTGTGGTCCAAGACAATTATATATTGAAGAAGGATAGCTGAAACTTATTTTTATTACAAACTTATTATAATTATATCCTGCCAGGGTACAGTAGTGGGAAGAAGTGGGAATTACTAATTTATACCAATTTTCTTCTCTATTTTAACCACAAGAGCCCAATTAATAAATCAAGAGTCTTTTTTTTTCCTCCAAGTATGTATTAGTCAGGGTTTTCCAGAGTATCAGAGCCAGTAGGATCTAGTTGTTTATTTATCTATTAAATTGGCTTATGATATGGTGGGGGTTGAGGATTTGGGTGTTGGCAAGTTCAAAATCTGTAGGACAGGCTGAAAACTCTTGGCCCAAATCTGATATTGCAGTGTTAAGGAAAAATTTGTTCTTCCTCAAGGAGATCTCAGTTTTATTCTAAGGCTTTCCAGTTGATTGGATGAGGCCCATCAGGATTATCGAAGATAATCTATTTAAAGTCAATGGATTGTAGATGTTCTCCACATCCACAAAATATCTTCACAGCAACACCTAGATTACTGTTTAATTGAAAACTACAGTACTATACCTTAGCCAAATTGTCACATAAAACTGGCCGTCACAGTTCACTCCTTGTCAACTTAGCACTCATACAAATATCTTTAAAACATACTTAAGCTCCAAATAAAGAAAATAACAAAGTCATACTTCCACCTACTATGACATCCCTATCCTGCCTGCAACTGAAAACTTGTTATCCCTTTCTCTAGAAGAAGATGAAAAGTCCTTGGATGATGTTCACTCTTCTTGATAATTCTGTAACCTAATTAATGTAATGTAACGTTAAGTATTAATACTTTTTATGTCAGATGATAAGTGAATAAGAGAAGGAATAAAAATATTCCATAACAAAATATCCATACCATAATAAAAATAAGAAAGGACTGCTCATAACAATTACAGAATTACTGTAATTCTGTAATTCACTGTTCTTCAACTGTTCACCTCATTTATAACTATCTTCTTTCACTACCCATTCCTTATTTACTTTGGTCTTAACAAGCACTTTGGCTGGTCATGGCTCTTTGCCTGTTGGGGTGAACCAACCTTCATTATTGAAGGACTGGGGCCATTAGTAGTCCTTCATGAAATGGTTATCATAATTTTGCATTGCCTTTAATTACAGGACATGGTAACAATAAGAAATAGCCTACATGATCCCTTATATTCCAGACATGCCCTTCTCTCTTCCCTCATTGTTTAGTAGCAGCCCAATTTCCTGTTGATACTCAGGATCAATCATCCAAGCCAGTAATGTAACTCCTTTCTTTGCTTCATTCGGCAGCATGAGGAGCTCAAAAATTCCCCAGATGGTAGTCTGAATTGCCAATTTGATGGAGTCATTGTGTGTCCCTTGGAAGTATTCTTCCCTTTGGAACTAAGACCTCTCAATCAGCAGAGTATCATGTCACAGGAATAGGACACAAGATTTTTCCTAGTAAGTCACAAGGAATAGTAGTGAGTGATGCCACTCTCATTTCCACCTCTTGATTACTGAACCACAAAATGACTATGGGAAAAAGAGTACCATATAGAGGATACATATTTGGAGCCTATGTACTTCTAGAGGAAGGCATTCCTCTAGCCCTGCAATTTCCGCCTACCTGATACATGTACCAATCTCAGTTTCTTAGTTTTAACAAGTCTTCCTGGCAATGTAAGATGTTAACAATAGCAGAAACTGGGTAAGGGACATTGGCTAACTGTCTGTACTATCTTTGCAACTTTATGTGGACAAATTGAAACATAAAACTAACCATCAGAGAAGGTAAATTCTCATCTTGGGTAGGTAAACAAAGGGGTACCTTAAGCCCTCATGCCAGTCTAGAAATCATTCTGAAGCAGAACTGTGATATGATCTAAACTCACTTCCAAATGTAGAATGCCTGGGAAAAGTCCCCGTTCTGTTAATTAGCCATTGTGACAACTTAAACAAGTCACTCAGTTTAGTGCATCCAGCTATCATTACTTCCATTATTAAAATGGAAGTAATAATAGTACCTACGTTATAGGATTCTTACTAAGATTATATCAATAAATGGAAGAGATTTTTGAACAGCGCCTAATATAAGTGTTCAGTGACTATTATAATATTAATATTATATCATGACATAGCACTTGATTCCACAGATGAAAAATATGAAAAGGTCTGACATGATAGCGTGGAACCTGTATGCAATAGGAGTGAGGCATCCCCCACATTTTTGCTTCCTGGCACTAACTAGTTTTGTGACATTGGATGATTACTTACGACTTTTAAAGTTAGTTTCATTGGTTCTGTAAAGCAATGTTAGCAATACTCATCTTGATGGATGATTATAGAAATAAGAACAATATATATTTATATTAATGGACAAATAGAATATTATAAAAATAAACAACCTTAATATTACAATATATGACTATAGGACACATTTTATTTGTTGAACTTGTTGCAAGTAGATGTGGTAGCCTCTTGCATCCTTCCTTGGAAAAGACTATCTTAAATATGTAGCCAAATCATTAAAAGTATAATTTTATTGTTGTATGTTAGTGTTATTTAAAAATTTAGCCTATTCATTAATGAAATATTTTAAGGGAAACATCTATACACACATATGTATAAATATAGCACTGTGCATTTTTGAATTGCAGTCATATTATAATCAGTTAATGCTGTTAAGGAGATCCATTTCTTCTCATGAATAAGATCTTCTCATGAATTTTCACTTAGGCTCATGGGAACACATTTAACTACACTAATACTTTGAGAATATTGCTATACAATATATATACAAAGTGCTTCTTATTGAAAACTGTATATTAATATGGTGTAAATGAGTTTATTTTCATGTGTGTATGGTGGTAAAGGATCAATTTACCTATCTCTAAAAATTAGAGATAGGTAAAAGTCATGTATTGTTTCTTTTCTACCTAGCTCATTATATAGAAATACAAATATTAATTTAAAACAGTAATGCTTTTCTGCATTTTATGTGAATATCTCCAAAACAACAATGAGATTTGTTTTACTTTTTTTTCCTGAAAGTAAGGCATATTGTTACCAGGTGTCCAGAGACACCGTCAAAGAATACATGCAGAGGGTGTCAAAACAATGTATACACATTCTAAGAAAGGAAAAAAAAAACTGTATTAAAATTGTAATACTCAATATATACTGATAACAAAGGATGAAAAGAAGTTATGTGTATACATTGTTTTGGCACCTCCAGTATATATTAATCTCAGTCAAACACCCAATAGATATTTAACTTTGCAATAGAAATTTATCTTATTACTGAAAACATGGTAAACTGAGACAGTTATATTTTGATTATTGGTTAGGCATTTTTCTTAAAACAAAACAAAAAACTCCCAGGTATATAGGAACCTAGAAAGTAATGAGTAACTGACCACGTGGGGAAATTAATTTTTTTCTTTCTTTTTTTTTCTTAAATGTAGGGAAATGATAAAACCATTCAACTCTTACCATGAAAATGTTGTCAAATCAGTTCCTTCTTACTTATGCTCTACTCTTATGACTAAAATGTTTAGTATTACACTTGTTCAATTCCTCTTTTCATTATACATATATGTATTTTTTCACAACTAAAATCATAAACTGTTTTATCTGCATAACTAAATTTCAAGAAAACATTTTCCAAAACCGAATATATAATTTTATCATCAAAGAGCAAAATGTCCTATAAGAACATAGATACAAGGAGAAAAACTTCGTTAATCACATCTAATTCTCATACTAGAAAACAAAAAGATGAAAAACACAGCTTCTAACCACACATGTAGTTTTTTGAACACTAATATGTATTTGGCATTTAGTTAGATGTTGTGGTACATTGCTAACAATAAACAAATCATAATGAAATGAGTAGGTGTCATTCATGACGATGCTCTTGAAAAGATTTGTAATTGTATAGAAAAGTTAGAAACACATGTCGCATACTAAACTAAAACTATAAAGTGTTTCTGTGTCTTGGTTCAGAGGAAACAAGAATATAACCAGGCCTATAGAAAGATGGGAAGTAGTAGGATTACTGCTTCCATACATTGGGAAAAGATAAAGTTCACCTAGATGTAGGGTACAGAAAGCCACTGGAAGCAGCTAGAGTGGGGACACAAGTTGGGCGGGTTGGGTCTCAGGGAGTTACCAGGGCAGGGCAAACAGTATTTGCCAAGTTGATGGATCACAGATATGGCTCTCACCTGCATGCAAATGCTGCATGCAGGGAGGGCTCAACAAAGGAACAATGGCTTCTGTTAGCACTTCTTTCTGGGAGAAGTTGCTCCTCCAACCCTCTCCCTGCAGCCACCAATTCAGTGCCTCCCTGTATGTCCCAGTGCCTTTCAGCCCCAATGCTGGAGCTCAGAGTGAGTTCTTCAGTGAGTAAGTCTGTGTGGGCCCTATAAGAGGAATACCTGGGACTCCAGCTGCCCTTTGTTTCACTCAGCCATAATGTCTGCTGGTTTTCATAGCTGGAACTTATGGGAGCCTAGCTCCTCAGGGGGGACCTCTGCATCTGAGATATCCCTCCTGATTTTTAATTGCCACACATGGATATAGGGACCAGCCCATTCTTCATCTCCTACCAATCTGGAGTGGCTTCTTCTGTATATCCTCAATTATATAGGACTTCTGTTCAGTTAGTCTTCAGGCAATTCTAAGGTATGGTTGTTCTGTAGTTTAGCTGTGATTTTGATTTTGTCATGACTAGATGCAAGCACAGCATTTTCCTACTCTTCCATCCTGACTGGTCAGAATAAACTTCTATTTTGGAGTAGTTTTATTTTTACAGAAAAATTGTAATGATGGTACAAAGATTTCCCATAAACCCCACATCCAGTGTTCCCTATATTAGCATAATATATTAGCATGGTAATTTGTCACAACTAATTAATTAATATTGATACATTATTATTAGATAAACATACTATATTCAAATATCCTTAGTTTTTACCTAATGTCTTTTTTCTACACTACAGTTCCATTCAAAACATATTATATTCAGTTGTCAAGTTTCCTTAGGCTCTTCTTGAGTGTGATATTTTCTCAGGTTTTTCTTGTTTTTTTGATGATCTTGACAATTTTGAATACTAGTCAGGTATTTGGTAGAATCTCCCTCAATTGGGAATCGTTTAATGTTTTTCACATAATTTGACTGGAGTTGTAGGTTTTGGGGAGGAAGACCACAGAGGTACAGTGAAAAATCCCATTACATCACATTAAGAGTACAAGTATCAACATGATTTATTACTGCTGATGTTAACTTTGATCACTTGTTTAGGGTAGTGTTCATCAGAGTTCTCTGTAAAGTTACTGTTTTGTCCTCCTTTCTACACTGCAATATAGAAGGAGGGAAGGAAGGAAGGAAGGGACAATGCACAGATTCACTTAAAGAGTGAAGAGTTGTTCTCTACTCCCTTGAGCATAGAGTATCTATATACATTATTTAGAATTCTTCTGCACAGGGATTCGTCTATTTGCCCCCATTTGTATTTTAATTAATCATTTACTTATATCAGTATAGACTTGTGGATATTTATTTTATATGTTGGGTCATATTCCAATACTACTTTATTATTATAATTTTCCTGTATAATTCTTCCACCTTTGGCTATTGGGAGTTCTTTGAGCTGCCTTGTGTGTCCACTTGATATACCAACAGTATAATTTTTATTTTATTTATTTATGTATATTTGTATGGATGTATATGTTCTGCTGCTATTGGAGTGTATTTAGATTCTCTCAGTTGACATAGCATGGAAATATACATGTACATACTAACCAGTATATATAAATATATCTATAAATATTTCTATATATATCCATCTGTGTCCACATTAAGCTAATCATGAGTTCATACAATCTGTAACTCTAATTCATTAACATGTGAATTACTGAAGCTTTCTCACCTTATTTCAAACTTTCCACTCCAACAATGAGAAATCTGGCTCTCAACATCTGCCATCCTATTATGTCACGGTTGAATTCTGGTACATATGTATAATGATTTCATAATAGTTAACCCATGTCTCCATAGTAAAATAACATTACCAAATATAATATAATGCTTATAGACCATTTCATTCATTTTTAAACTTAGAGTCTCCACTCATTTCCAGAGTAACTACCCCCTTATATTTGGTTATTTCATGCATTTATAATACAGTTAGATTTTTTTTTGTTAGAATCTGCATTCCATCCTGAGAATCCCTGACCTCCTCAATATTTTAAAATTTCCATACATTAAGTTTCACTCTTTGTGATGTAAAGTTCAATTGGTTTGATATGCATAGTCTCATGAGCTCACTATTATAGTGTCATACAGATTAGTTTCATTGCCCTAAAAATCTCCTGTCCTTTATCTATTCAAACCTCACTTTCAACCTTAGCAACCATGATCTAATTATTGCCTCAATCATTTTGTCTTTCCCAAAATGTCATATAAATTGAATCATACAGTATATATAGCATTTTCATAATGACTTCTTTCCTGTTGCAATATATACTTAATATTTATCCATGCATTTCTTTTTTCAGCTTGAATGCTCATTTTCTTTTATTGCTTAATATTCCCTTGTATAGGTGTACCACAGTTTCCAGTTTCATCTTTGCAAGACATCTTGGTTGCTTCCAGTTTGGGCCAATAATAAGTAAAGCTGCTATAAACATTTACATACAGGTTTTTATGTGGATACATATTTTCAAATATGTTGGGTATAAATTTAGGAGCACAATTGTTGGATCATATATTAAAATTATAAGAAACTGCCAAACTGTCTTCCAAAGTGGTTGTGCAATTTTTGATTCCGACTATCAATGAATGTGAGTTCCTATTGTTCTTCATCCTCACCAGCAATTGGTATTGTCAGTTCTTTTGGATTTCAGCCATTTTTTAGGTGTGCTGTAGTATGACTTTTGTTGTTGTTGGGTTTTTTGTTGGTTTGTTTGTTTTTGCATTTCTGTAATGACATATGATGTTGCCTATCTTTTCCTATGCCTATTTTCCATCTGTATATTTTCTTCGGTAAAGTATCTGGTTAGATAGTTTGCCTATGATTTGACTGGAATTTTTCTTTTTATTGTTGAGTTTTAAGCATTTCTTGTATATTTTGGATACAATATTTTATCATAGGAGTATATGTGTTTTGCAAATATTTTCTCTTAGTCTGTGGCTTGTATTTTTATTTTCTTAACAGTGTCTTTCACAGAGCAAAATTTTTTACTTTTAGATTATTACCATTCTTAAATTAAAATTCTACATTTTTGGATTCATGTCTTTATTATGTGTTCTATTTTTATTAAAATAAAGTATACAATGAAATAAGTATTTAGAAATGTTTTCTCAAATACTTTAGTACTAAGTTATCTTTGTGTTGTTTGTATATGTTTCTATTATATTTTTGGAACTAATGTTTAAAATGACTAAATGGTCACTTAGATGCTGTTTGCTTTATAAATTCTTATGTTTCTTGTAATGAAGGGAAGCTCCATATACACAACATTTTTCTGAAATCTTTCTATTCCAAATATACACACCATTCAAAACATATAGTTACTAATAATATATCTGAATATTAATACAATTGCATTAAGTATGGTTTTTCTAATTGGTTCAACAAAATTTCAGAAATACTGGTCTCAAAATATTTCTAAACATCATTTTTATCAAAAATTTCACAAATTTCCTTTAGAAGTACTTACAATTCTACATTTCTTATTTCACTGTAAAAATAATTCTGATAGGTTCAATTACAGAAAATATACAATATTTCAAAATGGCATATAGAAAATTTTCAGCCCTCAAATAAAATATGCTTAATTGATTAGAGCCTTTAAATAGATATTTTTGAGCTTTAACAATCTATGTAGAAAACACCATTATCAGTTTTAATGTTAGCTTCTTAAACATATCTTTGTGTCCTAAAGGCAGCACTTAAACACACTCCTTTTATTCTAGGCCTGAACACTTTAGATTTCTACTGTGTATATGATTAAGGTGCACGCGTATCAGAGGTGAGAGACTTCTAGTAAATATAATTACTGTGTTTGACAAACCTTGAAGAGCTTGAAAATGTCACAGTGCTCTAACCTCAGGTTGTAATTCTGACATCACAAATGTTTCCTATGAGAGAATGAGAGAGTGAGTGAAGGCTTATATACAGAAATTATAGGAAGCAATTGAAAGCTAGGCTGAATTCTTCACTGAAGTGATAAAAAGTCTTTACCAGTAATTTTTGTTATGCTTCAATTACTTACATTTCAATTACACTCTCTCTAATACAGCTCTCCTCCTCATCCTGTTAAACACACATTCAATAGCTGTCCTTTTCTTATTAACCATGCACTGGAAAAAGCAAAATATTTTCTCAAAGGCTTGTACAGCTAAAAGGATTGATGGTGGACTCCTGAAAAAAAAGTGATCATTTAGGAGAGTATTGCCAATCAGTCACTGACTCATACAAATAACTGACTAGCTATCATTGTTTATATGAAAATTATTTTGAATGATTTTTCAAGTAAAGGAGTTGTATTACTTAAGAATAAGCTAGCATTTGACCAAAGCTCATTTCCCTGCAAAACAAACAAGTAAACATAGAAAAGATGACAGTGGTTATCTGAAAATGTTAAGATATCAAGCTCACTTGGCTAAATCACCATTTACTTCAAGTTTTTTAGTGCAGATATATCGTTTTTTAATTTAAATTATAAGGTTATATACATAATTTACATACCTGTGAAATTTGACTGCACATATCATACCCTTAGAAAAACATTTTCTACCCATTCTTTTTCAAGAATAGTCTTTGAACCACCTGCATCTGTACCACCCAGGGGAGTTTTAACGTAGAGATACCTGTGCCTCATCTCATCAGATCAGAAGCAGATAATGAAGATCTTGGAGTGTGTATTTTTACCACTGTTTACAACTTATGTTTGAATAAAATAGAATTTGAGAACCACTCTCGTAAACAACTCTGTATTGAGAGCAGTAGGCTAAACTGCCTCCTTGGCAGATTTAGTTGAGACAAGATAAGTGATTTTCCAAAAGATTGTTTCTATTTTTCAATAAAAAAAGGTTGTCATCCAAGAGCCATAAAGAGCACATACAACCTGACATTTATTGGTGGAAATCTTACAGGCAGAAACATGTTAGAATGCACTCAATCCCCAGAACTCTCATTATTACACAGCACAGGCTAAGCAGAAAGTTCCACACACAGCGAGGCCAAGGTTCCAACAGAGAGGATCCTGGGTAGACTACAGATGCACCAATGTAACACTGTGACATACTTAGGAGCTAGCCTAAGCTGGACTACAGAACTTCTATTTTCTCTAACTAACAAGAAATACGCCAAGACAACTTGAAGAATACTGGAGAGGGCATACTCAGGTCCAAGTTCTAAATTTGTCTACCATCAGAGGTGATATGGTGATATTATCATTGGAAAACAAATGGGATTATATTGAGAGGTGGTTTGGGGTATGATAATTGTGAAAATGAATTTATTAGGGAAATTTAGTGGTATAATTTACCTGTGTTAAATGCCATTATGAAACTGATGTTCATGAGTTTAAAGAGACCAGTTAACATTGTTGTGAGATGTTTTCAGATAATATATAGCTTCTCTGGAGCAGATTGCTGAGCTTAACTAAAGTTAGGCCTTTGTCAACTTAATATGATTGATTAGCAAGTGTCAAAAGTATTAATATTTGTAGAGAGTGTTACATCATAGAATCTAATATTTGTAGGCAAGGAAGAGAAAATATGAAGGGAGTGATGAATAGTGAAAGAGAGAAATAGTTTAGTGTTACTAGTTTACTGTTAATCCATTTTGACATCTTTTCAGATGTCAAAATTAGATTACTTTTTGTGAAAAATCTTTAGATTTTTATTCAGAACTTTAAAAATACTTGACTTTTTGAGCACTAAATCCTAGTGAGTTAGCTATGAAGTTAGTACATTTGTATATTGTCAGTGGCCACAGTGGTAATAATGTTTTAAAAATCTCACTCCTTGGCATTTTAAAATTCTAAAACAAAGATATATTTTAAGAAAAAGTAGCATGGTAAATGTAGAGGAGAAGCAGTGAAATGCCTGAATATTTACTTATAACTCTCAGATATCTTTCTAATTTTTAGGCTTATAATTGAGTCTATTTCTAGTTTTGTCTCAAATCTGAACTGGAGTGATCATAGTATATACAGCATGTTTTCGAATAATGTCATTTCATTCAACATCGTTTCATTATAACTTCTAACATTGATGCAATGCCATAGGAACTTTTGTTTATATCAATTAGCCTGTGGTAAAATTGGTTTTGTTATACATCATTTAGCTTATAATTAGAGAACCCATCAATGACATTAAGTGAATACTTACTGTATTGCTGACATCTACACTCATAAACTAGTGAATCGGTTTTGGGGATAAAGAGATCCATAGGAGTAAGAAAGGCACAGCCCTCCTCTATTCTTAGTGGTCTAATGTTGGAAAAGGAAATTGCTCAGAGACTAAATATTTCTGGATCTTTTTTATATCAAACAATGGCTACAATGGAATGAGCACTTTTTGGATTGGTCCCAGGCCAAAAGCAACAGCAGATCCCCAATGGTCTGGGCCCAGGAAAATTCCCTGCCCCTTCTTCAAAAGTAGAGCATCTTTTTCCTTTGTTTTTCTTCCAGATGCTGTGGGTCTTCAAACGTGCTCTTGGGCGAAAGCATTTGTTGCCCCTCCCTTTTATCATAACTTAGTATTTGTTCTTTAATGGAGGTGGTCCCTAACAGGGTAGCAGTAGTCCTTTCCCTCATCCAGTCTTGCCTGACAAAGGAAAACATTGTCTCTTATACTGCTTTGTCCAGTGTCATCTTAGTGAGGAACTAGTGTTCCACAGGAAAGAGCCTGTGAGTATATGTAAACTACCCCCCACCCCTGTCTGCAACATTCTGAGATTCTGGATCCACATGCTATTTTACACTTGGCCTTTAGTAATTCAGTTTTTAAAATTGCTGAATTCTTATCTACTTGTGTGGAGACTTTGTCTTTCTCCTATTGCCACAGACTAGCCAATGCTAATATCCCCTAACTCCTTTGAAATGGTTTCCTTTCTTTCAGTTCCACTCTAGTTGGTTGTTCTGTGACTCCAGCTCTCTGGATTCATGATTTAGTATATTATCTGATTTGTTCTTATTGTTAGAAAAGATGTGACACTTTTTCCAGCTTTTCCATCCAAGATAGAAGCCAGAAGCCTTGCACTATTTAACTTAATCCATTAAAAGATACAATTGGTGGCCAGATAATTGTTTTAATAAACAAAATTCCAAATCTATTAACTTGTATTCATTGAATAAAAAAATTATTGGATCAATATTTCAAAAAAAAAAAAAAATTCAACATATGCCCTTGAATAGCCTTTTATAAAGAGCTGTAACTATTTGGTTATGTTTTTTAAAAGTAGCAGTTTGCTTTAAGATATAAAATTTTACCTTATTGGGGGCTAGAAGTGGACAGAATAAATTTACATGTCAAGGGCTTCTCAAAAGAATCTTCTCAAAAAAGGCTTACATTCCACTTATAGAGACTGAAGCAATATAATGACAGTAGCTAAAACATATTTTGCTTACTGCCATGACACATTTTGACTCATTGAATTTCCAAATAATTTCATGACATAGGTCCTATTAATATCTTTATTTTACACAATCAAAATCAAGGATGGTGGACTTGAAGTAACTACTCAAGAACATCAAACTAGTCATTGTCCATGACAATATCAAACCAGGAAGTCTGGATCCAGAAGTTATGTTCTTAGTCTCTATGCCAAATGCCTCCCAAGATAAGTTATTAGACAAAATAAATAAGGAGTAATCTTAATGTTATTTTGCTTAATTGGAACCTATTATATGAGCTTTGAACACCACATCATCCAAAGAAATGAGTAGAGATCCTTTAAAAAAACAAAACTAATAGGTAGATATTTTAAAATTGGGAGCTTAGAATTGTATTCTCAGTTGACTAAAAAGAAATTTAATTTTATTAAAATTATTTTATTGGCTACAGAAATTTTTTATTTTCTATTAATAAGGTACTCAGTAATATGTGAATTTATACTCCTGAAATAAAATATAATCTGCATTTATATAAGCCTATAGAGATAGAATATTTTATAAATGACTAAAGATAAAACTAGATCAATGGGTAAACTTTGGTGGACACAGTCTACGAGGGCTAGACATGTTTTCCTATGTACTAATAAAGGAATTCCTGTAATGATACAGAGATGCAAAAGTAATTTAATATTTAGCAGGCAATATGACAGATTTTTTAAAATAGTTATCTCATTTAAATACTCAGAGATTAGTACCAATTTCTCCATCTTATACTGTAGATGGAAACTGAATTTCTTGAAGGTTAAATTTGGTAAAGTACACAGGGATTATTCCATTGAAATTTAAATCTAGTTCATTAATTCATTAATAAACACACTCCAGACTTGGGAAAAGCACATGCTTCCATGTGTTAACAAACATCCTGCATGTTACCATGCAATGCTCAGAAGCTAAAGGAAATAATTATGGGCTTAAAGGCCAACAAGTAATGGCTCTGAAAACAAATGTGTAAGCTCATTTGTACTTCATTAGCAATGTACCCCTGTTGTTGAAGTCTGTGCAGGAAATCCCGGATTACATATTTTTTTAATTTTAATAATACAGTAAGTAGGAAGAATAGGATTATAGTAAATACATGGATGTGCAAAATGCTAAATTATTTACTAAATAGACTCATATTAATAATATTCAGTGATAGTTGGTTTGGTACTACATAGTGATTATAAAACAAATAGATGTAAGTAAAAAGAACTACAAATGTACATAGTGCATTTGTACACAGTACATCTGTACAAATGTA
The DNA here is from genome assembly GCF_036562045.2 of Rhinolophus sinicus. Lineage (NCBI taxonomy): Eukaryota > Metazoa > Chordata > Mammalia > Chiroptera > Rhinolophidae > Rhinolophus > Rhinolophus sinicus. Next base: position 38,855,407 of record NC_133763.1, on the reverse strand, counting down.
CATAGCGTTTTGGGGACCAAAATGTAAAGATTTCCATTAGCTGTATCTATTCACTGCAGGGAAGCTCTGCACAGAGTTTCCATCAGATCTCCAAATACACATATGTTCTGCAATATCACATAACACTTTTAAAAACTATTATACATTCTTGAGAGTCAGGATTCTTATTTTTGTATTGACTCAGTCAAGGTTTCTTTTTTTAATTAAAAAGTTTACTTACCATTGTGGGGGAAAAATTAGAGTTTTAGCTGTTTCCTGCTTTAACGTGTGGATTCTTATATCCTTCTAAATCACCAAGATGATATTTTGGAAATAAACTGGAATTACTTTCCTTGTTAAATTTTCTCCCATGCTTATCACCTGCATGGCCAGCTAGTTCTGTGAGACTAACTGCAATGACATAGGCTAAAATGTAAATATGAGTTAGTGTTACAGGATAATTGTTCATTACTGAAGGAAAGAATCTCTTTTTTAGGAGTTTATGCATCTAATAATATCGCATCCTGCACGACAAGAGCTGTGGGAAGTGAGAAGGGCGGCACAGGGTTAAGACAGTAGCCAAGAATAGAGTGCAAGCGGGGCCAAGGGACTCAAGTCTCAAGGACTGAGAACCCCAAATTGGGCCAACGCATAGCTTTTATTGGTTAACAAATGAGGAAGTAAAGCTTGTTAATCTCAAGATCTGTGACTTTCATACATTATACTTGGAAACTGATTCAAACCAATCACCCTTGCCTGCAGACAGCCGGATCCAAAATCCCCAGGATGTCTTAGTAATTGTTATAAGTACCACCCCAAGGGACAAAACCTATATGCTGAAACTTACTGATATGACTACATGGAGAACTGATATTATCACATCATTGAATCTCTTCGCAAGCAGGTTGTGAGAAGGAATATAGCCACAGAGGCAGAAGCTCTCCTTAGCTGGGGGAACGTGGGGGTCTATACCAGCCTCTATCAAGTCTGTGAGTTCTCCAGATGGCCCCTATGTGACTGTCCCTGTCTTAAGTGGTTCCTTCCTTGAGGAATCCTACCCATCATTGACTAACCAGCCATTCTTTGGGGCCAAACAGGGAGACATAAGGTGTAAGCACAAAGGTGAAGCAAAGTCCCTGAAAGGATCAGTCTCACAGACTCTCCTTTCTTTAGGGGTAGGTATGAGGGGACAGACAGCTGTGTGACAACATAATAATAATTGCTTTACTGTGAGCTTGAGTGATATTTTTTACAAATCCAAAGATTTCTAGTCAGAATTAGACAGTACAACTGAAAATTTACTAGTGTTACAGACATTAGTAGAGTTTAGGAAGATCTATTTACCTTGATGTATTCGCTCTTATGGCCTCAGGTCATTCAGAGCCTGCCTTGGGATAGTGTTCTAATTTTTCGAGTAAAGCATAGTGTCATGCAGGGTGTCATGCAGGGTCTCTGGTCACACTCCCCACATAAGAACACAGGACATGGTGAGGCCAAAAAGGAACACCCACGGAGCCATAGGTAGGGGAGTCATACCACTATATTCTCCTTTGCGGCTGGGTTGGAGACCCAGGAAGCAGCAGTCACACTGTTCACAACCCTCACTGCTCTGTTTGCAGGCTCAGCCACCATCTTCTTGCTAGCCCCCATGTTTTGCTAGTGTAGCCACGGCAGTTATATTAGTGGCCAATGGCTCACTGGTTACAGCTGATGGCAACAAGCCACAGCTGATGGCCATCCAATCACAGTTGATGGTCATTTACTACCTGAGCCAGCACCTTTCCACGTGAGGGCAAGAGCCTGGAAACTGCACTCCTGGCTCTGTCCCCACACGTAGTCTCTCTTGATAAATTTTATCTGCTATTCTTTTTCTCCCAGTATGCTCATATTTCTTTTCAGTCTCTTTTCACTAAGGGAATACTCCTACTTAACTGAGTTAGATGATGAGTTAAACACGTTATTATTAGAAAGTTTAAAAAATATACCACAGAGCAACTAATTGCTTCTACGTACAAAGAGAAGAAAGTATAAAATGCAAGAATATAATAACTGCATCTTCAGTGAAGCTTGGAAGAGCACATTTTGTTTTGAACACAGGCATTAATCCCATCCCTCTGTATAAGCAGTGAGTGTGCTGTTTTAACACTTACTCTGGAGAGAAATGATGTGATTTATTCCTTTAAAGAAGGTGAGAGCATTCAAATTTCCAAATTACTTGCTAGGTTGAAACTAGAAATCCAGTTTATAACTCAATATAACAACTGTGGTATATTTCCTCTTGGAAGCAGAAGTTGTTTATATCAAAATTTCCTTCTTTTGATGTTTGCAACAGCACTAAATTCAAAATAAAGCTAGAGATGTTTGCCTGAGAAGGAAACAAGTCTAAGGATCAGATTCACCTCTGGAAGCAACCTACTGAGAAGCTTACTCTGAATCTGAGCGAAGATGTGTGCCTCTGTTTCTCGTAACTCCTTGTAGAATGACCTTCACGCCAGAATTTCAGGGGTGTTGAGACCATGAGTCTGTAACTATAATCATTAAATTCTTCCTCTGGAGTGTACTTCATATGAAGGATATTCAAGTGTAGGACAGACTCTATTCCTAATGACTTTGAAGTTTCAGCTTTATATTTTCGGATAATATAAAACAGGCAGGGAGAAGTAAACAACAGTTTACTATGTGGAAGGGTCTAACTTTGCTCAAGGCTTTTTTTTTTTTCCTAAGAGAGATATATCAGAAGATGACAAAGCTGTAATATATAATATGGTGATAAGACTAATTCATTATATTTTAAAATGTGCATCCCCTAAAATCATTTGACCTTGAATGGGGTCTAAAGAATTTCATATCCTATAAAGAGAGGGGAGATGAAATCTAATTGGCCACTCACCCTATTGTTCACATAATAATATTACTCACTTCAGAAGACATCATGAATCCCTGCTGCCCGAAGAATAAAGCATAAACTCCTCAATGACCTGTTTAAAAGTGCAATCAAGCTTTTTTTTTCAATCCTTTTCCCTCCACTACTTTTTTTATACAGACTCTCTTTCTAGGAAAACTGGTTAGAGACATCACCTATCCTATTCGCTCCTTACCCACTCCAGTCTCTGTCTTCTATTTCTCTCTCTCTAAGGCATCTTCTTGCACTAATTCCCATTCCAGTACTTCTATCTCTTTAAATCCTCACATTTTTAAGGTTTTTCACATGTGTAATGACAACAGTCAAAATTGTACAGAATAATCATTAGTGACTATGAAGTATAGTTATATGCATTGTTCCTTTTAATATTCTAAATAACCCTACTCTTATTGCCCTACTGTTATAAAATCCATGAGGGCACTATGAGTGCTCAATACACATTGAAGGAGTAATTTCCATTTTACATGTGAAGAAACGATTAATGGAATCAATTGATTTGGGGAAAGCACACAACTTGTGGCAGAGTGGGGTCTGTGTGACTAAGGAGCAGGTAGGGTTTTATTATTATTATTATTATTATTATTATTATTATTAGTTTCAGGTGTACAAAACAATGTAATAGACGTTTATACCCCTCAAAAAGTGATAACCCACCACCCCCAACCTACTACCCCTCTGACATCGTATATAGCTGTTACAGTTCCACTGACTATATTCCTTATGCTGTGACTATATATATATATTAAATTATTGTTGACATTCATTATTATTCAGCTTCAGCTTCAGGTGTACAGCGCAGTGGTCAGGCATCCACACCATCCATGAAGTGTTTTCCCTAATAAGACAAGCTTTCATCACATACCCTACAAAATCTTTAAAAGAGTATTGATTATATTCCCCAAACTGTCTTTCATACCTCCGTGGCAAGATTCTTAATCACAGTGCTGCTGGGGTACTCATTTTAGCAAATAACACCTTTCACGTATTATTTTACTTTACCCTAAAAATATGTCTGACGAAGGGAATTGTCAACTCCATTTTACAGATGAAGACACCAAGATTCAAAAAGCTTGTAACTTGTGATGGAATCAAGATTTGTATGCAGAGCAATCTGATTCCAAAATCCAAGTCATGTTGACTTTGATGTTGTACATCTCACAATGTAAAATAAATAGATAAAATGTTCTACGGTACTAAAACTATTCACTAAAAACCTACCATCCTATCTCTTGGTGTTAATTCTACCCTGAGCACCCTGAGCAGAACTTTCGACAATAAGAGCGATGTTGAAATGATATAATACACTGGCTGTAAAATAAACCATCAATCTGTCTCTTTGTGTTGCTTAGTGATTAAATCAAATCAACTACAGAGCTGATCACATTGATAATGATAAAAGGAGTTATTATGACAGAGAAATAATATTAAATAGGAAAAAATCAATTTGGCAGCAACTCAAAGATATAATCTGGGTCTTTTCCAATAATATTTTGAGTACATTTTCCTTGCATTATGTATGTTTTGCGACAATTATCTTGCTTTTTGTACCATTGGAATGAAAGACATTTCTCTCTGTTGCCATGATGCAAATTTCCTTAGTGAGTGATTAGGTTGATTTGCTGGTTATATCTTTTTATGAAGTGATGACAAATGGTAAATTAGTCTCAGTAAGGAAATGACAGTAAAATACGTTGTGTCTTATTCTATAGTTGAGATAATCAAGAACATATAGTTGAAAAACAGCGAAATCATAATGTTTAGAGTAGAAATACCTTTCATCAGTCAGCATTGATGCTTTTATCAACTAGTTTTCCATTTGTGAAATTAAAGTCTATGAATAATAATAGATAGTATGGGCAAAATCTGTTCTATTATCAATGATATAATTTCTGAAAACTGCCAATGTTTATAGACCTAAATAACTCCATTTTGTAGAAACTGCTGGCCTCATCTTATCAAATACATATTCAAAGAACTGTGTGTATCAGCTGACGTTCTGTCAACCAGAAATCTCAGTTAATTGGCAAGAATGTATTGCTGTAATACATCATAAAATACTTTAAAATGAAGTATCCAATGCACTGGAAGAAGTTAGAATGCATTATGCCAAAATTCATATTAAAAAACTCAATGTGTTTTGTAAAGTTGACCAGTTAAATATTTTCTCTGTGCTCATATTCTCTGAATTTGGAATCTTACTTTTTACGTAATATAGTAATCCTTCCTGAAATAGCATAGACTACAACATAAAGTTCTCACTTGCTTGAATACCTGTCCTCTTAAATCTTTACGGTGTATTCACTGTGTGAGGACAGAGCCAGGAGTGCAGTTTCCAGGCTCTCGCCTTCAAATGGAAAGGTCCTGGCTTAGGTAGTAAATGGCCATGAACTGTGATTGGATGGCCACCAGCTGTGGCTAGTTGGCCGTCAGCTGTAACTAGTGAGCCATTGGCCACTAATATAACTGCTGTGGCTACGCTAGCAGAAAATGGGGGCTAGCAAGAAGATGGTGACTGAGCTGGCAACAGAGGTGTATTGCAGCTAGCAAGTGAGACTGGTTGGCAGAGAGAAGTGGGTGACAGGTTGTGCATCGTGTGGCTCCTGCTTCCTGTGTCTCCAACACAGCCGCCAGCGGGAATATAGTGGTATGACTCCCCTACCTATGGTTCCGTGGGTGTTCCTTTTTGGCCTCACCATGTCCTGCATTCTTATGTGGGGTGTGGGAGCTGAGACCCCACATGCCACCCCGCATGACACACTGCAAGTTCAAACATCCCCTATATATGACCCAGTAAGTATATAGAAGATATATAAATTGATAACCTCTGTTCTTTCTATAAATTTAGTCAATTTTTTTAAAACCTCGAGGCCTAAATCATCACTGTTAAGCATTTTTCTTTTTTTCATAACACCTTCTACAAGTCTCTTTAATTGCTGAGACATGAAGAGATGAGGCTCCAATAGTAATCCCTGGGCCCCCTAAAAAGCTCAGAACATTTTGTTTATTTTAGGTTGTTCCAAATATCAGAATACTTGAGTTGTCCAGCACAGTTGACCAAGACCTTCCAGAACACTGGTATTCTGTTTCACTATTACATGTCCTGTTAGCGTTGACTAATTCCCAGTTTGACATTAAATCACACTTATTAAAAAGGACTTTCCTCCTTAGTTTAAATATTTTACTCTCATGTTTGAACAGTTACGATTAGCTCCTCACTAATTTTACATTCTGTAGCTTGTATTCCTTCTAAAGCAATTTACAGATGGATCTGATCATGTAAAATCTTCCATTTCCTCTACACTCCACGGCACTTGGCACCTTCCTCTGGTGTAGTCCTTACTACACTATCTGCACCCAGCAACCTGAAATTAGAATTGTCATTTTATCTTGTGTCTATCTCCAGCCACAGCTTGATAAATCATACATATCATGATCCATAATTATTTATTGAAATTGTATAGGGGGATTAAAGGAAATCTAGGTACAGAAAAAATTGCTAGCATGTTTAGCTGAGCAATTAAATGAATCATGGTGCCAATACCTGAGCTGGGAGAAATTTTAAAATGAACATGTTTGTTTTGAGACAAAATCTAGCATTTTATGTTTATGCTAATTATGAGTTGCCTATTAACATAGAAGTGCAGATTAAGTTCAAAGGCAGATCAGGTGGATTATTGTTAAGGTCCCCTCTACCAGTTTTGCACCTATTTCTTAATTATCTGCAGACAGATATTTAAAAATTGCTCTTTATTGTCCCTCCATACAAGAGTACCCTTTCTTTGTTTGCGTGTATAAATAGTTTGATTCAATAAAATGTGCTTATAACATATTTTGTGTTAAAATTAGCACTGTATTCTAGTTGCTCACCCCTTGAATTACTTTATAGGTCTGATTGAAATTCAGATATTTACTGCATTGCTTTTTGAAACATTCATTCATGCATTTATTCATTCAACAATACATGCGAATATAAGTAAGATGTGGCTCTATGCAATCAAAGACCTTACAGATTAAGATTAATGCTGGAGATCAATGATTGCAATATAGACAGATAAGAGTTAAAGACAGACAGATAGATAGATAGATAGATAGATAGATAGATAGATAGATGATAGATAGATAGATTGATAGATAGAAGAGATATATAGAAGTGCTGTGGTAACATATAGGAAAGATACCTAATCAAACAAAGGTTAGTCAAGTGGAGAAGTGGAAAGAATAAGCATTTGTTTTCCAAAGAATATAACCTGAGCTCTGTCTTAATAAAATCTTCAAAGATAGGAAACAATAAGCAAGATAAAGAATATTTAATTTACAGCAAAACATGTACGATAGACCTAGAAGACTAAAATAAATCTAGGCACTTCCATTATTTGTGTGACTAAAATACAACAAAGCTGTGAAAACGGGAAAGTTTCAACATCATGAACGTTTCTTTCATATTGTGCTGAGCCATTTATATTTATGTATCAGTTCTTAGTTTTGGTTGTTGCATTTTCTTTTTTTAATTACATTTATTTGGGTGGCACTGATTAGTAAAATTATATATGTTTCAAATGTACATATCTATAATACATTTATATTTTATCTTGAAGACAATGGGGAAACATGAAGAAATTGTTCAGGGGAGATATATGATCAGATGTAAAGTTAAGAAAGATTACTCTGGTTGCAAATGTATAGAAAACATAAAGGGAGATTAGAGGCAAGTTAGTTAATCAAGAGAGTATGGAAATAATTAAGGCAAACTGACTTAAGAAAATAGCAATATGATAGATGTGAGAGGTGATGGGAAAGGATCCATCAAAGATGAATATCTGGCTCAAGTAAATGAGTAGATGGTGTCACCAGTTATAGGGGAGATTGCAAATGGAGGATCTGATTTGGGGATGTAGTACAGGTCCAATAGAAGGAAGGAAATATGAGGTCGATACAGTTCAGGTATATTGAGTTTGAAATGCCTCTGTGACACTAAGGTTAAAGATATATATATATATATATATATATATATATATATATATATATATATATATATATATATGGTTAAATACATAGTACGTAGGTCTAGAACTCAGGGACAGATAGGAGTTTGGGAATGGTCAATCTTTATTTGCAGTATAACAGCAAGTATACCCACTACCAGTATTTATATGTGTTAAGAATAAATAAAGAAAAATATTAATAATTCAAGATTCAGTAATTTTTTAGTTTCTATTATATATTATTCTAAATGTTTTCACATGCATTGTCTAATTTAAAATTCACAGGAATCCTACAGGTAGAGGAGAGAGAAGTTGCATGACAATTGACATTCTATAGATCAATTTACTGAGACCCAAAGGAGTTAACTTGAAAATTACATTAAACTAGTGCCAGCAGAGCTGAGGTGGACTCAGATTACCTGTCTTCAAGTCTAATCCTCTTTCAATGTCATTAGTTGCCTGTCATGGCCATTGTTGATATTTTGGTAGTGTGATAGAAATCTAGCAGTGAATTTTTTTTTCTAGTATTTTAAATGAATTATAATTTTTTTTTCAATTACAGTTGACATACAATATATTAATTTCAGGTGTACAACATAGTGATTAGACATTTATGAGACGTGAATTTCATAACAATCATGCTAACTATAGAGTTTAGAAAGAAATTAGTATTCTTATATTAATTCGTAGATTAGAATTTATACCATTTACAAAATACAGGTTACAGCAACATCAACAGAAATATCCATTGTCTGCAATAGATTTAATATAGGCTGTTTGGTATTTCAATAGCAAACTCACACATAATGTATATTCTCCAAACACACAACTTTTTTTCAATAAGCCATCTAAAGCATAACAGTATTTGAAAAATATTTATAATTTCAGCCAGTACAACCACCTGCAATGGTGATTACTTACTACAATATGGGCCCTCTTATTCTTGTTTAGAGAATAAATGTGGAAAAGATATTTCAGTTTCCTTAAAGTTGGCTACTATAGACAAGGAAGAAAGCAGAAATCATTTCCATCCATGCTAAATGATTACCTTAATGGGGGCCAATCATTAGGTATCTTGATTAATTTGTACATTTTATTCGAATTATACAGGAACTTTGATAAGCATCATGACATAACAATGATGAAAAAGACATTTCCTCTATTTGAAAGCCATCTGTCTGTACATTAATTGTAGAATTGGAAAATGAACCAGTGGAACAAAATGCTGTGCGTAATATAAAGTCTCAATTGCAGTTTATATCAATATTTGGTTTAGAACAAAAACGATGAATAGGATAATAGTGAAAACTTCATGACATCATCACCAATAAGACTGTGAAAGACAATCTTCAGATAAGCTAGGTATAGTAAGGATATCATGATGACTGAAGAAATCAGTTAAGCTATCAGTCAAAACTGTTTATGGATAGGCATTAAAAATGTGAAATCAACCAGGGTCAGAACTACATAGTTGACAATATATCCCAATTTACCCATGAATGCCTTTCTGTGGTTCCGTTTTTGTCAATGCTTTCATAGCAACACTTTCTTAAAGAGTTATAGCTTACTGTAGTTCATGTGTTACACTTCTATCCTTTTTACCCTGTGACTGAGACAAATGTTAGCTTTAGTGGTTCTATATTACTTAATGGCAGACATCTATCAGTTCATTCTGAACTACAGAATTGATATAATACGATCTCTGAGCCTTAGTTTCACTTTTTCCCCCCTCAATACACTTCCATAACAACAAACATTCAAAAATATTCACAACACATTTTTGTAATAAGTAGATAAAAGATATAGTTGTAAACCATTTTTCTCAGGCTGTATTCAGAAGAACTAACGTTAACATGTACAGTAATTACACTTTCACCTGTTGAATATATAAACCAGATTGCCTTTCTTTCATTATAATGTATCAAAATAAATAAGTAAATTAGTTGCATAGTTTGAGAATTTTAATGTTTTATACACAGTTTTCACTCTGTAATACTAAATCTTTCAAAATTATGTTTCTAATGCTGGATTAAAATTAACAAGTTTCATTCAGAGAAAAACTCTGATTTTAGAACAACACAGTCCTTGGACTATAACTATTAAATAAGATATTTATTGTTTTGATTATACATGGAAATTCTTCACTTGTTGAAATAGTACATTTCAATAGGAATCTTTTATTGAAATAATTATTTGTGTCACAATTCTGAATATTTGGGATAATAAAAATACAGAATTATGTAATTAAATTAATATTAATTAATATTAAAACTATATGTATCTAAAACTGCTAAATACTTTTCCAGTAAAGCTTATGAACACATTCTCAGCTAAATACATGTTGTTTTTGTTTTCCCATATTTCAGTTAAACTGACAAGCCCTTTCAAACCTGCACCTATCACAAAGCAATCATTTTGAAAATTAATGTAACACACCCTGAATGTGGTGCCTGAGTTTTAATATAGGTTTTAAATACAGGCAACCCCATGTAACATGGTTATTAGATTCCTAAAAATGCTGTCTTATGCGAATCCGTGTTATATGAAACAAACAACTAGTACAAAAAAAGGGGATTACGGTCAACAAATTAAAAAAATATATATACTATTATATTTTTATAATTATGAGAAATATCTTTATTAAAGCAATTTTCACCAAAAGCATAACATATTAATATGTATTAAATAATGTTTTCTTCCTCATCACTACTAAGAACCATTAACCGAGAGCATTTTCTTTTTGACAAGGTATTTCATCCTCTGAACTTTCTTCAGCATTGTCTTGACTTCTATTCTGTATTTTTTGCAAAAGTAAATCTGTTATTTTAGATTGCTTGCTTTTGGCTGAGAGATCTTTATAAATTTCGTTACATGGTGCTAAGCACTTGTGAAGTTCTCTCTTAAACTTTGTGCTTCTTTCAGTGGAAGGATCTTCATTTAGGAAAATGTGCAGTCAAATCTGATACGACATCCATGCTTGAATGAAAAATTTCAAATGAGATGTCTTTTGCTTAAAAGCTTTTATTACGCTCTGTGTTGCTCGGGGATTTCTCTAATTCTCAAACCGTGTTAGAGAGAAACCGTGTTCTAGGATGCCGTGTTGTATGAGGGGTTCCCCCAATTCTCGAACCATGTTAGAGCGAAACCATGTTGTAGAAGTGCCATGTTATACGGGGGTTCCCTGTACATCCTAGTTTTAAACTTTTAAAACTTTTCTTTCAAAATTAGTAGTCGTGGGGAAATAAAATTGTTTAATAGCATTTGCCATAAACAGTCTCCTTGTTGAAAACCTAGATAGAAAGCAAAGCTCCTGGGAGAAATATCAAAATTTAAGATGTAGATTTGGTGATATGATCATTAAAACCATTAGAGTAAATCAGTTATTTTGTATTAAAAACATAGAGACGGGAAAAAATGAAAGAAAGCATAAAAAGGAAGGAAGGGAAAGAGGGAGGGAGGGAGGGAGGGAGGAAAATCAATTTATGAATTTCTCTGCTTTCCACTGCTCAAAAGGAACAAAAACCACGATAGTTGTCTTGTGATCTCCCTCAGAAGAGTCCATTCACTTTCTGCATTTAGTTATCCCATTTGCTCTCACCATTAGGTAATGATGGCGTACTGCTGTATAACAATCATACCACAAACTTAGTATCGTAAAATAACATATATTTCTTATTACAGAGTTTCTGTGGATCATGAATCCAGGGAGAGTTTAGCTTGAGCCACCACAAGGCTGAAAACCAGGTGTCAGCCAAGGATATTCCGCTTGTGAAGAAGGATCTGTTTCCATGTTTCCCAGGTCATTGGCATCATTCAGTTTCTTTGGGGCTGTCAAACTGAAGGCCTCCATCTTTTTTTCTCCTTCTTCTTTTTTTTTTTTTCTGTCTGTAAGCCAGAAATCATTTACAGTGCCTTTTCCACATGGACTTTCCAGAAAGAACTGCTGGTGGTTGAGATCATGATGTATGAATGTATGAATGCATACATGAATGTATACATATATATGAATATAGAATTCATGTTTTATTTGTATAAAGGTCACATACTAATTTTTAAATAAAAATATTAACATAACCAAAAAGAATTGGGAATTTTTCTCTTCTATATTTCCAATAGAAAATAAAAAGTAAAATTTTGCTAAACCCGTTTCTGTGAAGTAATTCTACTAATTTGTTTCATCAGTTCAAAATGACACATTAAAATTATTTTACCCACAGTGAAAAAGGATGAAAGAAACATCCACTCTAAGCTGATAGTTCCTCTATCTAGAACGTTTTCTGAAGTCTATTTTGAAATAATCAAGTGCTGAATCTTAAGTGAATTCATTTTCTAATAGACATCAATACATAAAGACATAATTCATAAAATCCAATGTAATTGAAGGTTTTATTATATCCAAAGCAAGTTTCTTTGTCATTTGGAAGAGCATTAAGTTATTATAAAATAATTCTAGTGATACAATAATTATATTTAATGATTTAAAAATGCGTGTTTTGTTAAATAACAAGCTAAATGTTTAACAACAACAAAAAGAATGCCAACTTTACATCTAAATATTTATTTACTTATAATTGCATCTTTTTTATTTTCAGCTTGAAAGATTTATATTCTTTGAGAGCACGGAAACCATTAATGCCAAGCATGATTGGTTTTCAATCCCCTTTTCCCCTCTAGTTGATGATGTGTTTTGTTTTCTTTAGTTGTGGTATAATGACTGGTTGCTTGCACTGTTTCAGTTGTGAACTGAGTTAACCTGTTGGCCTTTCCTAACTAATACTCTGTCTTTTTGTCTTTCAAGTGTGTTTTTCTTCTGTATAAAGTATTTAAGATTTATCATAATTATTTATCTTTTTATTTTTGCAAAATATTAAATATAGCATGTGTCCTGTGGGGCGGCCTGCAGGGTCTCAGCTCCGCTCCCCACATAAGAACACAGGACATGGTGACACCAAACAGGAACACCCACGGAGCCATAGGTAGGGGAGTCACACCACTATAGTCTCGCTGGCAGCTGGGTTGGAGACACAGGAGGCAGGAGCCACACTGTTCGCAACCCTCACTGCGCCGTTTACAGGCTCAGCCACCATCTTCTTGCTAGCCCCCATTTGCTGCTAGCGTAGCCACAGCAGTTATATTAGTGGCCAATGGCTCACTGGTTACAGCTGACGGCCAACAAGCCACAGCTGATGGCCATCCAATCACAGTTGATGGCCATTTCCTACCTAAGCCAGCACCTTTCCACGTGAAGCCGAGAGCATGGAAACTGCACTCCTGTCTCTGTCCCCACAGCATGAGAATGCCATCAGCTTGTATAAGAAAATTTATAAGACATTTTCTACCTATACTTATAAAAGACTAGCATAAGATACCACAAAGCAGTGTAACACAAATAGGAATAAATAACGTATTAAATAATCTACAGTATGGAACTTATGTGGGTTTTTTCGTTTGTTTGTTTTTGAGACAGAGAATGTTACAAATTTATCCAAACCTGGGAACACTTTTTTCTATTTTTCTCCTTTCAGATTTAACCTACATAACACAATGTGTTGGGCTCAAATTTATTAGTCACTTAAAACTTCTGCGTGTTTTATTATTTTACATTCTTTGAACCCCAATAGTCAGTCATGAAGCACTTTTTGTAAGGTAGCTCTATGCTTTTATAACACCCATGTATAAACAGAATGAACCCTAAATTCCTAAGAGTTTAGAAATTTTCCCTGTCAATGTATTTCTACCCTTCCCCTCTGGTTTTAATGTTTCTTTATAAAAGAAGCTAATTAATGACTTAAATAGGACACAAAGAACTTTGAACAAGTTGTACTTCCCTGTGATAGTATTTTAAATACTATGAAGCATTTTGCACTTACTACAGAGTTATCAGTCTTGCAACTCTTTAAAGGAAAAATCTAAGGATAGATTGCCCCAGAAGGGCTGCTTAATGAAAGGCAGGATATCCTCAAGCAACATGTATTGCTAAACAAGTTAATAGAACTTATATAGTACAAATATTTTAAGTGTTATATATCAATATGTGTGTATGCAGAGTGTATAGATATAGATATAGATAGATATAGATATAGACATAGATATAGATATAGATATAGATATAGATATATAATTTGTGGTTATGTATATACATATATGTGTATATGCCATTGTAATAGCATAAACAAAATCATATACTTTTTTAGTAAACTATTGGTGATTGCACCGAGAGTAGGTATACAATTTTGTTATGGATGTGAGGCTGAGGGCAAGGAATAGTTAGATTGGCATGGCATTTCCTCCTGATTCAGGATTTGTAGGGTCCTTAGAGAAAATTGGTAACAACCTTTCAGAAGTACTGATTACAAACTGAGATGCTCTGCATATTAACTACAGGTCTTTACCCAAGTGGATATAGGAAAAAAACTAACACTATTAAAAAATATGGAGTGAACCCAAGAATGCTTTGGGGGTGGGAGAGTCAAGGAATTGTCTTTGAATATAATGATTAAGATTCATTTATGCTGAAGCAAGTTAAGTTGCTGACATTACAAGGCAGAAACAATGATGAAATCAATGACATCACTCCTCCTTTAACAATTTACTATTTCTCTAAGTGGAAACGTAGGTTCTGAAAACTGAGATCAATATATACTAGCATTGATCTATAAAGACTAAGGACTATTGACACTGAAATATGAAGATGGAGTTTTAAGAATAAAAGTATTTTAGATAGGAAAATTTATGATGATAAAGCAGTAAGCACCTCATTTAAAAAATAATGAAACTGCGGAATGCAAAATTATCAATAGGAAAAAGTCAGGTTAGAAAATGTTGGATATGTGTGAATGATAACATTTACACTTTAATGCAAATGCATCACACTTGTATTTGTAATAGTATATGAATATGGGAAAACCAAACCTTTCCTGTTATTTATTTTGATAATTATTTGACATAGAATATAATTATATGCCCAAAGTTTTAATATAGTACCTAAGAGCTAAGATATTTAAGAGCAAGATTACATGATTAAGGTCAGGTTTTATATATAAAGTTGTCTTATAATTTCCTAGATATTATTAATCACTGTTATCTAAATTTAACAAAGCGTAATTTTCAGTATATTTTGAACTCTTTTGATACACTAAAAAATATATTTATCTTTCATAATGTGGAATAAATACTGCAAAGAGGATATTTACATTTATTTAACAAAATCTTGCTTATTAAATATTATTTATTTAACAGATATTTACTTACCACTAAGTGCTATGACACTCACTATGTGCATATTAGATACTCAAGAAAAAATAAGACTAAAATGCTGGGTTCTTGTTCTCTGGGTTCTTGGGTTTCAAATAAGAGATGGGCAGCCAAAAAATATAGTGGATAAACAGTAAGGGATTATCATTTTCTGATTCTGGTGGTGGACATAATATAAACTTAACATTTCCTCCTCACAGTAATATTTAATCATAAATATTCCATTTTAAAGAAGATGAAACTTAATGTTATTAGCTGTTCAAAGTCATTTGAATTTCAACTTCATGGTAATTTGGGGTTCAAACACATGATTTAAAAAAAATCCTTGATAACATGGGCAAATGGAAAAATTGAACAGACAACCTCTCCCCAAAGAGATTTTAAAATATAAAAGAATTTGACAATCAATAAAGTAGAAATCCCAAATTAATTGGAAGGAAAGGTAATAGTTATTAAACAATATTGGAAATATGGGCTTTAAATTTGAGAAAATGAATTAATTTAAATAATTATCTCACACTATTCAACAAATTCAATTTGATTAAAGATTACATTTTAAAACAAAAAAATAGAATTAAAATAAATACTCTCAAATGTTTGGATGAGGATGTGTTGAAAACTAGAAGTGATCGAAATTATGATTAAAAATATAGACATTTTGGACATATATCTTTCATTGTCTATGTTATGTTTTTAAATAAAAATATTAAAGAGAGTAAAAATGTGTAATTGTAAATATGTTAGTACAAAGATGTTGAAAGAGGATTTATTATTTATTTATAAATTATAAAGTCTATAATTTAGATGTGTCAATAAGTCCTTGGAAAGAACGTATAACTGGGTTGTAGGTATGAATTTAAGAGCCAGGGAAGAAAAGTTTAAATGAGAAAGTGTGAGTGAGAAAACCACAGAACTTCAATACTGTGTGTATGTGTGGAGTAATTAGGAAATAGTCCAGGCCACTGAGTCATTAGTATGAAATGAAATACCCAATTTTAAAAATTCTTGTCTTTGTTAAGAGGTTTGGATTTATTCTGTAGGCTGGACCGTCAAAGAAGGATATTATGAACATTATAACTGCAGAAAACAAAATGCATATGCAAAACAATTAACATGAAGACAGATGAAAATCAGAAAAATAAAAATGAGAAATCCTATAAGGAAAATGGATGTAAGCATGTCAAGAATGAAGGATAAAATAATGTCTGTAATTAAACACTAAAAACTTGTCTATGAGAATCTGCATTACATCATGTATTATTTGTGGACTACAGGTAGGATGGAGAAAACATACCAATATTTTTCCTAGTGGATAATTGAATACTATTCAACTATTCGGTGTATTTTGATAACCAGATAAATGAAACATAAAGACAGTTTCCCTGAAAATAAGAGATACTGTTGTTATCAGTTCATATATTATCTCAAGTTCTTGTTAGCAGTCCAAGCAGAAATTCTATTTCTCTCTTGTGTGAACCATAACCCTTCTACTTCTGTCTTACTTTTGGCTGAAGTCTCTGCAAATTTATTTGAAAAATTGGTTTGTCTGTTTTACACTTCAATTTTATGGGCTGCTGCTGTAAAAGGACAGGTAATTTGCTCAGAGGAACAGTGGAATCTCTGGCAATAGTTGTCATACTAATGGCTAATTTAAAAAAACATAAGTACTTCAAACAAAAGTCTAGATATAGAGAATATATAACAGAGTTTGTAATAAGTATCATTTGATATTCTGACAAAATATATCACAGCTTTCACATACTTCTCATACTTGTTTTAGGTCAGATTCTTTAAAGAATATCCAGAGATGAAGATGCATATAAGCAGGACAATTAAGTTTGCGAACTCATCCTAGAAAAAGCCTTACACACCTCATTGCTGAATATCACTACAGTCACCTTCGAAGCACTGCCCTTGGGAAGCTATGCACTGACACCAGTGCCTAGTCCACTCTGCAAAGCAATTTTGGAACTTTTTTCTGGAATGGCCATCAGAGCTTTCGTCACATTACCCTTTATGTCCTGAATGTCATCAAAATGTCTTCCTTTCAATATTTCCTTTATCTTTGGGTAAAGAAAGAAGTCATTGGGGGCCAGAGCAGGTGAGTAGGGCGGGCGTTCCAATACAGTTATTTGTTTACTAGCTAAAATCTCCCTCACAGACAGTGCTGTGTGAGCTGGTCCATTTTCATGACGCAAGAGCCATGAATTGTTGGTGAAAAGTTCAGGTCATTTTTGTCTAACGTTTTCATGCAGACTTTTCAGCACTTCCAAATAGTAAACTTGGTTAACTGTTTGTCCAGTTGGTACAAATTCATAATGAATAATCCCTCTGATATCAAAAAAGTTTAGCAACATTGTTGCAACAAGTTCGTGAAATTAATTGTCAAAACTGGTATGTAAAAAAGTCTGTTGAAAGTACCCTTGGGATCTACACATGTGGAGGCAACAAAAGGGAGGAATGGATAGAGAAGAGTGGAGCCATGATGCACTGCAACAAAGACCTCACCAATAGCATAGGTATTTCTAGAGCTGGTATGGCCTTTCGTAGTTATCCATCCCTAAAGGAATCTTTTTGGGCTTCCTACACTACATGGACTAGTCTTTGGATATAGGAAACTTCTGAAATGGGAGAGTGACTTTGGTAAAGCAGCCCTCTTCTGCTGAAGACAATGTCTGGCAGGGACTCTGCTAAGAGGTATTAGCAGCACTCACATCCAACATCTGGGGAAATGAGTATCTCAGTCCCAAAGGGAGGTTCTGGGTGGTTTAGCTTCAACTCCAGTCTACCTTTTGTGACTCGAGGATTCATTCCTTAGCCTGTATTTAGAACCAACCACATGCCAAACAGTGAGCTAGATGTTGAAACAATAATTGAAAACAAAGAAAAAACGTATTTCCCATGCCTGTAGAGTAGTGGAGGATACAGTCATTCCAACATATAATTTTAATATAAAGTTTGAAATGAATGAAATGAAAGGCACAATATGTTTAGGAAGTAAAAATAAGGAGCCCTTAGATACTTTTCTGAATCAAAGTGGACTTTCTTTAACATTTCCTCATTATTGTCTCCTTGTATCTTTGAAATAGTATTATGTCTGAGCTGCACTCATTTGGATCAAACATATTTTTGGCTTGGGCATAGTCATTATTGCATCTGCCTTGCTCAACTTGCCTTCCCTGCACATGGCACACTGAGTTCTGGGACCCTCACAGGTCATGTTGACTTTCTCCTCTTCTTGATTCAAACATCATCCTTAAAGTAAAGGTGATTTAAAATATCTTCCCTCGTAACTCATTAGTTCTTGCTATTAAAATAAATGGACTTAACCTACTCGTGTTTTTAGTATGATTTTTATTTTTAATACTATGTCTTATAAAATAAATGCAGATACATTCCTAAAAAATTTGTTAACAAAGCTGATTTTCATATTCCTAGTTTAGGCATATGTGATCTGAAAGAGAACAATTTTAATTTCTCAATTATAAGTAAAAGAGCTCTTAGTATTTGGGGAATGTAATCAATAATGTTGTAAAGATTTTGTAGGTTATCCGATGGACACTTATTTCATTCAGGGAGACCACCTCAGGGATGATGTAGATGCCTGATCACTGCACTGTACACCTGAAGCTGAAGCTGAACAATAATGAATGTCAACTATAATTTTATATCTATATCTATATCTATGTATTTACAAGAAGCGGAGTACAGCATTAGGAATAGAGACAGTGGAAATGTAATGTCTGTATGCAATGTCAGAGGAGTAATAGATGGGAGAGAGGAGTTATCACAGTGTGAGGGATATAAATGATAAATGTCTAACTATTACATTGGTTTGTACACCTGAAACTAATAAAAAACCAAAAAAAAAAAAACAAAAAAACACTAAAGACAAAAAACAAAAAAAACACACCACCTTTTCCACCAATAGTATTTAAGCTCCTACTTCTTAAACCCTGGTTTTAGGTTTATTCTTGGCCTGCAAAGTTTCTGTAGAAAAGTCATTTGATAGTCTTATAGGAGTTCCCTTGTATGTAACCTGTTGTCTTTCTCTTGCTGCTTTTAGGATTCTCTCTTTGTCTTTAACCTTTGCCATTTTAACTATAATGTGTCTTGGTGTGGACCTGTTTGGGTTTATCCTGGTTGGAACTCTCTCACTTCCTGGGCTTGTATGTCGGTTTCCTTCACCAGGTTAGGGAAGTTTTCGGTCATTATTACTTCAAATATGTTCTCGATGCCTTGCTCCCTCTCTTCACCTTCTGGTATTCCTATGATGTGCATGTTGTTGTGCTTGATGTTATCCCAGCGGTCTCTTAAACCATTTTCATTGTTTTTCATTCTTTTTTCTTTTTGTTGTTCCGTTTGGGTGATCTCTGCTAACTTGTCTTCTAAGTTGCTAATTCGACCTTCTGCCTCATCTAACCTGCTGGTAATTCCTTCAAGTGTGTTCTTTATTTCAGTTATTGTATTCTTTAGTCCTAACTGGTTGTTTGTTATGACTTTTCTATCCTTTTTTATGTCATCACTAAGCTCCTTAAACATTCTTATCCTCAGTGTTCTGAACTCTGTCTCTGATAGGTTGGTTACCTCTATTTCAGTTGGTTCCAATTCTGGAGCTTTCTTCTGTTTTTTTATTTGGGACATGTTTCTTTGTTTCCCCATTCTGGCTGACTCTCTGTGTTTGCGTCAATGTATTAGGTAGATCCCCTAGGGTTCTTGGTTTTTGCTGGGTTATCTTATGTAGTATGTGTCCTTTATATTTGACTTGCACCAGTTCCCTATTCTCCTGTGCATGTGCTCCAAAGGTGACCCTTGTGTTGTGTATATTGTTCTGTTCAAGTTGAGCTTTAATTGCTTTTGGCTTGTCAGTAGGTGTGATTGACTCCTAGGCTGACTAGTTGTGAGACTTGGCTCTACCCACAGTGGATGACCTGCTGCGTGAGGGTTGACAGCTTAAATGAGGCTTGGCCTTTATGGGCTCTTGTGCCTGTAGAGCATTCCCTCTGGGTGTGTCACTTGTAGGTCAAACCTGGTAGTACTCTGGTTTGGTCTGGAGTTGACCTCTGGGTGTGTTGAATCTTGTGCCTCTTGGGCTGGGCCCTGGTGTAGGGCAACTTCAGAACAAAGCAAATCACCAAGCACAACAACAACAACAACAAAGAAAAAAACAAATACAGTCACATGTAAAAACAACCGATAACCCACACTCAACACAGGCAAAACTATCAAAGATATAAAAACAAAACAAAACAAAAAAAGCAGTGCCAGTCTTGGCTTAAGCTCACCAATTAATCTCCAGGTTGTCCTCTGCTGTACCAGAGTCCTCTGTGTCTTGTGCAGGCAGAGCGGTGTGGGGACAGAGCCCCAGAGAGCAGTTTCCAGGCTCTCAGCCTCATGTGGAAAGGTGCTGTCTCGGGTAGTAGATAGCCTTCAGCTGTGGCTAGTTGGCCGTCAGCTGTAACCATTGAGCCATTGGCCACTAATATAACTGTCGCGCCTATGGAGGAGAGTCGAGGATAGTGATGGAGAGCCGGTCCATTGGCAGCAAAGCGGACAGCAGGTTGCACGTCGTGTGAACCGAGCCTCCAGTGAGACCCTAGTGGTATTACTCCCCTACCTATGGCTCCGTGGGTGTTCCTTTTTGGCCTCACCATATCCTGCGTTCTTATGTGGGGAGCGGGAGCAGAGACCCCGCAGACCACCCCGCACGACAAATGGCGCAATGAGCAGCGTCCCCCGCACGACAGCCGGTCACCTGGTTCCCAGAGTGACCCTGGGACTGCAGTTCTAGATGAGTGGGGCTGAGGGGTCTGGATGGTAGTTTTTACAAAGTCAGTGCAATTTCTGCTCTTGGTTGTACATACGCGCACTGAGATTAACCCAGGGAGCCTGGTGCTCAGGTATCCTGAGTCTTAGGTCACTTTTTCCATGGGTGTGTGTGTGTGTGTGTGTGTGTGTGTGTGTGTGTGGAGGGCGCGAAATTTCTGAGCTGTTGAAAGCCCAGAGCTGCCTCTGCCACTGGCTGCTGTCCCCTGGGAACATCTCAGCTGTTGTAATTGTCCTGCCCTTAGCAGGCCAGAAAAGGTTGGGGCTGGGGATGAAGCAGTCTTCCCAGCCCAGCTGTGTCACTCTCTTCCCAGCCTCTTCCCTTGGTCAAAGCAGCTGCAAGTTGGGTCTTCCTGGATCCTGAGCACTACTGCTCCTCTGTAATCTGACATTACTCAGTTCAGGGGCTGGTTTGAGTCTCTGGAAGGGCTGGGGTAGGATTTGGAGAGTGGGGGGAGTGGCCCAGGTATGGAGTTTACCTCCTTTGTCTGATCTAGGGCCCAGCTGGAGGTCTCAGCTGACGTTATTGCCTCAAAGGCTGGATATGCTGCTCTCTTGACAGGAGAGATCAGCTGTGGGATTCAGGGAAAGAGCCCACCTCCTGGTTCTGGTGGTCTCTGTTCTGTCTTGGGACCCCTGCGTCTCCGCAGCCACAGATGCGGGCTGTGTCTGCACTCTACTTCCTCCCCTCTTCCCCTGCTTGCCCAGTTTGCCCACCTTCAAGTAATCCTCATAGGAGTCTCTTAGCTGTTCTGTGTGATGAGCAGAGAGTCCTTTGATGGGTTATAGATGTTCAATTTGTGGTAAGTTCCAAAGGAGAACTCAAGAAAACCACCTCGCTGCCGCCATTCCTATGACATCTTCTTTATGTTTTTTTTAAGTTACTTTTGATGAGTGTTGATGTACTTTGTCCTGCTACAGTCAGATACTTAGATTACCTTTTCACAAAAAAAAGAATAAAACTGTTGAAACCATGTTCCAAAGTGGCTTGAACATGCTAGCAAATGGTTTGCATAGTATTAAAGAATTAAAACATATAAAGAAAATGTAGAGACCTTTCCATAGCCAAAAGTTGCTTAAAATGAATATAAGTAATAACATTTGTCCTTTGTTTTAGCTACTGCATATTGCAATGGTGTAGAAATTCAAGACAATGAGGTCTCACTTATTTCTGTATTAAGCTGAGAAAATCTGCCTATAATATTCTATGCCAGTGTGGGGACAGAGTCCCAGAGAGCAGTTTCCAGGCTCTCGTCTGCGGGTGGGGAGGTGCTGGCCCAGGTAGTGAATGACCATCAACTGTGATTGGTTGGCCGTCAGCTGTAACCAGTTAGCCAATTGGCTACTGATGTAACTGCAGGGCTGTGTTGATTGGTTGGTTGGTTGGCAGGCAGAGAAGTGAATGGTGGACTGTGGATCATGTGGCTACTACTGCGTGTACCTCCACTGGCTGCCAGAGAGAATATAGTGGTATGACTCAGCTATCCATGGCTCTGTGGGTATTCCTTTTTGGCCTCACCATGTCCTCCGTTCTTAAGTGGGGAGCGGGACCAGAGGCCCCGTAGGCCGCCCTGCAAAACAAATGGCGCAGTGAGCAGGGTCTCCCGCAAGGCAATAGGATGATATCTCACTCACATGCCTGAGAGTTGGGCTTATTCTAAATATAACTTGACATTTAAAATGGAGTTCCCTAGAAAAAACGGTGGGATTTACCTTTCATTTAAAAAAAAATCTTTAGCGACTGTCGTGCGGGGTGGCCTGCGGGATCTCAGCTCCTGCTCCCCACATAAGAACGCTGGACATGGTGAGGCCAAAAAGGAACACCAACAGAACCATAGATAGGGGAGTCATACCACTATATTCTCGCTAGCAGCTGGGTTGGAGACACAGGAGGCAGCAGCCACAGAATCCGCAATCCACACTCCGCCACACTCCGCCATGCTAATTGCAATCTGCTCCTGTTCACTCAGCCACCATCTTCTTGCTAGCCCCCTTTTTCTGCTAGCGTAGCCACAGCAGTTATATTAGTGGCCAATGGCTCACTGGTTACAGCTGACGGCCAACAAGCCACAGCTGATGGCCATCCAATCACAGTTGATGTCCATTTACTACCTGAGCCAGCACCTTTCTACGTGAGGCCGAGAGCCTGGAAACTGCACTCCTGGTTCTGTCCCCACAGCGACAGTATATAGTCAGGACAACTATAGACTCACAAAACTATCTTGATTTCAGTGATCCTTGAACCCAAGATATCAATAATCTCCCCAAAGGTAATACATGGAGTGAATATATATCTAATTATATTATAATAGTTAATGTAGGATTTATCACTACACTGCTTTAAGAACGATAAAGATAATTAAGGACAAGTCTCTAAAGGCCAAAACCTCAATTTCTGCTTAATTATCCAGATATTTAAGTCTCAATTATATTTAGAAGCCTTTAAATGATCTACACGTGTGTGTCAAATGTAAATGATATAATGCTGTGTATCCAATATTTTGGTTGAATACATTGGTAGATTGGTTATTTAACTTTAAACCTTTAAACCAGGGTGCTCTCCAGAAGACTAAGTCGCTGCTGGGCCTTAGGCCTGCAAGAAAGCATTAGACCTCCCGCCTGCACACGGCCAAGCGCAGTTCACTACCCGCTTCCGGTCTTGGGGAGGTCCTGCCCCTTCGGCGCAGGTGAGACACAGCCCTGCTCTCCACCTCTGGCGGGATCTCTGGGTTGAGGCTCTGCTGCACCCTGACTCTGGGAGATCGGGGACGTGTGGAGGAAGATTGAGGTTGGCTTGAGAGGTGGTGTGAACTGTTTCCCAGTCTGAGACCTGAGGCCTCTGGCACAAGTTCTCTCCAGGTCTGGATTCATCTGGGAAGAGTGGCCAGGCAGCAGTGGCTGGCGCCTGGTTCTGCCTTCCTCTGAACTGCTCCTGATTCTCAGTGCATCCCAGTCTAGCTTCTTACGGTCCCTCTATCTGGAACTATACTTACGTCCCCACCCGCAGACTAAGCCACAATGTGCACTCCACAGGCTTTTAGTCTCAAATAAATAAATAAAATAAAATAAATTTTTGAACCATTTTGAATTGTATCTAATGGTTTTGTCAGTACAATTTTGTGGTGTTAAGACATTATGCATAACACACCTTGAGAATACAAACACAGGGTACCTGACTTAGGAAGAATTGTTACCTGGTTTGAAGGCTAGGAGCTACAACACTATTCTAGAGAGAAGGTGTGGCCAGCATTAAGACAACTGGCAAGAGAGAACCTGATATATTTCGGAAACTGCAGTATTTGACACATAGTAAATACTCAGTCAATATTATTATTGTTTTTTCTTATTGAAATTGTTTGTATTACTATAGCTGGAGAGAAGCCTGTGGAGGCATAGAGGTAAGAGCTCTAGTTAGGACAATAGTTGAAGAGCAAATATTGGACTTGAAGAATTTGCACATTTTTGTATAAATTCTGTACAGCAACTAAAAAGAAATGTATGGAGTAATGCATTGTCCAGGTTTACATTGTAGAAGGTTGTGGTGGAATCGATAAAAGTACAGTAGAACTGATTATTAAGAGTTTTATTGTAGTGACCTAAGGGAGGAACAATAATTCTAAAAGCAATCCAGAGGATTGAGAGAAGGGTATCCGTATTTTGGAAGATAAAGAAAGGAAGGGGATTGGCTCTTTGTGAGGGATAAAAGCAGGAAATGTAGAGTAAGGAATCATGAATGACTTGAATATTCAGGCTTGCGCAGTTGTAAATGATTCTGTTACTAACAGATATGTATACAGCCCAAGAAATATGGTTAGGGAAGAAGTTACATGACATTTTGATCATGTTTAGTTTTAGGTGCCCATGTGACCTCTAAGTGAAGATATTGTATATGTGGATATAAGTACAGATCTGGGGAGTCTTCAACATAGATAGCTATTGGAGCTGTGAATTTGACCATACCATCTATGTAGAGGATGTAGAGAGAGAGAAGTGACCCTCCTGAATACCAATATTTACTTATCAAATAGTATTGAAACAAACACACAAACAAAATAGATAAGAAGCTAAAAATAAAAATAAAAAAATAAAAAACCTGAACAGAACACTTCCCTAAAGCTGACATAGAGCATTTTGAGGAGGAAGAGGTATTTTCAAATACTGAAAAGCCAAAGTAAGGAATGGAAAGTGTATGCTGGGCATAGCAAAGAGAAGATAATGTAGTTTTCTTGGAAATGTATGGTTGGAGGATAGTACTGGAATGGAGTCTAGGTACTGAAAGAGTTGGTAGTGATAGAGATTTGTGAATTCTTAGTATATAAGACTGGTTTTTATGGTTTGCAACATGTGGCTTGGCTGAGGGAATGAAGAAAAAGAATAAAACAACCATTGGTTTGATTGTGATTCTTAAAAATCGTTCTTTATTTTTCAATTAGTTTGACATACAGTATCATATTAATTTCTAATATTGCAGCATAGTGATTAGACATTTATATAACTTATAAAATTATCACCAAAATAAATCTGGTATCCATCTAACATTATGCATAGTTATTACAATATTATTGATTATATTCCTTACTCTATACTTTACATCCCCATGATATTTTATAACTACTAATTTGTACCTCTTAATTCTTTTCAATTTTTCACCCATCCCCTCAACTTCTATCCCATCTGGCAATCATCAAAATGTTCTCTGTATCTATGAGTCTGTTTCCATTTTGTTTGTTCATTTTCTTCTTTACAATCCACACATAAGTGGAATCACACTGCATCTATCTTTCTCTGTCTGACATACTCCACTCAGCACAATACCCTCCAGGTTCATGGATGCTGCTGCAGATGGCAAAAACACATACCCTTCCACGGCCGAGCAATATTCCACTGTATATATGTACCACATCCTGTTTATCTATTCATCCATCAACAGACACCCAGGCTGCCTCTACGTCTTAGCCATTATAAACAATGCTGCCATGAACATATGGATGCACATGTGCCTTCAAAGTAGTGTTTTGTGTTTCTTCAGATAAATAGTCAAAATTGAGATTACTGGGTCCTTCTTTGTCTCTTGCTCTAGGCTTTGTTTTAAAGTCTATTTTGTCTGGTGTAGTCTTGCTACACCAGCTTTTTAAATTTATTTTTATTTCCATTTTCATGAAATATCCTTTTCCATCCCTTCATTTTCAATCTGCGTGTGTCTTTCGATCTGAAGTGAGTCTCTTATAAGCAGCATATGTAAAGGTCTTGTTTTTTTATCCATTCAGCCACCATATCTTTTGATTGGAGCACTTAATCCATTTACATTTAAGGTAATTGTTGATAGATATGTAGTTATTGCCATTTCCTTATTCATAGTTTTCTCCTCCTCCTCCTTCTCCTTCTCCTTCTCCTGCTACTATTTAAAAGTCCCTCTAACATTCCTTGTAACACTGGTTTTGTGGTGATGAACTCCTTTAGTTTTTTTCTTGTCTGAAAAGTTTTCTAAATCTCCTTCAGTTTTAAATGACAGCTTTACTGAGTAGAGTAATCTTAGATGTGGGTCCTTGCTTTTCATCACTTTGAATATTTCCTGCCACTCCCTTCTTGCCTGCAAAGTTTCTGTTGAGAAATCAGCTGAAAGTCTTATGGAAGCTCTCTGTAGGTAACTAACTGCTTTTCTCTTGCTGCTTTTAAGATTTTTCTTTGTCTTTAACCTTTGGCATTTTAATTATGATGTGTCTTGCTGTGGGCCTCTTTGGGTTCATCTTGTTTGGGACCTTGTGCTTTCTGGGCTTCGATATATATTTCCTTTGCCACGTAAGGAAGTTTTCTGTCATTATTTCTTCAGGTAGATTTTCAATTCCTTGCTCTCTCTCTTCTCCTTTTTCTACCCTTATGATGTCAATGTTGGTATACTTGATGTTGTCTCAGAAGCCCCTTAAACTATCCTCATTTTTTTGGATTCTTTTTAATTTTTGCTGTTCTGATTGTTTTCTGCTATCTTAGCTTCTAAATTGCTGATTCATTTTTCGGCTTCATCTAATCTATGGTTGATTCCCTCTAATGTATTCTTCATTTCAGTTATTGTGTTCTTCATTTCTGTCTGGGTCTTTTTTACGTTTTCTATTTCCATTTTTTTCCCTATCTCTTTCTCAAAGTTCTCACTAAGAACATTGAGAGTTTTGAACTCTGCATCTGGTAGATTGCTTGTCTCTATTTTCTTTAGTTCTTTTTCTGATCCTTTGTTCTTTCATTTGGGACATGCTTCTTTGTATCCCCATTTTGCCTGCTTCCCTGCGTTTGTTTCTCTGTATTAGATAGAGCTGCTATGTCTGCTGGTCTTGATAGAGTAGCCTTATGTAGTAGGTGTCCTGTGGGACTTAGTGGCAAAGTCTCTCTGGTCATCTGAGCCAGGTGCTGTAGGTGTGTTTCTTGTGTGGGTTTTATGTGCCCTCTGTTGTTGTTGAGCCTCGGTTGTTGTTTGCACATCAATGCGAGGGACTGACTCTTGGGTTGATAGGTTGTATGAACTGGTCATGAATACAGTGGAGGACCTGTGGTGCAGGGGATGACCCTACAGTGCAGAATTTGTTTTATCAGGGCTCTAGCACCTTTGAAGTTTGTCTTTTGTGTGTGTTGTCCCCATAGGCAGCTAAGTGGTAATCTGGCATGATCCAAAGCTGGCTACTGAGACTTCGAGCCCCAGGGCCTCCTGGGAGGGACTTTGCTGCAGGTCAAGTTTAACCACAGCCTGTGCCCTGCCAAGGGCTACCTCGCATGAGCCACAAAGCAATCTGTAGATGTCTTCCACCTGTGCTGGGTTTGGGGTTGCCCAAGAGAGGCTAAGCTTTGAATGGAGGCTAGCTGCCACTAGTTACAGGCTCAGGGATACTCAGCAAGAATTATGAGGCAGGCCAAGGCCAATTACTGCTTGTTTGGGTTTTGTGAATCTTTGAGAGATTTTAGGAAAGTTTACCATATGATCCAAGACAGTCCATTTTTTATGGAAAAGCCACTGGGCACAGCTTGGGTAGGCCCTCAAGCTGGATGGAGCATGGTTTTAGGAAATCACTAAAGCAGGGCAAAAGTCTTTGCCAGGTTGATGGAGATTCAGATATTGTGCCTGCTTGCATAAGTAGGCTGGGTGCAGGGAGAGCTCAACAAAGGAATAATAGCTTCTGCCAGCATTTTCAGAGAGAAAGCTCTTCCTCTAGCCCTCACCTTGAAGCCAGATAATTCAGTTCCTTTCTGTATGTCCCCGATGCTTTTCAAACTGCTGCAGCAGTGCTGGAGCTCAGAGTGAGTCCATCAGTGAGTGAATCCTTGTGTGGGCCTTTCAAGAGGAGTGAAACTGTTCTTCGTCTCACTCAGCCACAATCTCTGCTGTTTTTCACAGCCAGAGTTGTGGGGATTTTACTTCTCATCACTGGAACCCTGGGCTTGGGACCCTGTGTGGGGCTGGGACCCCTTACTCCTCAGGGGGGACCTCTGCAGTGGAGATATTCCTCCCGAGTTTTAACCACCACATGTGGGTGTGAGGCCAGCTCATTTCATGTCACCTCCCCGCCTAACAGTCTCACCCTGCCTTCTTCTGTATGTCCTTAGTTGTAGAACTTCCGTTCAGCTACACTTCAGGTGATTCTCAAGCATGGTTATTCTGTAGTTTAGTTGTAATTTTGATGTGGTTGTGAGAGCAGGCAAACACAGCCTTTACCTACTCTGCCATGTTGACCAGAAATGACTGAGACTTTCAACACTCGTAGGGATTTCATCAACCTGGAGGAAGAAGAGACTTTTTAAGTTGAAAACAGGTAGTAATTTGAAATCCGGTTGCAAGAAATGGCATAATTTTCTAGTTGGCACTAAGGCTGATTTACATGCAAACAGGTTATGTTGGCATATTGAGAGTAATTATTACTGTGGGAGTGGATGAAAAGATATAGAGTAAATTAAAGATGGGTAATATGGAAAGTAACAATATAGCAGGCCAAGGACAGAACTCTGGAAAATAAGGATTTAAGGGACACATAGAGAAAAAAAGATCCAGGCAAGAAAACTGAGGAGAAATGTTCAGAGAGATAGGAAGAAAACCAAGACAAATACTATCCAGAAGGTCAGAGGTGAACTTGGGTTCACAACTCTGATGTGATTTGACACCCCTTTGGAACAGCATCTTCCATGTAACTTAATCCACCTTGATAGAATTAACTTCCGCCTCTTTCTCCACTAGGAGGCTTTCTGCAGCCCAGATAGCTCTTTGCTGCCCCCTTCTGATATTTGCCTGCTACTTCCCCCAAATTGCTTTTGCTAATCAAAGTCTTTTGTGGGGCCATATGAATTTTAGGGTTGCTTTTTTTTCTATTTCTGTGATAAATGCTGTCGAAATTTTGATAGTTGTTGCACTGGATCTGTGGATTGTTTGGGGGAGTATGGACATTTTAACAATATTAATTCTTCTGATCCATGAACATGCATATCTTTTCATTTATCTGTGCCTTCTGCAATGTCTTTCATCAGTGTCTTATAGTTTCAGTATACAGATCTTTTTTTCCTTTATCCCCCTGTTAAATTTACCACACCAGCTGAAAATGATACAAAGAGGACTTGACACATTACATGTGGAATGGAAGACGTACATTACTTTATAAGCCGGATTTTACAATATGCTAATCTTGGAGCACCTGGTGACTTCTTGATGCAAGGGAAATGGGAAGTGGCACTTGCAATGGGCTTCTATGCCATCTTTGCAAAGTGACCCACAGCTAAATAACCTCTATATGATCCTCTTGGCATGGCAGTAGAAACAAATGTACGTACTTCGAAAGAATGGCATTATTGAGAATGCAGACAAACTAAAAGTAAAATTTTTAGGTTGGATAAGTTAATGATTTACAAATGTATCATTACATTTGTACATACAAATGTTGGATAAGTTAATGAAATACAAATGTATTTACAAATGTAAATGTATTTATAAATGTTAATGATTTACATGATAAAAGTTATACTTTACTTAATTATAAGTAGGCCAGAAATAGTATTATAGTCCATGTGGATATTTGTTGAGGAAGTACATTGTTAATATTTTCAAGTTCCCATCTTAAAGTCTTCTAAACAGCTGTTATAAACTAAAGAGAGTGATTAATGCTAAGACATCTTGTCCAATAGTTGACTCCTTCTCACTGCTTAATATAGTTTCAAATTGTATTTTGTGGAGGTGGAAGGAGGGCCTTATACTATTTTATGTATATATGCCCTCACATCATTTGCAATTACTTGTCTCTTTAAATTTGAACATTCAACTATGTGTTTAGTGCGAAAAGAATAGACTATCTTGTGTATCACAACTTTTTCTAGCAATATTCCTATGGCTTCTTCAGTAATTCACAGTAAGTATGTTAACATAACATATACATATAGAAAGAGAGCAATCTTTACTGACAGATACATTTATTCTTACCTTTGAGGATGACATTTGAAAACAGAATTTCTGGGAACATTCCACAACGTTTGTTTAAAAAACTAACAATAAAATAAAAAAGAGAGGTACCCAATCTTTATTTTATGAAAGAGAACTTTATGTCTGTTCACACACATCTACTGAATAAAAGCCTGCAAAAAAATGTTGCTGAATGTCAGCATTCTATCTGTGGCCTTTACTCTGTAATTTATTTCTTATTATTTTGATTTCTTAAGTGTTGTTTCAAAAAATAAATGGGATCTGAGTTTTCAAATACTGCTTGTACTAATAATAGTACTGATGATCAAGATGATAAAAACAATGTATTTTAAATAATATTTAGTGTGTAACAGACACTGTACTAAGATATTTATTATTTAATTATACAATTATAATTTATGATTGCTTTTAAAATAAGAACAAATATTTTCTTGAGTTGCATGGTTTAAAAACCCCAAACAATAGAAACAAGTAGTGACAACCTTATTAATTTTTATTATTATATATTTGGACCCCTATAATACAAGTCACCATGCACCACTTTCCCAAGTTGCACTTCCAAGATTATTTTTCCTCAGTAATTATTTGACCCTTAAGCTGAGTAAATAATAAAATACTTTTACTACATATTGAAAGAAGATAAGAGTTTTGGCTTTTACCCCAGGAGTTTCCAAAGTTTTTATGAATTTCCAATAGTCAGAAAACTACATTAAATTTTCTTTTCCTCAAATGACATAGGTTTATGAGACCAAATTTCTGATATTCTAACGCTCTTTATCAATTAATCACTAGGTTAATTGTTTCCTATATTTTAATAATAATTATTGCTAATATTTATTAACGATATTTAGGATTAACTTGTGCCAGTCACTCTAATTGTTTTACACTAACTTGTTTAATGTGAAATAGATATACTGCCTCCATCTTACAGATAAAGAGTATGAGGCTTATAAAAGCTCAATACCTTGCTTCCCAGTTGTCATTGCAGAGCTAGTAAGTGGATCTGAATACTTTGCCTCCAGAATATGTGCACTTTATTGAGATTCAAAACTGTTATAGGGGGTGTGACAATGTGCCTGGGCATGAAATAAAAATGTTCTGATGATTTTATGCCTCCCACTGCCAAAAAGAAACAACATGAAGTTAGGAGAGCTACTGTCCTTGTTATGATTATAATTATTTGTTTATTGAGATTATAATAGTCTAGAAATAGCTGTTATTTGTGAATCTCCACTGATTGACAGCATCCATTTCTCATTTCACCATTAGACTTAAGCTGAAGATAACAAGTGTGTTGTTTTATATTTGAAATTAAAACACTATCTTGTTTTGTCAAAACCCTAAAAATATTTTGGGAGAACTACTATTTTAACAGACATTCAATTAAGGCATTTTCTATTGTAATACTGCTCTTGAAACATTATTGTTATTGTTATTATTGTTATTATTATTTATTATTATTATTATTATTATTATTAAGTTTTATTTATTTTTTAAGTTCACAGCAACGTGTTTTTTTCAGGAAGAAAACAGCTTTGTCAACTAACTAGAAGGGCAAAAGACTAATGGAAAGAAGTTACTAGACTATGTGCCTTACTTTACCCTCTCTGACGGAAAATTTTATCCTTCTTTTAAGTTATCAGAACCAGCAGAACAGATTTTTAAATAGTCTGTCTCCAGCTGTTTTCATGTTTGGGTCCCTGGATGATTTCTCTTCGTGAATGTCTTTGATCTTTTTTTCAGGTGAAAGATTCTACAAATGAAACCAACTGAAATTTCCTAAGCTCAGAAATGAAGCTTGGAATCTTTTTGAAGGGGGCTGACTCATCATAGCTGCTCAGCAGCAGAACACTCGCTAAGTCTCCACCACCCACCACTCAGACAAGGGGCAGGTGCCAATTAAAAGGAAGGCAAGCAGGTAGAACCCACATAGCAATGAGCTACCTCTCCTTTCTTTCTTTGCCAAATTGACACAGCCTGCCCAAAGCAAGCATCTTAGGTTGAACTATGATGCTTCATCACAGGTTATCAGGGGATATTGGACCAGAACTAAACACATGTGATCAACTTTGCCCTTGGCCCCCTGTGTTCTTATTTTCCCCTTTCTGACCTAGCATACATCTCGGTTCCCATAAGACTTCTCGAGCTTACCAAAGCACTCATCTGTTTTCTCCTCCTTTCCCATTACAACCTGTTATCAGTAAAAAAGGTGATAGATTCATTCATTCACGTCAGGATGAAAATTATGATAATGCTTACTCTCTTCTATGATAATTTATCATTTTATATGGGGTAACATTTAAGGCCAAAGTAAGGCATAGTTAATGACAGACTGGTAACAGTAACAAAGTTGAGAATAACAATTTGGGAGCATTGTAAATTCCCCAACAGTTAAGAATTAAGAATTACTTTATTCTGTATATAAATCATATACACACATACATAATGATAAATAATAGTGTGTGTGTGTGTGTGTGTGTGTGTGTGTGTGTGTGTATTGTGATAAGTGGTTGTATGCAAGATTAGCATCTGGCAATTTATTTCAGTTAAAACAATTCTTAATATTCTGATGAGAAAATAATTAGCACTATCTCCTTTAGTTACACTTTTTTTCTTTCTATATTAATTTTCACTCACTTTAATCTCAGGCAATATGATATATCAGACATCCTAAATGACCTTCCCACGAAAAGCACCAAAAAGGGTTCCATAAAAAATTTTAAAAATATTTTAAGATGGAAAGCTGATCTGGCAAGAAAATATATTCTAAGAGGCTAAAAACAAAGGGAGCAGGAAACTTGGCACTTCAGCAGGAGACAAGCATGTTCTGAAGGTGGCTTTGCCCTAAGGGTATCTGCCAAATGCTGGAGCAGCAATTACAAAGGGTCAGATAATTGAAAGGACTCAGAATACTCTGTAGGGTATACTCACAGAAGTGACATATATGGTACAGCAGCAGAAAGGAAAGCACAGGCAAACATCAGACAGGCCCAAGACTTACACACACAATTCCCAGAGTGCTTCCTTAGTGGCACAACTCACACGTTGCCTTCAGATACGTTAATCACCCTATTGGTGTCAGGGGATGGGGTACCTAGGTCTCAGAGTCACGTTTGTCTCCTGGGAGGAGGAGGGACTTTTATATTCCTCTGTTAATGTAGCCAAAAACCAGTCTGCATTCCTGTTCTCAACAGAGGGAAACAAGAGAACAAATAGAAACCTGGTACAAATCATCAATCTGTTCATTTTCTATAAATAATGTTTATAAGCCAATGCAAGTTACCTCCTGGTCTGTCTCAAATCCTAGCACAGGACTACACTAATCATTAGTTAGAACAATTTATTCAGGTTTGGCCAAGGGTCAGCCAATGATCCAGGCACCTCTGGAAATAAGCATGGGTTTGGAACAGATGATCTGACATTAATCCTATGTTGACACAAATTACAATTTTGGGAGGGCCCTATGGGAATCAAGGGACAGATGGTAAAGTTTTGGGTGAGGCAAACTTGGTGAGAAATGCTGTGCATTTACCTGGAAACCAAATGATACATTGTCTTTGTAAGGATAAAATACAAGTGCATCTTACATAAAGAAACAGCAGAAAAAGTCTCATCTCCACCTGGATGCTTGGAAGAAGGGTAGAAGTGTTTGCTGAGGATTCTTCATTTTATGACCTTCATTTGAATTTGTGGTCCAAACTGGGTGAAACAAACATTTATTTCTGGAGGAATAGAAATCATTCTTAGTACAAGAATTGTTCCTTAAAACAAGAATCAAAACATTAATCCCACGGTCTTGTGAGCTCTAAAATTACAAAACACCCAAGGAAACAAAGAACAATGAATGTTAGCCAGCAGAAACAAAAGACAGCAAATACACAAATACTTAAAATACTGCAGTGTATCAGATATGGTACATAAAGTAAATGTTTGTTTACTTCAACTGTTTATTTACTTTAACAGTGAACTTTGTTTATAGGAAAAATTACAGAATATTCCAGAACTGATGAGAAAATATCTAATATTTGGACATCCCAATACATTGCAAGTAGAATAAATGTAAGCAAACGTCCCTTATGAAAAGGTTCATTGCCAAAATATATAGGTGTTTGCTATTTTATCAAAACACTTTATAATAAACATGTAAGTTATATACATATTAGGATACTGCAGCTTATAAAAATGTAACATAAATTAGTTTTTCATTAGTCTTAGCTGACCATTTTTCTTGCTCTCTGTTTGTAGCATCTTTCCTTCTTATTGTTGTTCCTAGCAACAGTCACTTGTAAACAAAAACCAATATTCGGAGTTTGCTGAAGTAAAAATATTTCCATTGCTTCCTTATCAATATTTCACTTCTCTGTAGCAGGGTCAAAGACTTTTATTCTTGCAGAGCTGCAAGGAGACACTATATTTCTCTAAATTTACACAGAAGTGGAAATGACATGCCGTTTATCTTCTCCTCAGAGCAGGTTTTATATGGAGAGAAAAGCAAAATTTCCCTAAATGCCTTAAAGGAGGTTAGATAGAGAATCAAAGCCTGCTAAAGGATGAGGGTAGGGGTGGGCTAGAAGAGGAAGGAAGAGATATAAAATGGAAACAATTTTGCCCAGGAGACAAACTCCTTTCAAATGTTGGCCTGGGGATTACTAGATCTGCAATCTTTAAAACATGACAGTCACTGAGCCTCAAAGCTGAGCACGATAGGTTCTTAAGAATACAGCTGCTATGTTATCCTAATATAATCTTTGTATTGGTCAAATAAAAAGAAAGCCTTGCTTTAAAGCCTTGACTCAGGAAGAACTAATCTTTCCAATCAGTGCTTTTTTTCTTAGCAGGTAATGTCACTGTATCACATAAGGACCGGAAACATAAATGATTAGTTTTGCATATTATAGACTGTGAACACCCTTTGCTTGACAAATCTACAATAGTGCCCCTGGTAATGCCAACACTTATTAATTTACCTTTCAAAAATACAAAAGTACCTCATGTGCTAAACACAAAGCTAAAGTGACAGAGTCTTTTCAGCAACCCAAATAAATATATCACTGTCATTTAGCAAGCCCCTGTGTTCGGTGGAATTTTTTCTAACACTAGTAGGAAGTTAAAGGAGGGTGAAAATAGAGAGACAGCTCATTGACTTTTTATGCATATATCTATGCCACTTTAATCTTGTGCATAAAAGGTCAAGCATAAAATTATTTGCTTGGAGCAGCTGTCCTCAGAGAT
This sequence comes from Rhinolophus sinicus, assembly GCF_036562045.2. Classification (NCBI taxonomy): domain Eukaryota; kingdom Metazoa; phylum Chordata; class Mammalia; order Chiroptera; family Rhinolophidae; genus Rhinolophus; species Rhinolophus sinicus. The sequence goes on along the minus strand of NC_133763.1, from coordinate 38,819,769 downwards.
TTGAATTAACATAGATGGAGAGTACCACAAGGAAAAAAAAGTTAATTTTACCTTAATTGGATTAAGCCAGGTCCCATCCATACTGAGAGGATGAGGTTACGAAAGACTAGAAACTGCTAGGTTGACAGAAAGGGATTAATTCATGGGCTAGCGTCAGGTTGTTGACTAATAACGTATTGATCGTATCTGTAAGATATGCAGAGTATCTGTCAGGAAGAGAGGCACTTTGGAGTTGAAGATCACTAGCCTATCTGACATGATCAAAGTTAGATTAATATTATTAAGGCACTGCAAGTGAGCTGCACATTGCCTTAGCAAACACAGAAATTTTTTACATGTGTCTGGGGCTGACCATCATAAACAGTAGCAGTACTTGTCGGGTTACAGGGAAGTGACTGATTTGTATCCCGACTACTCCCCCCCTCCAACCCTTCTTTTCTTTAATGTGTTCCAACAGACATATTGAACGACCACAGTTTAATCCCAGTGGAGCCTGCAGGTGGTATTGCCCTTGCAATGAGGAGTTATTAAATTCTTAAGGTCACCATAAAAAAGATTCCATTAAATTGAGTTAATAAAAACATTGGGCAAAGGTTTGCAAAGAGCACAGATGTCAAAGCTTTGGGAATTGGAATGTCTCTTATGATATCAGGCTAAAAGAATAATTTAAATCACACTATAGTATAAAGAAGATTAAAAATTCTGCATTCTTCAGTAAATGTGAAATTTTTGTACCTGATATAGTCTATACGTGAACACTTATATAAGATACATTTCATGTGATGTTTTGTTTGACATTTTATTTATTTCATTTCATTTTATTTTTTTCAGTTGAGACCCAGTTTGATTGTTTAAAAATTGAGATACCTAAGAAATAGCTTCTGATAGTAAAAAATCCAAAAAATTTCTGTGAGAAAACTGATTTTTTTTTTTTTAAGGGAAACAAAAAGATAAAAGAAAGAAAGTATAGCACTTGATTTAAGATAATGACCATGGATGATTTAAGATAATTGCTTGGATGAAGTGTTGTGGATAGGGATTAGACAAAGTTTTTAGCATTTAATTTGGATGATATAGCTACTGAGATTTTTTAATTATCCAACCTATACAAGAAAGGACACTGATAGTATAGAGTGTGGAACTCTAATTATCCCCCATGCATCCCACCTTCTCTGTGTGTTTACAATAGCTTGCTTTCTCCTCCACTTCCTATGGAAGAGGAAAAAGGATATATGAGGTGTGATCACAAAATATGGTGAATGCTGCCGCCGAGTGCCATCCAATGGAAAGGCACGGATCTTCAATAAGGGAAGCAGTGTGTCGAACCTTAGTAACAGTGTGTGACAAGTTTCAACTTTTTGGGTGCAATCAGTTGGGTGTGAGCTATGGTTGAGACAAGGTGTGTTTTAGAATATGCCATAAATCACGGGTCATGAACAACGCATTAACATGAAATTTTGTTTCAAATTGCAAAAAAGTGCTAAAGACACACAAAATGTTAAAATTTGTTTATGGTGATGCTGCAGTGATCATGAAGATGGTTTACAAGGGGTTCAAACAATTTCATAATGGCTGTGAATCGATTGAAGACCAGGAGAGATCGGGACTTCCTTCAACATCAAAAACCCAAGAAGAATGTTGAAAGAGTAAGCAAAATGATTTGATCAAACAGGCAATTGACTATTAGGGATTGACTAATAAGGGCTTATTAGAGCATTTAAGAAATGATGTGAGTAGAAAACAGTCTGAGAAATGGGCAAACAGTTTCATCCTCCATCATGACAACACCCTATATTACACATCACTTCTGGTATATGGCAATTTCTGTCAAATAAAAACATTACAATGTGTCCTCATCCACCTTATTCACCAGATCTGGCACCATGCAACTTCTGGCTCGTCCCCAAAGTTGAAATGACCATGAAAGGTAGATGTTTTAAATCTATTCAGAACATCGATGCAGCCAAAACTGCACAGCGAAAGACATTCATGAAAGAAGACTTTTATACTTCCATTTACATTTGATTGAATTCAGCAATTTGCACAGTACAGTAAAATATTCACTTTTATTTCTTTGCTGTACTTCATCTTTGTTGGCCAGTTCCCCAACTGAGTAACAGATGTGCAGTGACCAATGAGTGACAGACTTCCAAAAAAAGTGACATGATTAATCTCTAAGGGAGATAGCACCTCTTATGTTTACATAGAGATTTATGGACTGAAGAGCTTGCAACATGTTTGCACATTCTATATTTACTCATATTTAATGTACTCAAGTAACTAATTTGATCAGTGTTGTTGGGGGACTGGTATAATGTATCTAAACAACAGAAACTTCTATTTGTGCATATGGGAACCATGCAAAATGAGGACTGCCTGTATTAATTGTCTCGTAAGTTTTCACGGTGTCAAGAATCTAGGAGTGGCTTCAAGTTCTAGTTCAGGGTTTCATATGAGGTTGCAGTGAAGATGTCATCTTGGGCTATAATCATGTAAAGGCTTAAATGGGACTGGAGGAACCACTGCCAGAGTGGCTGGCTTACTAGCACACCTGGCTCTCCATAGGGTTTCCTCTCCATAGGGTTTCCCGAATGTCCTCATCCATGGCAGTGGGCTGCTCCAAGAGTAGATAATCTCAGAGTGAAAGATGGAAGCTGTCATGTCCTTATGAGTAGCATGAGAAGCCGCACACCAACATTTCCACAATATCCTATTGATTGTAAAGATTAGCCCTATTTATTATGAGGGAAAGAATGGATGGGGAAGGTCAGAATCATTGAAGACCATCTTGGAGACTGAATATCACATTTAGCAACATAGAGCCTAGGAGATGGTAAAAAACGAAATCAAACAAACAAACAAAAATAAGCCAAAAAAACTCATGTAGGAGTATGATTCACAGGTGGTCTGGACCGGGGTTATTTTTATAGTATTAACATTCCCCTATAACTTCTAGGAGACAGAAACCTATCCTTATTGCAGCTATTTAGTAAACTTAATTGACTATGATATTATGTACACCCATCATAGCACACTAAATTTTAAGGTTCCTCAAAGCACGCACCAAACCTTATTTATCTTTGTATGCATACAATTTAAAATAAGGCCTCGTTTATAAAATATGTCTAATACATGCCCTTCAAAGAGTTCAGCAATTGGTGAGTAAAACTTACCTCTAAGACCTTCCAGGTAAGATAATGCTGGTGATTTTGTGTTCTTCTCTTGTTTAATATTGCCTTACTATATCTTCCTACAAAGGAAATTTTTAGGTATGTAGAAGACTAAGAAATACCTTAAGGATATTAATATATAAAGATCTGACAACTAAGTTCATGAACTCATCCTAGAAAAGGTGCTGCCTACCTCATTGCTGAATATCACTATGATCACCTTTGAAGTTCTCCCCTTGGTAAGCTATGCACTGATGCCAGCGCCTAGTCCACCCTTCAAAGCCATTTTGGCTCTTTTTCTGGAATGGCCATCAGCACTGTCATTTTATTACCCTTGATGTCCTGAATGTCATCAAAATGTCTTCCTTTCAATATTTCTTTTATCTTCAGGTAAAGAAAGAAGCCGTTGAGGGGGCAGATCAGGTGAGTAGGGAGGGTGATCCAATACAGTTATTTTCTTGCTGGCTAAAAACTCCCTCACACACAGTGCCTTGTGAGCTGGTGCATTGTCATGATGCAAGAGCCATGAATTATTGGCGAAATTTCAGGTCATCTAATTTTTTCACGTAGCCTTTTCAGCACTTCTAAATAGTAAACTTCGTTGACTGTTTGTCCAGTTGGTACGAATTCATAATGAATAATCCCTCTGATATCAAAAAAGATTAGCAACATCGTTGCAGTAAGTTCTCAAACTTAATTGTCAGACCTCATTTAAAAGGGTTTATCTTAAGAAAACATGAACATTGAAGAAAGAATTTAACAGTAAATATTTCAGGATCAGTCACACACTTGGAGAAGTATTGTTGATTTTCACTTTCAGCGCACTTCAGATGTGACAATAGATAGTTGCCAATTATACACGTAAGGTTTATGAAATCCAAAACTAATTTAGGAAACTCCCAATTAAAAAAATTAAGCCAACAAGAACTATAAATGTGTGATACAAATAGAACAGACAGTTTAGGTAAAGATTTTCACCTATACCTGTGTCTAATGTAATAAAGATTCTTCTGTTTAATATGTGAGAACTGGCTAACATTCTAGAAAAATATTATATATTTATAATCCAGTTAAAAATCATGTATTAGTATTCACTCTTGCTGTATTTAAACATTTAATATAAAAACAAAACCATTAAATAATTAGATGGAAATATATATTAATCTTGGATGATAACATTGTAAGAATAATATAAAAGGTAAAATTCTTGAAATTACTAACAAATTTTATTTATAGAAATTAAAACAAATTCTACAATCACCTTTTGCAAAATTAAAAATCAAACTAGAAAGCAAAAAACTACAAAATTAAAAACAAACTACGTATTACGCAGCCATAAAGAAGAAAGAAATCTTACCATTTGCAACAACATGGATGGACCTAGAGAACATTATGTTAAGTGAAATAAGTCAGACAGAGAAAGACAAATACCATATGATCTCACTTATATGCAGAATCTAAAGAAAAGAATAAGTGAATGAACTAATCAGAAACAGTTTTGGAAACATGGAGGAAAAACAGAGGGTTGCTAGAGGGGCGGGGGGGTGGGGATAAGGGGAAGGTGAGAGGTTTTGGGAACGTACAGAAGGATAGTGGATGGGGGGAGGGGGTTCACACAGTGTGAGGGATATAAATGATAAACGTCTAAGTTTTGCTTTGTCTTGTGCACCTGAAACTAATTAAAAAAATAAATAAATAAATAAAAATTAAAAAAAAAAAAAACAAACTACGAAGCAAAACTTTTATCATGTACTAGAAACAAAGTTTCTATATTTTAATATCTAGAGACAATGGTAATATAAATTAAAAAATGAAAATACTGTTGATCCAATAAAATAATATAATATTATTAAGCAATAATACTTTGGAAGACAGAAACCTATCTCAATTGCAGACATTTAGTAAACTTAAGTAATTATTATATTATGTACTCCCTGCTATACGTGCACTAAATTATAAGACTTCTCAAAGCACTCACCAAGTTTTATTTATCTTTCTTTGTACAGAATTTAAATAGGGTGTATTTTATAAAACATGCCTAATAAATGCTCTTCAAAGAACTAAAGGTAGGAACAGTATGAAACAAGTTAAATGTTATTTTCCAAATCACAAACCAGAGAGGTAAAGGCTTTTTAATAGCCAGGTTTTCTAATCTCTATTTCACTATGGTTGTTTTGTTTGCTTATATTATTTCCCATATGATTGTCTTTGACTATCCCTTTGGTCTTTTTCTTTTCTTTTCTTTTGAGGGAGGAGAAATGTATGTTCAAATGAAATGAAAAAGGAAAAACAGAAGTATTTTCCAAACATACATTACTTACAATTGAATGAATTGTGAAAACCACTGTAACTTAAGTACTTATGTTGCACAGAGAAGACAACAGTAGCAGTTATTAGAGACAACATATGGCAGGTGCCTTAAAGCTCCAGGGTGACAACAAAAACATATGACTTCAGCTCATTGTATTTTCTAAGATCCCCTTAATTGCTATAGTAATTAAAATTTACCAATTTTGGGAAAATGCCAACTGACTTATTATAATGGAATAAATATATGCTTTGTATTATTAAATTTAAAGAAAAATGTTCGTTCTAGGAATATTAAAGGGACTCTCCCTCACATGTCTATGTTTATATCTGTATTTATATCTATCCATATCTATCCATATCTGTCTATATCTATATCTATCTATCTATCTATCTATGTATCATCTATCTATCTATCATCTATCTACTTACATATGTAGAAATCTTACAACTTAAATCCATTTCCTACAGTTGACTTGTATTCTTTTTATTTTCTACACATTGTAACCTTGTCCTTCAATATTTTCTGATTAGTACTATATAGTGTGTGGTATTTGCAATCTGTTGGAATATGGTAATAATTAGCATTAAGAAATTTGAAAAATTCAGCTCAGCTTTCCAGATCACATCGTACTACTGGTAACACCACTATGATTAAAAGAAATGTTTGCTGGATTAAAATACAAATCAAAATACAATAATATGCATTAACATTTTAATCCTGGGATCCTACACAACAGGTTAAAAAAAGCTTTCCAAGAAAAAGATTATTTTAACTTTAAGCCTTTCATGTTGTTAGACATTTCAGGTTATTGGATACCCTTGAGAAAAGTTGTTTTTAGCAATATAATTTTACATTCATGACAACATAACCACTTGAAATTGCCTTTCAAGTAAGGGTTTAGTTTTATTTGTTTAATCAATCTAAGCTTTATGAAACTCTTGAAGGGCTCTAAATAGCTAAAACCAATTTTTTAAGAAAAGAAAATAATATTTAATGTTGTATGGAGAATGCTTTTCATAAATTTGGCAAAATTTGAACACCAGTTCTCTTACAAATTATAGTTCAAATGAATCTCATAAAATTTAAAATGCAATGTAAAAATGAAATATCTTAACCTAAGCTTAATTTTATATTTTTAAACAGTCAGGTTGTACCAGTTAGGGTTCAGTACAGGAAGACTTCCTTTTTATTTTTATTTTTTCGTAGCAGAAAGTGGAAGTGTTTACAAAAGCAGAGATCACCACTAAAAATAGTTTGAGAAAGTATTGCTTTACCTGCCATCTGTATATCTGAAAATTGGTATCACTAAGCTACTTCTCCAACTGTATCTCATCAACAAAGTGGTGACTAGACCCTGAAATGCTGAGTTCAGCTCATTCAGCATATTCTTCACATAAATAAAGCTTTGACTGGACTCTGAACCCTGACTCTAGGGTAGCAACTTTCACATATACTTCAAAGACCTTGTTTGAGAGCAGAAGAGTCTTACGAATTTCAGTCAGAGTTACCAAGAACACAAAAACCAGTCTAAGAATTTGAAACAGAGGGAATTTAATAAAGCAGTTTGTTTTTAGTGATACCCTCACCAATTAGATTAAAGGGCAAGAAACCAGTTATTCTGATTAATAAAAGACAAAACAAGGAGGAAACATCACCAGAGTTCAAAGGCCATAATTATCCAGGCAACAGAAACCACAGTGGGCATTCCATTTTTGGAGTGGGAGCCATAGAGAAGTTGTATTAGATCCTAGAGGTACAGCCTGAGATGGACAGAGAGGACGAAATACTCTGGTTCTTTAGCCCTCATGCCATTCAACATTCTGACTCCTTCATTGACCAGAAATTTAGCTTGGAAATGTCTGCAAATTTAATTGGCAGCACACTATTCTCATCATGAACCCAAATGAAAAGAGAGTTGAGAAGTAGATTTCAATGTCCCTGTCTGTTCTTTACAGAAAGTTTCACTAGACCACTAGAAAGATGCTTAGTGCTAGTTCATCATAACAAACATATTCCATCTGTTAAGCTACTCAATATCTACCCATACATTTCCAGACAATAGCATGCTTTTGACTAATAGCAACAAATACAGCTCTCAAAATTTAAAAGATTATCACCCTCTTACAAAATGAGGAGACTTTCAAAGATATCAACTTCATTTCAAAGATAATCATTTCATTTCTGGGTGAGGTTCATTCTTTTTCCATTTAATTATAATTCCTCTTTGATAATCAGCAACATCAAGCCTAAATTATAAAGCTACCACCAACATAACTCTTATATAAACTGATAGCATAAACAGAGAGGGAGAAAATGAAATTGGTATAAAAACTCATATATTAGAAAAATAGGGATAGCTATCACACAATCATTGCTGATATTTTTAATGTTTCCATTGTCCTTTCCATATTATCTTTACTGTAACTTGTCACTTTAGCATCAAAAAATGTTAATTAACATCTACTATGGTCATCTTGTCTACCTGAATAGTGAGAAAATTCTATGACAAGAGGTTTTCTTGTTTGTTTGGTTAGCTGTTATTGTTGTTTTTGGAGATTTAGCACTCTCTGAGTTCAAGACATTTTTTGAGAGGCTCATCCATATGATCTGATTGATAACTCTACTTTTCACTATTTCTCCGATTCCATTATTTCTAAGTGCCTGAACATCTGGCTACAATATACTGCATAAACATCGTTGTTCTAAAATCATCTCTCATTCCCATGAAACTGGGTTTCTAGGTGTACCACTTATAATTTGCTCCAGTAGGAAGATCCCTTTCTCTTGAATGGAGATGTAATAATGCAACAATACACTCTTGGATAGATGCTATTGCAATCTATGGTACTAAATTCACAGATTTCATGTTTGGTTAGCAATGCACCTGGAGCAAGTCCACTATGTAACCAATTTATTCATGACACCTGTACCTTCAACACCTGCTGAGTCTTGTCTAATATCTATCATTTCCACACAATGTTGTATGTTGCATGCACTTACCTTGATGTATTGGTTGATTATATAGTATCCATTAATAGTTCATTATGGGAAGTTCAGAGCACAAGAACATAGTATGTCATGCTCAGGTATTCAATTTCTAGCAAGGTCCAGTAACAACATCCATTTTGAATTTAATCTCAAAAGTATACTTTTGTCTCTTCTCTTTAATATATCATTTAATGTGATTTGGTTAAATTAATATAGGGTAGTAAATATCAATCTGCTATTGGTTGTCAGTAAATTGACTTGTCACAAAAGCATGTGTGTTATCTACTATATAAGCTTTAAACTACTAGAAACTATATTATTATTAATTATCATCATCACTGTTATTTTTGGTATATCTGTTAAAATTGCTATATAGTTCCCCCTCCACATAATTCAACTTTTATGCTTTTAATAGATACATTTTTTAAACTACTTTCGGGTGACTATATACATATTTTGAGAAACAGTTTCCACTGCTATCATACCGTAAGCTCATTTTTAACATAGAATTTGGTCAATGAGTGTTGAGTGGAGCCCTCATGAATGTGACTAATGCCTTCTAAAAGAAACCCGAGAGAGCTCTCTTGTCCCTTTTGTCATATGAAGGCACAGGAAAAGACAGCAATCTGTGAACCAAGAAGCGAGCCACCATCAAACACTAAATTGGCCATCACGTTGAAATTGGTCTTAGCCTCCAGAATTGTGAGAAATACATGTTTGTTACTTGCATCCTGAATGGACTGGGACATGTAGACTTCATGGGAAACAATATGGTGGTTACTCAAAAAAATTAAACATAGAATTGCTACATAATACAATAACTCCACTTCTGGATATACACACAAAAAAATTGAAAACAGGGTCTCGACAGATATTTGTACACCCATTCATAACAGCATTATTAACAATAGTCGAAAGATAAAATGCAACCCAAGTAATTTGCCCATTCAGCTGATAAATGGATAAACAACATGTGGTATTTATACACAAGGGAATATTATTCAGCATTAAAAATGAAGGACATCCTGCCAGGTACTATATGGATGAAATTTGGAGACATTATGCTAAGTGTAAGAAGCAGTCACAAAAAAACATATAGTGTATGATTCTACTTACATGAGGTACCTAGAGTGTCAAATCTATACAAACAGAAACTAGAATGGTGGTTGTCAAAGGCTGAGGAGAAGAAGAAAAGAGGAGTTTTTGTTTAATGGGTACAGAGCTTCAGATTGAGAAGATAAAAACGTTCTGGACACGGACGATGGTGATACTTGCATAATGACATGAATATGCTTAATTTCACTAAACTGTACACTTAGAAATGGTTAAATGGCAAATTTTATGTTGTTTATATTTTGCCATGGTAAAAGAAACATAAGTCAGATAATTTGAAAAAGGGAAAAAGTATAGTAAAAAGAAGGTAAAAAAAAGAACTGTGGATATTAAGTAATGGAGAAACTTAAAGTGAAAGTAAGTAAGATATGTAGCTGTGATTGACAAACAGGTGCTTCAAGAAACAGGAAAAAGGCTAAGTCATGATGATGAAAGCAAAATAAAGTAGGAAGAGTTCTGAGGCACAAGACTTGCCTGAGGCCTAGAGTAAAGAAACAAAGGGGGAGAGAGTTTGAGAAATTTTTTTAAATAAAGAAAATTAAGCCCAGGTGACTGGCAAGAAATCTTTAACTACTATGAGCAAGACAACAAGAAAGTACACATTGTTTATGGATAGAAAATCACTAAGATGTCACTGCTTTTAAAGGGGACAGTAGAATTGAAGAAATGGAAGGAAGGAAAGAAATAGACTTTGATTTCATTGGATTTATGGGTATATGAGATGTGAGTGTCTTTAACTCTTAGTGTTTGGAAGAGAAATGCAAATTCTCTTTAATTGCTATGTATTTATGCATTAACAATGCATATAATTAAGTGCCATAATTTTCCTTGCTTTCAATTATAGAACATTTACTGAGCTCAAGGCATAAATATACGGTAAAGCCTCAGTTGATATTATTGATGACAAGGAATCACGATGAAAATGAGCAGGGCGTGGAAGATAGAGCTACAAATGCTGAAGTTCTAGTGTTTAGTGTCAAAATATCTCTGAAATAAAGTTTAATTGCTGAAAGTACGTGCCCTGAAGCCAAGGTGCCTAGACTTGAATAACAGTTACTAGTGTGATATTGGGAAAGTTGATTTACCTTGTCACTGCTTAATTTCTTCAACTGTAAAATAGGAATTTTTACTGTCTAAATCTTATAGAAATAATGTCATGATTTAATGAGATAAAGTATGTGAAATACGTTTCAAACTTCCTGGAAAATAAAACAAGTGTTCAATAAATATTTTCTGTAATTGAATTTTATTATTATTAAATCTACTTCAAAACTTTGAAGGTAATATTATTTTTACAGCTTTATTGAGATATAATTCACATACCATAAAATTCGTTAACTGAATGCTTACAAGTTAGTGGTTTTTAGTATATTCACAGAACTGTGCAACTATAATCACCATCTAATTTTAGAACATTTTCAACAGCCCCAAAAGAAACCTCACACTTGTTAGTATGTATTCCCAGTTCCCATTCCCCACCTTCACCCCAGACACAGGCAACCACTGATCCAAATCCACTTTCTGTCTCTATATATTTACCTCTTTCCAACTTTTCACATGTGAAATTAAACAATAGGTGGTCTTTTGTGACTGTTTTCTTTTACTCAGCATAATATTTTCAGTTCATCCACGTAGTAGCATGCAGTAGAACTTCATTCATTTTATACATATAAATTCCATGTGTAAATATGCTGTTTTGTTTATCTATCATCAATTGATAGACATTTGGTTTGTTTCTACTTTTGTGCTACGAATAATGCTGCTATCAACATTGTATGAACATGTGCTTTCATTGCTCTTGGGTATATACCTGGGAGCTGGATTGCTGATTCTCATGGTAACTCTATGTTTAGTATTTTGTTGATATGCCAAACTGTTTTCCTAAGCATCTGCATCATTTTACATTTCTAAAGCAGTGAATAGCAAGTTCCAATTTCTCCACATCATTGCCAAGTCTTGTTACTGTCTGTCTTTTAATTTTAGCCATCCTTGTAGGTGAGAAGTAGTTTTCTATGGTTTTGGTTTTCATTTTCATTTTCCTAATGATAAAATGAGCATACTTTCCTGTGCTTGTTTGGCCATTTATATATTTATTTGGAGAAATGTTGATTCAAATACTATGTTCATTTTTAATTGGATCATCTGTGTTTTTATTATTGAGTGGTAAATATTCTTTATACCATCTAAATACAGTTTCCTTGTCAGATATATGCCTTGCAAATATTTTATCCCATTTTGTGGGTGTTTCTTTTTTCCCCCCTCAGTTTATTGACATCCTTTTAAGCACTGAAATTTTGAGTTTTGATAAACTCCAAATTATCTATTTTTTTCTTTTGTCACTTTTACAGTTGGTGGCACACAAACTATTGCCTAACTCAAGATCACAAATATTTGTTCATAGAATTTTTTCTCGTGGAATTGTTTTCTTGTAGAATTTTTATATTTCACTGTTATACTTATGTTTATGATCCATTTTTGAGTTCATTTTTGTGCCTGGTTGTGAAGCATGAGTACAAATTCATTACTTTGCATGTGGATATCTAGTCATCCAACACATTTGTTGAAAAATTATTTTCCTCCATTGAATTGTCACCTCTGTCAAAGTCAATTGATCATAAATGTAGAGTGTATTTCTTGACTCCTAACTCTACTTCATGATCTGTCTATCCTTCTGCCAGTACAACACTGTCTTGTTAGTAGCTTTTTGTAGTATCAGTTAGGAAGTGTGAGTCTTCTAACTTATTTTTTAAAGATAGATTTGAATTTCTATATAAATGATAGGATCAGTTTTCGAATTTCTGCAAAACACCAGTTGGAATTATATAGGGATTGCACTGAATCCATACATAAATTTAGGAGCATTGCCATTTTAACAATGATAAGTCTCAAAATATGGGATGTCTTTTCATTTGTTTAGCTCTTTAACTTCTCTCAGTATGTTTTGAAATTTTAGATGTACAAGTCTTGCATTTCATCTGTTAAACTTGTTCCTAGGTATTTTATTTTTTGTTGCTATATGAATGGAATTATTTCTTTATTTCACTTTTAGATTGCTCATTGCTAGTATATAGAAACCAAGTAATTTTTTGTAAATTGATTTTTTATCTTTCCACATTGTTGAATCCCATTATTTGTTCAAATAGTTGTGTGTGTGTGTGTGTGTGTGTGTGTGTGTGTGTTCCTTTGGATTTTCTATATCCAAGATTATATCACCTACAAATAAAAATGATTTTACTTCTTCCTTTACAACCTGGATGTGTTTTAATTTTTTTTTCTTACCTTAGCCATTGCCATGGCTAGAACCTTCAGTACAATATTAAGTAGAAGTCGCAAGAATGAATATCCTTTTATTGTTCCTGATTTGGGGAGGAAACATGTGGTTTCCTCTCATTAAATATCGTGTTAGATGTGGATGTTTTACAACTATTCTTTCTCAGGCTTAGGGAGTCCCATTCTATTTCTAGTTGCTAAATACAAGGGTATTTTCAAATGCATTTCCCACATCTGATGAGATAATCATGTAGTAGCTTTTTTCATGCATGCTATTAAAATACAGTATTACATTGACTGACTTTTGCATTTTAAATCTACCGTGAATTTCTGGGATGTACTGCACTTGATCATGGTGTGTAATCCCCTTATATGTTGCTAAATTCAGTCTGTCAGTATTTAACTGAGGATATTTTGCAGTTATATTCATAAGGGATATTGCTTTATAGTTTTGGTGTGTGTGTGTGTGTGTGTGTGTTTGTGTGTGTCTTTGTCTGGTTTTGGTATCATAGTAATAGCGGCTTTATAGAATGAGTTGGGAAGTGTTATCTCATTTTTGGAAGAGTTTGTGAGAAATTAGTATTAAATCCTTTTTAAAAATTCTTTTTTTAAAAAAATTAAAGTTTATTGAGGTGACAGTTGTTAGTAAAGTTACATAGATTTCAGGTGTACAATTCTGTATTACATCATCTATATATTACATTGTGTATTCACCACCCAGAGTCAGTTCTCTTTCCATCACCATCTATTTGATCCCCTTTATCCTCATCTACCACCCCTAAAAAATTATTGAAGAATTTATCAGTGAAGTCATCTGGGCTTCGATTCCTCTTTCTCTTTTTCCTTTCCTCCCCTTTAGAAAAGAAAAAACTCATTGAATCCCTTTGCTTGTTGCAGGTCTATTTAGATTATCTAGGGATAGAGAGGATATTTAAATACCCAAGTTAAAGCATTACTGTGTTTCCCCAAAAATAGCATCAGTCTTATACTGTATTTCCCCGAAAATAAGACCAGGTCTTATATTAATTTTTGCTCTAAAAGATGCATTACAGCGTATTTTCAGGGGATGTCTTATTTTTTCATGTACAACAATCTACATTTATTCAAATACAGTCATGTCATCTTCTTCTGGAACTTTGTCATAACATACTAAATGCGACCATCTGGCTGACGATCTTACTGGTGCTTATTTTCGGGGTAGGTCTTATTTTCAGGGAAACACGGTATAATTCGGTTGTCTTAAAGAAGTTCAGTAGTTTCTCTTGGATAGATAATTTTTATTTTATTCTTTGGTTTTAGCTAAATACAAAATTTCTGAAATGGTGACTTTATTTATTTATTTATTTATTTAACCATATTTTCATGTTTTAGAGGGAGTTCACACAATTCTTCACTCTGCCATTCCAGAAGGCTATCTGGATCGGGGAAAAGTTGGTTCTACCTCATGGCTATTGTGAAGATGGAAAACTTTGAGCCAGTAATAATTTATTGAAGACATGTTATAATATAAGAATATGATATTTTAAAAATATCTAATAAAAAGGGCTATCAGATAGAAATAAATGCAAAGATAAAATGTGTAACACTTTAATTTTATTATAATCTAATTCTTGCAAAGGGAAGGAACAATTAGCTAAATAGTTGTGAAGAAAATAATGAAAATCCTCTTTATAAAATATTCAAATGGGTCAATAGGTTTGATTATATGAATTAGCCCATTAAATATCGAAAGTTACCATATGAGTTTTTAATAGATAAATACCAAATTATCCGAAAGCTGAGGACATCAGCTTTCTAAGGCAGATAATTAATTAATGTAGCTCCATGTTTAATAACTTATTTGTCTATCAATGCCACTATAAAATCCCAGATGCTCTCTACAAAATTTGCCATGACATAGAGTGTCCAGGTGCTATTAAGAGAACATGCAAGTTTTCTTAACGAAATGCCAGAAGTTGATTGTCAACCAACTGGGGAAGACCTATGAGATCCTTCCAGTGTACACAAAAGGAATGAATCCATAATTAAATTACAGTTAATCACAGATGGTTATTTTACAGCAGGTGCTCAACTTTGAAAGCATAGCTCCAGACTATTTTTGTTCCAACATGGTGTTCAATCCCTGTTGGTTATCTGGCAAAATTTTATAATTAGAAAAATGTTTAATTTTATGGTAGAAATTTTATTTCATAAATACGAAAATATTATTTCATATAAACTTTCACATAAATTTGGTTAGCATACACACTGTTATTTTGATATTTTTAAAAAGCACAGAAAATATAGTTGAAATATTATTTATTATATTCATAAACTCCCTTGATCAAAAATAATTGACATTCAAAGGTATTAACAAGATTATATGAAATAGCAGCCAAATTTTATAAATTCTAAATTTCTCAAATTTAGAAAATTTTAGTAACTCATACAATCAACAACACTTTCAGTGACAAAATATAGGCTATTCTTGTCACATTTCACTTTCAAACAAGTTAATAAAATAAGCAACATATAATATAATTTTGATTTATTAGTAATCATCAAAATGTATGAAGGGAAAGGAATGGAATAAATGGTCATTTTAACATATTTAAAATTAACACTAGCATTCTGTAAATAATAACTTTGCTCAGTAAAGCAGGTTCCTCTTCTGAATATCATAAATATAAAACTGATCTGGATACATCTATACCAGAGTCTAGTTATAAAACATATATTAAATGCAAGATGGATGGCTAAATGCAAGTTACTGCCAGTTTGAGGATTTTATTATGGAAATTAATATTCCACATTCTTATAGATAGCCACTAATTACCCATTTTTTTTCATCTCTCTTTATATGCCTTTCCTAACCCTCAGTTTGGAAAAAGGAGTAGGATACTCCTGTTCCTAATTGCTTTGGCACTGCTTTCTGGCAATATTGCTTTCAATCTGTTATTTTCTGCAATGTTCCAAATAGGTATTTCTCCTACACACACTAAAGTAAAGAATTGCATCTACAGCATCCCATTACAGGAGAAAGGTCCTCTTCAGATTTTTGGAAGAAAATTGGAATATCTTTTTTTTTGGCAAGAAATATATGGAATGTTAAAGGCAGTGTTGCCACTGTGATGGAGGCTTTACGAGATTCAAAATAGTCACCATACCACCATGCCACTTTCTGAAGCTGTTCTGGAAGTCTTCTTTCATGAGTGTCTTTAGTTGTGCTGTTGTAGCTGCCTCAATGTCCTGAACCAATTCAAAACGTTTACATTTCATGGTCATTTTGACTTTGGGGAAGATCCAGAAGTTGGATGGTGTCAGATCCGGTGAATAAGGTAGATGAGGACATACCGTACTGTTTTTGTTTGACAGAAATTGCCGTACCAGAAGTGATGTGTGACACGGAGCATTGTCATGATGGAGGATGAAACCGTTTGCCAATTTCTCAAGCCATTTTCTATGCACATCATTTCTTAAACACTTGTAAAGACACTCACGAAAGTGGATTTCCAGGATTACTTCAAAAAGCGGCAAGAACAATGGGATAAGTGTGTTTGAAGCGGGGATTGGGGTTGTTTTGAAGGGGATTAATGGCAATGTGTCTTTTACTGTAACATTTTTTTTATTTAAACATTCACTGTATTTATTGATCACACCTTGTATAACTCAGAGACCCCAGAATTAAATTAAAAGATTCACAAAACTGAGAAAGACATTTCAAATCAAGACTGTGGCAAGAAAAGAAGCATTCAATACCTGCGTCTGGGTATTGACCTTTAACTTCCTTCCCAAAGAGAACGTTCTTATGCTTGCTAAACTGAGCCGTGATCACTGTTGCTCATTGTTACTCGCTAAACTGAGCCGTGATCACTAAACTGCTCACTGATCACTGAGCTGTTATAAGCTGTTTTTTCACCCTCTCCTTACCACTTAGCCTTTGCACGTGTTATTCCTTCTTCCTGGAATGACTTCTTTCTCCTCCTACCTACAACCTATATGTCTCTCCCTGCTTCTCTTACCCCAATTCAGGTAAACAATACCTCTAATTTCTAAATTATGTTAGTTACAAGTTATATCAGGGAAACACTCCCAGATAACATCTGTCCAATATTTAACCATATGATTTTCTTAAGTTATTTTTTAAAAACCCTTAGTAATTTTACCAAAATTACACTTTTATTTTGTCTTGAAATTTTCTTTTTATCCAATGAACTGCGTGCTCCTGATCTAGGGAGTGAGTACGTTATAGCCTTAGTATCCAGCATGGTTCCTGCACATAGGTACTGGTACTGAGTAACTATTTTTTAAAAATAAGTAAATATGTTATGCTAAATAGCAACAATTTTTGAATAAGAATAGCTCAATTGCTTCCTACCCTTAACTATAGGAGGGAAATGCAAAGTAAGAACATTACATTATTAGATGTGAAATAAATGCCACTTTTAAAAATTAAAAGGCCTTTAATATATTTTTAATATGTGCTTACTGTGTACTGGTTATATTATCAATATAGAGATGTGATTTTTAAGAAAAATAGAAAAGCCATGGCTGTTGCTCTGTTGAATCTCGGACTGGTGTATGGAAATTCAAATATTTCGCACATACACATTCAAATTGGATGCAAAGTTTGAAAAAAAAAAGCATAGCATATTTAATTGTTAGTTTATTGCCTATATCATTTCAAGAGCCATTTAGAATGAGCATTTATCACCTTGTTATGAGTCCATCTACTAGAATTCTTTGTCTGATGTGTACATTTTACAGTGTAGGTTTTAACAGTAAAAAGTACTTATGGAGGCTTTAAGAGATTCAAAATAGTCACCATACCTGACTGAATTCTATATCTCAAATAAATCTTATATAAAAGCAAGTAGATATAATGAGATAAATTTCACATGATCTATATTTTTAAAACACCCTAGCAAATGACATGCTTTGAAGACAAAAATTGTATTTCCTAAAAAGCTACCATAGCAATTAATTTCCTGTCAGTCAAAATGATCTTTATATATTTATGGTTTGTTTTCCAAGGACTCTTCAACTTTTTAAAATCACAACCCTACTAGTCATCATGATACCCGAGCTGTAAGCAGATCTACCCATACATTTATACTGACAAAATTATCGAGGTGTAAATTAGTAAATGCTTTGCCTGTATTTTGTAAAATGTTATAGAAATAATCAGTTGTATAGTTCAAGTTTACTCGTTGAAAATTGTGTTTCAACTTTTCAATTGAAAATACTATGCTTCATGCAACAGAAGGACAAAGAATGTTTAGATAGAACTTCTGTTCTCAGGTGTTTTCATGTGATTAAGTGCTCTAATATTCTTGTCTATAGAGCAAGAATGGTTAGATTAAATCCATTGTTTTCATTGATTTTTAAATGCTAATATTTTGAAGATAGTTGATAACATATAGATCTCAATAAAGTTCAAATTTCTCTTGAACAATTTCAAAATAAAAAAATAATATGTATATTTAAAGTAGATGCATTCACTTCTATACATAAGAAAAATAAAGATCTCGAGTTATTTCTCAATCCCTGATCCTACTTTACAGAAAATGTTAAGTTTATGGAAAAATTCTTTACTTGTGTCTTAATGGAAAGCTCACAAATTGATAGCCCAATGGACAAATGTTAAGCTATAATTTCTATTAAAGAAATTGAATCAATGCTATAAAACATTGTGAAATGAACATAAACATGTACATTTTGTTCTTTTCTTGAGAAGTAAGATAGGCTTGTGTCCCTTATATTGAGTTCTCATTTTCTGGTTTACATGCTTATTGTCTCATGGTGCTGAATGATTATCATTGTTCATTTATGACACAGCTCTTTCACTGATGTATATCCTAAAGAAGAAACAACATATACTCATGTCTCTCCTAAGAGTAAGAAAACAAAAGACAATCTGAGAAGACCATAGCTTTTATGTAATTGGTACAACAATATTTCTTTAGGACAGTGAAATAATCTATTATGTGTTTATTTTGGAAAATGTTGACTGACTTACCTGGTGAATGATAAAGAGGGTGTGAAGTGAAAAAAGCAAGTCATTTCTTGCACAGACCACTACAAAAGGAAATGGAAAATAATTTGTCAAGGACAAATATTGGGAAGCAAACATAAAATTGTACTAAACAAAGAACAGAATCAATGTTTTAAACTATAATCTCAAGAAGGTCTTGCAAGCTGCTGAAAAAATATTAGAAATAAAGACAGAGAGATGACAGCTCAAAGTTAAGAGGACAGAGATATTACAAAGACAACAGAGCTACTACATAGATAACTAGTATATCTGAAGAGAAAAAAATAGAAAAAAGTAAATATAATTTTTAAAATTTTGCACAGATCCATTAATATTTATGAAAAAACAAAAAATAAAATTAAATAATAGTCATTACAAACTTATACCTACAAATATGTCTTATAAATTAGCATTGAACTCGTTTTGATATATAATTAAATCTAGAAAACTTACTTATGAATGGTGTTAAAGTAATACACACATGTTAAAAACATGAAACCGCACACATTAAAATATTTAAAAACGATTATTAATTATAAACTGCTGGCCCAAATTAGAAACCTGGATATGCAAGAGGTGGAAAAAAGTGTTAGTTGGCTGCCTTCTTCATTACAAAGTTGACATGTATAAAGTGATCCTAACTAGTAAGAGAAAACATAATTTTTGGAATAACATCAGTATTCTCAGCATTTGACAAGAATTGGGAATCAGTAATCTGCAGTTTATTTATCTAATTAGCAAAAATAGGTTAAGCTCCTACTGTGTGTCAAACTCCACTAAGTGCTAGAGATATAGTGGTGAATAAAAGATGTATTTTTGCTGTAAACTGAGTAGAAAAAATGCAGTGCTTGCCGAAGACTAGTGACAGATGTTTTATTTGTTTGTTAAAGGTTTCAATATGAGTGATATTGAAGTATGCTTATATGTTGATGACAATAAGCCAGTCATGAGGGTAAAAATGATGATGCAGGACAGAGCAGGGATTAACATAGCAATGAAATCCTTCTGTGACCTTAAGGTCGTGGATGTGACACAGAGGGAGAGCCTGGCCTTAGTTTAAATAGGATCAGGAGCAGTGTATCCTAACAGAAACAGAAGCAAAGCATATCATACATGTAGAGATTCACAGAAATTGCTTTTAAAGCCCCATCTCACATTAACGTGGCTGATTACTACTGATATTGCACATTTCTGAGAGAATCTTGGCTCTGCTCCAGAGCCAATTAAAAGGTCATATAATTCTAACATGACTAAGGCACCATCCTGTGTGTTATGGTCATACACAGTGAAAAGGAGATTTTTGTAATTGGGCTATCAACCCCAAAATTATTTTCTATACACAGTACTTGGTTTTTAATTAAAATTTATGTATGTTGTATAAATGCCTAAAAATAACTTCTATTTCAACTGAAATGATTGAGGGAAATAAAATAAATTCTATAGCTAATAAAAGCAAACTAAAAGAAAACATTAGAACAGAAAGATGTTTAATAAACTATGAATTTGAGAACAAGTAAAGCAATTGATACATGTAAATAAAACAAGCATACCTACTGTAAAAATGTCATATTGAGTTCAAAACAATTATTCCTGAATTCAAATATACAATAAAGTTTAATTTAAATAAATTTAAATAAAAGGTTACATAAATTCTATAAGGTTTATTGTAGAAAATAAAAAAGTTTCAAAATATGATCTCATAGATAAGAGTCTCCTTATTAATGAATGAAAGAGAAAAAAATCCTGAATATTAATCATGAATTTCAGAGTTTTAAAATTGTCTAATGACATAATTGTTCCTTTATTAACCAAATTTAAAATAACATAAAAATATTTTACCAACAGCCAGTGTCATATTTGAGAGTACAGATTAAACAAGATTCCTATTAAATTAGAAGAAAGTCAAGGATGCTTAATGTCATCATTATTAAATACTCTTTATTGTAGCACTAGATAATTCAGACAATTATCACTATTTGTGTAAATGGCACACCAATTGCAAAATTTTCTGCTTAACAATCAGCTGAAAAAATATTAGCCACAAACATTGAGTAGTATAATAGAAAGACCCATTCAAAATAACAACAAAAGTATGAGGTATCTATTATTAATTTAGAAAAAGTTTAGAATTTATATTATTACAACCTATTTGCAGACTGAATTTGATATATGTACTGAAATGTAACAAAACAAAGCTAAATGAATGGAGTGACATAGCATCTTTTGTATGAGGATACATATTTTTCCCTAATAAACTATAATTTCAATAGAATTCTAATAAAAAATATAATAAAATTTTAATTCCAATTGGCGTACTTTCGGGTTGAGGCTACTGGAGCCTAAATAAAAATATTTTAGCTTCATCTAAAAAAATAAACATGTGACAATGTCCAGAGAAATGTTTTCCATCCAAATTTAACATATACTTGGTACTCTTTTACGAACTGTACATAACCTGAAGGAATATAAACATACTTTCTACTCTCAAAAAGCTTAAAATCTGTATTATAAATTAATCAAATTTAATAGTATTATATTAAATCTGTACTATGCTCAATTATTAAGATTAATTTTTCGGTAGAAATTAAACTCACTGGAAGAGAATAATTACTCACTTAATGATTTGTGGCAACATAGATAAGACAGACAAAATTAGATTCTCACAGACTGTGTACAAATATCTAAATGTAAAACCAAAAAATACAGAAATACTCAAAGGAAATATAGATGTATCTAATATTAACCCTGATGAAAAAGTTTTTTAAAAGTAAATAGATCCAAATGAAAGGGAAATTTTAAAATATAATTGAAAGGCAAAAGATTAAATGTAATTTGTAATGGGTTAACGTGTAATATTTACATAAATTATACAAAGGAATGAGAAAGAAGCTGGTATAACTTAAAAAGAAAATCATGGTGCACAATTAGCATTTCACCAAAGATGAAATATAAACAGCTGACACGTAAAGGCATTCTTCATTCTGTGTGAGAGAAGTAATTCTTATAAAAGATGGAAAAACATATAAACAATCCACTCCTACAAATTTACTATCTGTTTCCTTTTGATTGTGTCAAAGGATCAAATAGCTGCATACCTGGGCCCTGTTGTCTTGCATTTACAAAATTGTTTTCCAGAGTTATGCTGTCATATCTTACCTTGTTGAAACACTGCAAAAGATAGCTTTATGAAATCCAATGTAGTATTTCATTAGATTATGCAAAATGCTTCAACATAAGATTTTTAACAATCGATTAACACTGTAATTGAAAGACAAGTTCTGGAACTAGACTGCCTGGGTTCATGTCCCCCTGGGATCTGGCTGTGCAACTAAATTTGGCGTAAGGGTTTTTATAAATGTAGTTAATGTGAAGATCTCAAGATAAGACATCACCCTAAATCCAATCACTGGTGTCCTTACAAGGGAAAGAAGAGGGAGATTTGAGATACAGAGACACAGAGGGTAAGGCCATGTGAAAATGAGTCAAAGACTGGAGAGCAGCCACTAACCCAGGACCACAAAAATTATCAGTAGCCACCAGAGGCTAGAAGAGAGGTGTGGAATGGATTCTCCCTCACTGCTTTCAGAAGGAGCCAACCTTGATTTCTGACTTCTGGCTTCCACAACTGTGGAGAATCAACTTCAATTGCTTTTTAGCCACTCAATTTGTGATAATTCCTTACGGAAGCCTTAGGAAAATAATATACTGTGACCTAATAAAATTCTTATTCTCTCTCTGGTTCATGTCACCATTTTGAAAATGGGGATAATTATAATATTGCCACCACATTTTATAAGTATTAAACTAGAAATATTTTAAGCTCTTAGAACAGTATATAGCACAATCTAAGCACTCACAAAGTGATGGCTATGATTTTATTGAGTGAGGTAGTGTTGAGGGAATGCCTACAGTAGCAAGGTCTTGGGTTATTTTGGCAGACTTTTGTCACATTCATCTTGGCTAGAATTCTCATCCAGACTCATAGGGGAAGAAGCTTCTGAAGGACAACACCTGCCATGTATAATCTGTTGTTGCCTTATTAAAAATGTAGAATGAAGAAAGCAAATTTGTAGGATTTATGTAGACAGATTGGACTAGCAAAAGGACCACCATGCCCCACAGTCTTTGTGTCTCACTAAGTACTTCTCAGTCTGTTACTCTTCTGCGGTGTTAGACTGTCTCTCCCAGTGCTGTCATGTTAATGAACAGAGAGGGACCGCATACGGGCATATGATGATATGTTGTAGTTATGCTTTCTCTCACGGTCAATTGTTTTACCATAATCTGTTGGTAATTATCTCTTGAATGCCTCCCCGAGGACTCTCTAACATAGTGAGGAAGACTGGAAGTCTCTTTCATCTGTTCAATGATTGTAGTTCTATCAACATTATCAAGGGTGTGGTGATATTAGAGCAGTCTTTTCTCAGTGCGGGCAAAAAAGGGGGTACAGGGTCTAAAGAGAATTCTCTGAAGATAATTTTTTAAAAATGGTAACAAGACATACTGAAAATTAGTCTACTTTGATTATCATAAAGCCCAACAATGCTAAGCAAGATGATAAAATATTCCTCTCTGGATAGATTACTGCCAAAACTCCCTATTGGTATGCCACCACCAAAGCTCCGTAATAATGTATGGACTGCCCTCGTCATTGAGACTTCCTGTTTTACTTGTGGAGAAGGAGCTCCTTTTAAGTGATTGGCACTTAAATCAGTAACACCTTTTACTCCAAAGAGTCTTCCTCATCTCTCTGCAAGCTTTCTCTTCTGTGCATCTTCCTTTACTGGAAGTTAACCTACTCTCACCATCTGTCCATTTAGAGAGTCAGCTTCCCACCAGGTCAGGTGTTCTTCATCTCCCCTGGAAGAAGTTTCCATGTCCTTCAAGACTTTATACTCTGACACCTTGAGAATTATGAGACCTTTTATTTCTGGTTTAGTACTTATTCAGTACTGTGGTATGATTTCACAGATCATTACAAGTTTCTCACATGGAGAAACCTGCAGAGTTTTTCTTTCTTTCTCTTTCTTTCTTTCTTTCTTTCTTTCTTTCTTTCTTTCTTTCTTTCTTTCTTTCTTTCTTTCTTTCTTTCTTTCTTTCTTTCTTTCTTTCTTTCTCTCTCTCTCTCTCTCTCTCTCTCTCTCTCTCTCTCTCTCTCTCTCTCTCTTTCTTTCTTTCTTTCAAATTCAACTCATGCTGCTTTTCTTAGATGAAATTCAGGTTTCGAAGTGTTCCCAAAACTAAAAAAAAAGAAAAACCATCTCTCCCCACACCCCTAAGAATATTGAAATATGTGTGTAATTATGTAAAATGAAACTATGTATGGCTACTCTCCACGATTAAGCATAAGTCTAGAATCTGTTTTCCCCTGTCAGAAAAATATCAGTATTCTTCATTTGCAAGCTCAACTGTCCACCTAGTGCAAACCAATGACAATGCACTGAATCACATAATTAGGAAACCCAAGGACTGAGGCAGAGTTCAAGACCAGCTGTCTGTAGAGAAAAACAAGCATACTAACAACCGTGTCAACAGAGCTCTGTCTCTCCATTTCTTTTTTTCCTCCTTCTTCCGCCGCCCCCCCCCCCACTCCAGTTCAAGCCATTGTTTCTCAGTCTGGTTGTGTAGGACACAGCTCCCTGGCCCATGCTGGTATTATGAGCCTTGCCCCCCCCAACCCATTCCCCTCCACAGTTGGTCGCAGGTTGGCTGCTCACAGCAGCTCATAGCAGCTCTCACTAGCTGCCGGCCACTCAGGATGGCTGGGCTGCTCAGGATGGCTGCTGGCCACTCATGGCAGTACACAGTAACCCACGGCAGCACAAGGCAGCCCCCACGGCCACGCCTGGCAGCCTGCGGCAGTTCTGGCTGCTTTGGCTGCTTCTGGCAGCCCGGCTCCAGGGAGAGCCATTGTTCACAACCTTAGCTGTAGAGGGTGCAACTCACTGGCCCATTGGGAATCGGACTGGCGACCTCAGCATTAAGAGCACAGTGCTCCAACCACCTGAGCCACCAGGCCAGCCCCTGTCTCTCCATTTCTAACCTTTACTCTCTTATGTGCTTTTCTTCAGAAAGCTTTTCCTGTGTAGTAGAAAATATGCCCACCGGTAGATCTAGGGTTAGACATCTTTGCAGATAGTTATTTCAAAGCAAAGGCAGCACCTTTCTCCTAATAAATAGTAAATTTCCAAGACAGATTAGTAATTTTTCATCCTTAAGTCATGTGCAAATTGCTGGGGGTAAAAAACCATTGTTATTAAGGGGATAAAAATCTAATGTGTAATGTTAAGCCATAGGCCTAATCATGTGGCAGGTGAGGTAGCATTATAAAAATGACAACCCTGCTAGGTTGGAGTTGCCACTACCAATCAAAAGTATTTATTTTCCTGTTATTCTTATAAATATTCTTATAAAAATCCTACACTTTTTCCTCATAACATTTACTAGTTTCCAGGTATGTCACTATTAGTTTGCTTACTTATTTATTGCCTCCCTTCCCAACTATACTACAATCTTGAAGATAACAGCAATCATATTTGTGATCACCAATCCATCTGCTGCCACGCAAAATATCTCATGTATAAAAAGTTGTTAATAAATAATATTACAAATTGAATTATAGTTCCAGTGATGTTTCTTAACCTGAGAAAAAATTACCATTACCTGTAGATTTTTGTTTTTGTTTTTGACCTCTTCAATGGACATTTTGAAACTCCTTTCTAAACCTATTAAGTCAGAATTTCTCTCCACTTTTGAAAGAGCCCATCTTCATCTACTGATTATATAATATGTATATGGTTATAGCAATTTACCTCTTTGTGGTTACTGAAATAATACTCTACACTGGGAATCTTACAGTGACTGTAGAGTAACAACATTATATAATTTAAATATATAAATAGAAATGTGACTTCACTATACAAAAGAAAATTTTCAGATTCCTCTGTACCTATTTCAGGAGCCAAATTGCTAGGGAGACTCTAATGTCATAAACTAATAAAGAACTGCAGTCCTTTGTTTCACATACCATCCTGGCAGTTAACATTGCACATTCTTCTCTGTGCATGGGGAATCAAAGTACACCCTGTCAAAACTTAACTCTAAGAGGTATATTTTCAGAGAGTTTCTACAGTCTAACATTAAATACCAGGTATATTTTCCAGGTATAAAAATCAATCTTCCCTAAAACTAGTAATAGTGCTATGTAATATAAGGCCTAAGTAAATTCACTCATTAATAAACCTCCACATTTAACTGATGCTAGGTATATAAATTGCCAAAATGAAATTTAACATGTTCTGATGGCTGTCTTCCAAATTATGTACATAGTTATATTAAATATTATTTTTATGAAACCCCCCTAAAATGGTATTATGTAAATATATTATAATAAGCAGTATATGGTAATGCAAATGACCATAGGAGAAATATCAATTTAATAATTATAAACTGCTAGTTTGTTTTCTAGCTGATTGGGCTTTATTTTTCTATAACAAAATATTATTACCAAAAATTTAGTGTCATTTTTTTATGTGCAATAAAATGTAGTTATAGTGATATGATCATTTGTAAATAAGACCATGAGTAAAACATTTAGTGCTGTGACTGGTTCATAGAGAACATTTATTAAATGTTAACTGTAATTATTTTCATTTTCATTACCTGCTATTTCCTGAATTTAACATCAAAACATCAGATTAACCCAGAGAAGAATACATCCAAATAAAATATTGTTTTTATTTAAAAATGACAATGAAATCCAAATTATAAAAAAATGAGCTATGGAATAAGTATTATCAGCTATGTCCAATGCCATATGTTTCTATGATAAAGTTATTACTGACTTTTCTTGGTTTCTATTCACAAAGTCTCTCTTTTGATATTTGAATCAGAATTCTTAGTGTGGAATCTGATTGCCACTTTATCTACACATTTTATTTTTTCCTTTATGCTTCTATGTAGCATATATATATATAACTATGAAATAAATGCAACATCAAATTTTGTGATATGAAGTTAATGTTTAGAGAGAACAAATATTAATATAAATATTTAAAAGGCATTTTAGGAATTTGGGTGTTGTTGGTTCTAATGATAACATACTGCCTCATTCTTGGAATTATCAGTGAAGCTGATATAACTTTGTGTACATATATATATTCCTCCAATATCTTAAGTTAAGGCATAAGTAGCAGAACTACCAAAGTAAAATATACCCAGGCATATTCTCACTGATTATATTGTCTAAGAGATTGATGGAATGATATTACTCTCATATTATGAGAAAAGAAAGAGAAAAAGAATCTTTTATGTTCTTTAAATGTGAATGACATTCTTAATCAAAGTATCAGGTTACTTCTCAACTATTTTTAGAATTCGCAGGGAGCTAAGGAGCCACCTATTTGAAATATATAGATTTTGACGCATGTGGACACCTATACGCAATATAAATTCTGATTTACAAAACCTATTTTTTTCTGGAGGAAATAAAATTCTTATCAGAACTTAATAGCCTGTATACTTCTGTTTGCTTTTAACAATTACACCAACACTTTTTCATGACCATTATATTGTATGATACAAGTTAATATTTACTGTAAAATTTAGTGTATTTCTTTGGTATATTGATATAAATTAATTTTTCAAATCATATTAAACTGTAGAAATAAACATTTTCAAAGATTGGAAAAGCTGAGGTTGATACATAATAAAAATTAAAATATGTCTAACACAAAACTTTGTGATTGAATCTGCTTAACTTGCCCATTAAATAATAACTGACAAATTATTTAGGAATTATCTTTAAAATGTTTTGGAACTACACTTTGGTTGCTGATATTAATAGCAATGAAAATTAAGTAAAAATTCTTGATGTAATGGTAGAGCAACAATCAAGATTTTAACAAATCACTGTAATATAAATTTATCTTATGGTGCTGTTAGATTTAAAATTTTTAAATTTATAGTTAACCTAAAATCAAAAGTCTAGGAAAGGTAACTTAGGGCCAAACACTAAGTTTTTTATATAAAATATTATATTCAAAGTGGTTTAAAAAATTATTGAAATATATTCAAAATTAAACTTCATAAGAAATCTCTAGGAGCAGAATAATGAAAACACTAAAGTTAACTAGAGATATTTTAAAAATGAATAAATGATATGATATAACAAGTGTCAGGATAAGACTTGTAGAAATTATAGTCCTCTATAAAATAATTTGTGAACTTAATTTAATTAGTTAAAAGGCCAGTGAGATTTTCTTTCAAATTGATGAAAATGGCTTCAAAGACTATCTGAGTATTAAAGAAGTAAAACCAGCCAGAACAGATATTTTTAATTAAAAAACATTTTTACTTAAATGTGCATAGCAAAAAGTACATATATCACATGTGCCCCATATTTCTCTCTTACACACCTTTTTTTAAAATTATATTTTTTCCTGTAGTTTCCTTTAAATACTTATTTATTGATTTGTCTCCCATG
Organism: Rhinolophus sinicus; assembly: GCF_036562045.2. Classification (NCBI taxonomy): domain Eukaryota; kingdom Metazoa; phylum Chordata; class Mammalia; order Chiroptera; family Rhinolophidae; genus Rhinolophus; species Rhinolophus sinicus. The sequence goes on along the minus strand of NC_133763.1, from coordinate 38,791,420 downwards.
TCATTAGTCTTTGTTTCTTCAGTGGCCAAGATGCTGTTAAAAATTCATTGATTTCTTAGTTTTAAATATAATGTTTATTTTTAATGTTTATTATAAATATTCTAGAATGTTCATTGATTTTTTTTTTTCAATTCAGAATTCAATGGGGAACTTTCTTATCCTTTTGTGTATTATTTTGCTCTCATTCAATTTTCTTGAACATGTAAGTATTATGAGAATTAAATCGTTTCTTTCATTTGCATTAACCATTTAAGCCCATCTTCCTGGTTAACATTTTCCTGTGATGTTTCTTTAACTATAGCAATTTATATTATTAGGGATAAAACATGTATTTTCCCTTTTTTGAACCTCTCCATTCTAGAACAGGGCTTTGTTTTTACTGTGGCATTTCAGTACTGAAATGTTTCAAAAAATAATTATTCCATAATAAAAAAAAATATATAAATCATCTTAGAAACTAAAAGACTGTTGCAAGTTTCCAAAAACATTGGGGATTCAGTCTCAAAGCCTCAGATCTATTCATTTCTTGAATATAAACATTTATTTAATTCTCTAATGATTCTGTTAGTTTACATCTCTTAAGATGAAATTGAAGAACTGAAAGGTAAAACTCTTTTTTGCAATGAAAATTAATAGAAAATGTAATAGTTTTCAAGGATTTTTGTTAATAGTTACATTCTCACAAAGGAATACAAAGGTATCAATATAACATAAAACAACCAATACTGAGTATTTTTATATTTTTAAACAGTTAATTTAAAATTATATTTTATATTTAATTATTATAATTTTATTTTATTCACAATTGGGTTAACTTTATTCATATATTTATTAGTTATTTGTCATCCCTTTATGATTTATGTGCATATTTTGACCATTTTATTGAGTTTGTAGCTTACCTGATACATTTATGTGAGGTATTCAGATATAGAAGATTTAACTTTCTTCTGTAAATTTTGAAATGCACATTTAATTTGGTTATTTATTATATATGTATATATATATATGTATTTCATATAGTCCATTGTTATAAAATAAAGATGATTGTTAGTGTGTATGTTTATTCACATATAATTTGTTTATCCTTTTAAAAATTGTGAGTGAAGTGAAGATCAAATTATATATCTCTTTTCTTAAATATTTACTCAATTGTGCTAGTGACAAGTATTGAATAATACTATCTTTCATTAGAGTGTATGATACTAACTTTATCCAATATCGAGTTTTTGTATATACCCAGATTTGAACTGTTCTGTACCATTGATTTGTTTGTGCTATTAATGGTAACATTCTATTCTTCATTTGAGTTACAAAATATTTCATACTTACAGAAGAAATAAAAAATACATCATAAAATAAATATGCAATTCAAAAATTATAATTACTATTTTAATATCTGGAAGGTAAACAACTATCATTACTCTTTTCCAAATCCATGTTTACCAGTATCACCTTAATATTTTTCTAGCTGAGTTTTGTATCACTTTCTTTTCTTTTCCAAGAAAATATTATGCTGGATTTCATTTGAACATAAAGAAACTAGAAATACTCTCCGTCTTTCTTATAATCAATGTTGACTACAGTGTCTTTAAGTAATAAGTCATGATGTAAAGTAGTTTGAAACTGCTGACTGACTGTACTGCCTTAACCTACATGTTTGATGAGGTTAAATTTTCTTAGACATCTAGATATTGCATTACTGCTGTTAAAACAATTCAAATAGGATTTCCGAAGCCACTTCTCTGGGAAAATTTGCCCCACCATTGCTTTTCACAAAGAAAAGCCCACGAAAAGATCTTAACAACAACTGAAATACACAAATATATAATTTACATTGTGTATAAACATGTCAGGGAGAGGTCCAGGGGCTTTGCATTACATAAGTAGTTCCTGAGTACACAGACCTAATAAAATGAATCTTACCTTAAACTCCAAATCAATATCTCAAAGTCTCTTTTTTATGTACTGTGAAATTCCCTTTGAATGTCTTCCCAGTTTTACAATCAAATAGTAACTTAGTTGGTCTAGCCAGTGATTACTGTTTGCTGTATTTTTTATATATGTGATAAATTATCCTACAGTACAGATAATTAGGAATGATATATTACTTCTGGTCTTTTTGAGATCTTTGCTCTCTGTGTTTGGTCTCCAAATATGTTCTTACGTTATCTCATTCTTGTTTCAAAAATAAAAAAAATAATAGGAAACATATTTTGTTCATATGAATTATTGTTCTTATTGTTATTTATCTGTAACCAACCTCCAAATTTTTTGTTCTCTCTCTGATTGACTCATACATATCTTTCTGAATTCATGGTCTTAACCCATTTGGTTCTTGTTGATGAAACCTAATGAAGTTTCCCCTCTGGTACCATAGATGTACCTACTGAAAAATGCCACACAAAGGAATAATGATAATTTGCTATAAGGACCTATACTTATTTTATAAAAAAATTTTCTGTTCCATGAAATAAAAACATATAAATGTTACCTCAGATGATGAAGATCTAGTATAAGACTATTTGTAACAATACTACCTAATTGTAAGATTAATAGGGCACTAAGATATTTATCTTAGTGGTTCAATAATTTTGGTTTATGGAAATCCCCGATATCATTACTAAATAGCACCAGAGTTCCCCCAGCAACTGTAGTAACATGACATCATACTGAGTCAGTTCTTTTGTTCTCTGCCTCTCCTTTTCACATCTATACTTCCACCAACCTTGCCCATTCTAGTCTCCTTTCAGTGTTATCGCTTTCACTATCTCATTGCTTCTGTTTATTGTCTTATCTCTGTTTTCCGCTATTCTGTTCCTCCATATCAAATTTCTTTATCATATCTGAATGAGGTATACAATCCCTTCTATTGACCAATTTAGAAAACTTTTATGGAAATGATCTCATATTAGTGATTCTCAGGATGTAATCTATGAAGTCCCAGTGGTCCCTGATATGCTTTCAGGGAACATACAATTAAAAACAATTGCCATAATAATACTGAGATTTTATTTCCCCTTTTCACTGAATTGGCATTTGCACTGAGGGTGCAAAAGCAATGATGTGTAAAATTGCTAGTGCCATAGCTTGAATTAAAGCAGTGGCAACAAACTCTGTCAGTACTATTACTGGTACTACTGCTAGTAATAGTAGTATTCTTTACAGTCATGCTTTCTCAATTAAAAAAAGTTCCAGTTTCACTTGCAAATGTCCTTGAAATAGCAGTAGTAATGACCAGTGTTACTAAATCTCAGTCTCTGAGTGCACGTGTTTTAAAAAATTGACAAAGTGGAAGTTACTTATACTCTGCTGTATTCTAATTCATAATGATTTCTTGAAAAAGAAAACACTTGAGCAATTGAGTTGCACCCTGAATTTGAAGCTTTTTCATTGAGCATTGTTTTTACTTGAAAGAATGACTGATAGACAAATAACGATTATTCAGACTTGAGGGTCTGTCATATATTTTCTTGAAAATAAGTGAAGTAAGCCTGCCCTTTCAAGGGAAACAAACAGTGACTATCACCAATAATAATATTTGCATTTCAAGATATTATAGACCTCTTTCAAAATGTTTGAGTCCCCTTCTGAATCCACATGTGACATCCTAACATGTGATGGTAGTAGGAGGTGGGCCTCTGGGAAATAATTAGGACTAGATGATGTCATGAGGGTTAAAACAATTCAAATTGAGACCTCACGAATGGTATTAGTACTCTTATAACTGTCAAAGATTTTACAGCCCTCTCCTGCCTACCATGTGAGGGTACAAAGGGAAGTCTGTAGTCTGCAATGCATAAAAGGGATCTCACCAGAATTTGACCATGCTGGCACTCTGATTTTGGGCTTCTATCATCCAAAATTGTGAGAAAACAAAGGTCTGTTTTATATAAGCCACTCAGTCTATGCTACTTTGTTACAGCAACTCAAACTAAGACACAAGAGAAAATTAGAATTTTGGAAAATTTCTGTCTACCACCATGAGGCTGATAGCTTCTCAAAGCCTGCAGAAGTAGCTGATGACATTGCTTATGTTGTTAATGAGTGTGACGTCTTGATATCACATAATAAAATATGTCAACTTTTGAAAATATGTATTACTCAATGAACCAGGATTTTCTGAAGCCCCAAATCATGTGTACAAAAATTATGCATGAGCAAAAGATCCATTCAAAGTACAAGAAGAAAAATCAATTTTAATGTAATAAACAGAAACATTTATTCATATTGTTTCACATTCTACACATTGCAATCAACATTTACAAGACACTTGTGGAGTACCGGTGTAGAGTCAAGAGAATATCCTCAATCGTATGAAAAGGTTATTATATGTCGCGTCCAGCGCAACACAAGCAGTGAGCGAATGAGAAGGGGCAGCGAAGGGTTAAGAAAGAAACAGAAATCAAGAAAGTTATGAAACAGGAGGCCAAGGCTCTCACAGCCTCAAAGGACTGAGAGCCCTGAATCAGGCCGCCTTGTAGCTTTTATTGATGCACATACAAGAAACCAACATTGTTTTCTCCATGGTCTGTGAATTTTACACATTATACTATGAAACTGATTCTAACTAATTACCCTTGCCTGCAAGCAGCAGAACTGTCAGTTTCAGGATATAGCTCCCCAAAAGACAAAACCTTTATGCTGAAATTTACTGAAATGAATAGATGGAAAACTGATGTTTTCACATCATTGAATCCCAAGCAGGTTGTGGGAAGGAATGCAGCCACAAAGGCAGAAGCTCTCCTTAATCGGAGAAAGGTAGGGGCCTATACCCACCTCTATCAACCCCGTGGGTTCTCCTGTTGGTCCCTATTCGGCTGTGCTTGGCTTGGGTTGTCCCTTCCGTGGGGAATCTTACCCGTCATTGGCTGACCAGACATCCCCTGGGGCCAAACAGGGAAACATAAGGTGTAAGCACAAAGGTGAAGCAAAGTCCCTGAAAGGATTAGTCTCACAGACTCCTTTCTTTAGGGGCAGGTACGAGGGGACAGACGGGTAGGCTGCTGTGTGACAAGAATTATACTGTTCCCTTTTCTGCCTACATTTCAAAATGAGGCTGAATTTTCTCCATATACTTTTTCCAAAGGTACAAATCACAACAATCTGAATTCAGCTGTAGATATGAAAATGTCTTCTGTTAATCCAGGAGGAATTTTGCAAAAATGTAAGGCAATACTACTCTTTCCACCAATTTTTGTTGGTTTCGGAGAATACAGTTATTTTTCATTAAAAAGTGTTAACTTGTAATGGATTTATTAAGGTAGTTTTTAAATGACAACAAATATTTTAAATGTCTCAGTTTTAAGTAAATACTGATAGGTAAAACTCATATAAACAAAAGCTTTTTAGGATCCTGTATATATTTTAAGAGTGTATAGGTATCTTGAGATTAAAAACTGAGAACTGCTATAGTATGATGCAATGTACAAAGTGTGATAAAAAAAATACGGTGAATGCTACTGCCGAGGGCCATCTAATGGAAAGGCAGGAATCTTCAATATGGGAAGAGGCACGTTGAACCTTAGTAACAGTGTGTGACAAGTTTCAACTTGTTCAGTGCGGTCAGTTGGTTGTGAGCTACAGTTGAGATAAGGTGTGTTTTAAAGTGTGCCAGAAATCATCCTCCATAGTGACAACGCTCTGTGTCACATATCACTTCTGATATACAGCATTTTCTCTCAAACAAAAACATTACAGTGTGTCCTCATCTAAATTATTCACCGGATCTGGCACTGTGTGACTTTTGGCTCTTCCCCAAAGTCAAAATGATTCAGGACACAGAGGCAGCCACATAGCACAACTAAAGACTCTCACGAAAGAGGTCTTCCAGAACTGCTTCAGAAAGTGACAAGAATGATGGGATAAGTGCATTTGAACAGAGGGGGAGTATTTTGAGGGGGATTAATGGCAATGTATTTTTACTGTAATATATATATATATTTTCTTAATTTAAACATTCATCGTATCTTTTGACCATACCTCATATTGCTCAAAGTTTGGGGGTATTCAGCATAGCACCCATGCTCATGGTACGTACCTGAATGCTTTCCTTAAGAAGATGCAATGGAACTGGCAGGCAATTTGAGGCTATTTGAGTACACTGGGAAAGCATGTAACCAAATATTTTTTTCTCCGTGTCTAGCCTTATAACATTTTTATATTTTCCAATGACTTTTGCACTTCCAAAATTTCTCAAAATATCCTCCTGCTTATTCTATTTGTCTGTATTTCCAATGAGTAATAAATTTTTGAGGTTTATTGAGTTAAAGACATTAATGAATGTCAGACTTAATTATCTTGCTCTTTCTATATTTACTCAACATTTCACTTCACTTGTCATTTACTTTGGAAGAAGGGATTGGGGTATTTTTTTTACATATATCTTGTCTTGTTGCTTTTATAGATTTGCTCACCAGATAAAATTGGGTGTAGCATAGGAGTTTTAAGATTCTTTAGGTTTTCCCTTATTTTGCCAAACTTCTATATCAGGGTTTCATAAATGATACATTTTACTGACATGGTGGAGTCATTTCTTCAGCTTTTGTTTAGTTACATTAACTGTTTATAACACTAGCCTCTGCACCAATTGATTTCTTCAAATTTGTTTAATAATCATTACTATACTTATAAGTTGCTTTAAACTTTAGTGTTTAGAGATGAGAATTTTATTTAAATGAATCACTGAATTCACCATTTAAGTATAAGCTTTATTGGTATTATTATTCACATATTAGGGAATTAGTGTTCAGATATGTTATTTACTCAGGTTAACCTAGATGACAATATAGATGAATCAGAATTTGAACTTGAATGCAAGATTTTATTTCAAATTTTCTCTTATTACCAATATGTTTTAATTTCTTTCATGTAAAACATTGTATCCTGAAATAACCATTACAGAGATAAACAGAACCTATTTCTCCATAGAGGTTTCTCTAAATAATGTCCTGATGTTTGAGTGAAAGGAGAGGCTTGAAAGTTATTTCCTGACTGATGTCAGCATCAAATACATAATTAGGAACTCTTCCTTTCCTTTCTTTTTTCTTTCCTTCCTTCTTTTTTTTCTTTTACCTTATGTTAGTTACTAGTTTAATGAATGAAAGGAATAATATCTGTAGGATACTTTTAATACTTGTAGTATCAATTCAGTATGAACGGACATAGAGATTTTAAAGTAGATGCAATGCAGGAGGTGGGGATAGTTCTAACTATTGGTACTGACTACCAATAGAGATAAAAACTACACAGAGGAAAATGTGAAAGGAAAGACAAAGATAATAGACTAAGAATTTAACTGTAACACTGATTAGAAAAAGTGAACTCTTACTCTGCTCTACAAGTCCACATGAGACATCAAGTGTCTGAAAAGTAAAAATGAGTAAAATTCCCCAATCAGGACTTTTAGGATGGGCTAGGAATATATTATATATGAGAACTAGAAGAAATTGTCTTGGAAAAAAATTATTAATAATTGGTTTCACCATTCTCCAGCAATACTGGCTCACTGAATTAACAAGTCAAACAGATGGTAGTCAAAGATAAAGGGGAGCTGCTTCAGAATGGATTTATTATTATTTATGTAAAAGTTAAAAAAGATCATTCACAACTTTCACTATTAAGTAATGTTACCTCAACAGCACTTTTTATAAGCATGGATAACTACTTTTGGGAAATTTGTTACTATTACCATTTGTTGCTACTAATATTTGTTACTACGTATAGTTGTACATATACTTCTAATTCAATAGTTAATATTCATAGTATATCGTTTTGTACTTAAACTTTTTGTTGAACCACAAAAGAAGGTCATAGTTTTCCTCTGACACAACTGGCTGAGGAATCTGCACACTTAAATTTTTCAGTTTTGTAAATGCAATTGGCAAATAATTAGTAATTAGTTGATACATAAAATGTCACTTTTTCCATGTCTCTCATTGAAAGCTTATTTTGTAAATAACATTTGAATATAAAACAATGAATTGAAGTAAAAACAGCTTTATATTCGAAATAATGCAAGAGAATGGGAGATAGAATTGACTAATAGTTGTTTATTCTGCTGATAACAATAATTTATTTTTAAAGAAAATATCATCTGAATTTTCTCTATTACACTATCATATTTTAATATAAATAATCTAAAGAGAGTAATAATGAATGAACGTGAATAAAAGACTTGAAAGACTGAAAACTGAAGAATAACATTGCCTATATCTGGTTAGCCATCTTTAGTGTAGGAGATAATTTTCATTTGTAGCTGAATTACTGGAATATTTGCGACTCTACACAAAAAAATTTATAAATACAATTATTATTTTGTTCAAATTAAATAACACTTTAGTTTCTTTTAGAGTGTTAAAAAGAGTCAAGTACTCTCATGGTTTTAAATGAGTGAAGAGTAATTTCCATAGTTTTAAACTATATTAGCTAAGAGAAAGAAAAAAAAACACGTTTGTTTCCAAATAGGATAAATAAAATTAAAAATCTGTAGCTATCATTCAAGTTGAATGTTGACATGCGTCATTAGAAAATAATATTTTTCAGATACAGTTATGTAGTCAACATATTTTATGTATTTAGTTTTACAGTCATGCACTGCATGTTTCAATCAAAGACAGACCGCACATAGAGTAGTCCCATAAGATTTTAATGGAGCTGAAAATTCCTTTTGCTTACTGACATCACAGCTGTCTAGTGTTGTAATGCAATGCATTACTCACATGTCTGTGGTGATGTTGGTATAAACAAACTTACTGCGCTCCCAGTCTTATACAAGTATAACACATACAATTGTGTATAGTACATAATACCTGATAATGACAATAAATGACCGGCATTACTTTATGTATTTATCATATTATGTTTTATTGTTATTTCAACTTATACAAAAAAATGTTTTCTGTAAAACATAATGCCAGATTATGCTGACAGCAGCTTTATATGTCTTCTGTTTACCATGTCTCTTGATTGCACCATTTTCTCTCATGCTTGATTTTATCTCCTGTTCCTTTGTATAACAACAAATTCCAGAAGGGGGAAATAATTAGATCCATATAACAGGTCAAAGATCAGAATGCTTTGGAAATCTCAACAGCATTTTAAGGTATACTATAATATAGATAATTCTGTGTCTCTTTGTCTCTGTCTCTCTGTGTCTCTCCCTTACATTCAGATTATTCAATTTGGTTTCATTATGAAATAGACTTCTACCATAAAAATGAAAATAGAGAAAAGTCTCTCATGTAATTGAACCACATAGATGAACCAGAATAAAGAGATAAAGAGAAAGAGAGGAGTAGAGGAGGGAGGGGAGAAACTCAGCATGGGTAACATTATTTGTTTTGGTAACGTCATTGCTGCTTCTCAATCATGCTGAGTCAGAATGAAGCCTTATTCCTTTACATTTAGTTAATTAATAAAACTAGTATTTTAAAAGCCATTTGGATTTTCCATTAATGGAACACAAAATAGTTCTAAATTATGTAAGAATTTTTGTTTAGGACAACTTAACTTTAGTGAATGTTATGATGCATCTCTTAAAACAATAATAAAAATAAAAATTAACTACTAGGTCATGAGTAACGGTAATTCCACACCTGAGATATGATAGCCAGGTTTAATGTCAATGTTGCAAGATATAGACTGATGAAATGTGGTACATCCTTAGGAGTAAGCACGTAAATTGGCAAAAATTTATGTAAATTTAGGGCATGTTTATTGTATGTAAGACACTAAGCTAAATTTTTTTACAAGCAACCTTTTATTAAATCATCAAAGCAAATGGTAATAATAAATATAGTATTAATGTAAGAAAATATTGAAAGAACTAGAAATCTATTGCTATAAAAGAATTGCTGCCATAAAATGTTAGTGTTTTGATGTTGAAAATTTATTTTGTATATCTACTGAACTCAGGTCAGGTCTGCGGCCAGACTGAAGAAGCAATTCGAAAGTAGATTATAAGTCAATATTTATTACTAGTATAGGTATAGCTAGTCAAAATGGAATGAACTATTTTATGAGGCAGTGAGCTGGAAATGCTCAAGTACTGTGAGAATTCCATTTTTTCAAAATGCGAAAGCACGTAAACTATTAAATAATATGCATAGGGTGGGGCAATAGAATAAATAGTCTTTAAGACATCTTCTAGCTGGACAATTTTTTTGATGAACAGACTATATGACACATTTGATCATATCAGTAGTGTTACTGGGAAGTTCCAGTTACAGCATGAGAGTAGTATATAGTATGAGTTAGTGTTATCTTATTTTCTTATAAAAAAACTACAGATAAGAGAAGTGAAATAATTTTCCAAGTTCATAAACCTAAAGATTGGTAGAACTGGTATTTAAAGCCAGGATTTCTCAAGTTCTTTTTTAGTGTTATTCATTGCCAAAGAAGCTGTGACCAATCTTAATCACGTAAGAAATTATTTATCACAATAATGAATTTACCTGGAGTGCTGATAAAATCTTACATAGTTACTATATGATAGCTAATATGCGTTCATAGTCTGTTCATCAAATAAATTGTCCAGCTGGAAGACGTCTTAATATTTAGCACAATAGAGTTCTTATTCAGCTTTTTAAAAAATTTCTAGCTTAAACAACATAATTCTAAATTTCTTTTTTTTTTTTTTTGTGATGACGTTTTATTTGCAATGTTTTGTTCAGGTGTTTTTTCATATCCAAAGGAATAATAAGAATCTGATTATTTTCTTCTTAAAGAGTATATACCACACATGTGAGCAAGTTCACATTCGTTTGTGTGCGTGCACACACACACACACACACACACACATCCCACATCTAATTATCTTTATTTTTAGAAATATTAAATGAATACGTATTCTAGATATTCTGCCTTAATTCTGGGAATATATATATTTTAAATTATTTGTTAACCTCATATAAATATCTCACACCAACAACGTTTCCAGAGGGTCACATTCTAAGATATTACAAGTGCTCTGAGTAATTAAATATTAACAGGTTTGTCCATTTTTAAATGACCAAACTCTAGTTTCATAAAAGAAAACAAACAAACAACAAAACAAACACACACAAAAAAAAAAATCCTTAATATAAAAAATTGCAGCTTATTTTTCTGGCTACTCTAGATAGCTTCTAAAAGGAACAAATGGCATGAATCATTGGCCTAATTATAGTAATGGCAGGGCTTGGTTTAGCTTGCAGCAACATTTATTCTCTGTGCTTGGTTACATCTCTGTAATAACTACAGAGATTTGGCAATGCTGCTTATATAACCATCAACCATAAATTACAGTTAGACTGAACAGCTTTGAAGACTGATGGCAGGGCAGCTGACACTTTTAATTTACTGATCCTGTTGTCATTAGTGTAAAGTAGGTGGTAAGGTGAAAAGAGGGTCAGGGCTAAATCCTTCACATGTTGAAATTCTGCCCACAACCATACCTGACAATTACCCTTCATAAAAGATTATTCAGACAGTCTTTTAGCGAGAGTGACATCTGCTGGTCCACATATGCAATTCAAGCTATTCCATATTTATACCCTTTGCAATAGACTAGCTTGATTTCTGCAGATGGCAAATCAGCTGAGTTTATAATTACAAAGGATAATATTTAGCACAATAGAGTTCTTATTCCATTATTTTGAATTTCCAGTTTAAACAACATGATTCTAAATTTCTTTGTGACATTTTATTTGCAATGTTTTGTTTATTATGTGTTTTTTCTTTCCAAGAAAATCAGGTTTTTTAAAAGTTTGAATACAGGATCCTTATCATTTAGAAGTGTTATGAAATTTTAGTTTTGAGCAGTTGATCAGTTGATCATGATAATACAAGAGTCTAAGTTAAATGAAATAATTAAATTGCAAAAATATCACTCATGTTTATTTGTTTGTAAGGTGTGTGTTATATTTTCAGTCATCATACTCAATGAAGAACAAGTGTACATTGTTCTCTTGGTTTACTTTAAAAAATAAAATATTCATTATATTAAAAATAAGCAATAACCATTGATTACACCTCATTTATAATTCCAGAATTTACTCCTATGTAAAATTATAGGAATAAATATATATCACATTTTTTGAGTACTTACATGGCAATAATAGAATATAGTGCTCTACAATTTATTTTTAACTTAAGTGACATTATATCAGGTTAGTAAGCATTAATATTCTTTTTGTGTGATACATATCTTAAAATACTATGTATAACAATGTGGTTATGTTTTAAGCAGAACAGATGTACATACACTAAGAGCATCTGGGCATTTATATTTTGATCATGTCCTTGTCCCTCTTTCCTTAAAACCAAATATGTCATCTCAAAAATTCTTACTGTCCATTTATCACATTCTTAACTTTCTGCTTATAAGCTCTTTCATTTCTACTAATCTAAACCCATTCTGGAAACATCATTGAACAAGGAAGTGAAAGATTTGTGTTGTACCCTCAAGTCACTATTAATTATCTGAGTTGCTTAACCTCTTTCAGTCCCCCATTTTCTTACCTGTAAAGTTCATAACACCTACTGAAGAATGTTAATGCAAGAATAAATGTTCATACATACATAAAACGTGTTCAGTAAACTATGAAGCACTTTAAGAAATGGAGAGTAATTATTAAGATTATTATTTTTTGGATAGTAATTATTAATGGATCTTATATCTACCTACATTTCCTCATTTAATCCTCCAAAATAACATTATGAGGTAAGTAAATCTTCTTCATTTTATGGATATAAAAATTAAAGAAAGATAAATGACATACTTAAATTAAAAATCCAGTGACAGAACTGAGAGACAAACCTAAGTAATACTGTCTCTAAAGCCAGAAAGCCTTGAGGACAAATCAATTTTTAATATAAATTTGCCCATTAAGAAATACATAAATAATTATAAAATATAATAAGCATTTTAAAATTTATTCTTGAATAAATTGAATGTATGCTACACAAGACAATTACTATAAATAATCTACATTATAAAATATACTTCCAATATCACAAAAAATAGTGTCTAAATATTTCAACTGTTTCTATTAAAAAGAAGTCAATCAAATGCAAGCATTTTACTACATATAAACATTAGCTTGAATTAAAAATAATAAAGAAATAGTTTCATTTTTATATCAAAACAAATATAATAGACACAATGATTATATGAGTCAGGCTTTCAATGATAATTATCAAATTATTTTTTCTTCTGGATAATTAAGTGGAGAAATTCTAATAACTGAAGAGACTACAATTTATAAGGGGATTTAATTTCTTATATTTTGAGAACAATCTAAATTAATTTTGTATTTGTAAAGGGGTAAGAGAGTCTATCAGTTTCCTTAGAGTATAGTTCCAGGTATGATTTAAGCAAACTGTCCACTGTTTATAGATTGCATATCTGTGAAAGGAAAAAATAAACAACAAACAAACAAACAAAAACATGTGATGGTGTGTGACAAGCATAAAATGTGATTTTGTCACTTAATTTTTGTGTAACTCTGGTCATAGTTATCCTCTAGGAAGAGAGAGACTATTTTGTGGATTTTCTCTCCTAACTTGGCTTTGGGCATGCATTTCTGAGAAACAATTTCAGAAGTAAAATTTTAATTTATTCTAATGATTTTTTATATAACATGGATAAATTATTTTCCTGCCTGGAAAAATATTTACATTTTCATAATCTAAATTTTTAAATGTAATATTTCAATAGTTCAATGCTAACTTTTGTGATACATATTTATTGGAAGATTTAAAATATAAAATGGTACATTGACTTAAAATTATTGAGGTGTTTTAAAAACATATATAGGTAATATTGAAACAGGATAGTTAGCATGTTGGCTAGATAGACAGTCAGGGTGCCTGATGAAATAAACAAAAAAGCAGCCATATCCTGAAACTGCAGGTCCTGGAACGTCTCCTTCGCTCCAGGACAGAGACATGACAATAGCCTTGAGGTTAATAGATAATCTCAAATCCCTTTTGGCTGGACAAAGGAGCAGATCTGATAGATAGGAATGGGTTGGTTGTTAATCCCTTCAGGATGGGCAAATAGGACAAACCTGATAGATGAATTCTATTAGAAGGCTCCAGCCCCCTTCCCCAAGCAGGCAAGGGAAGGTATAAAACTAAGAGCTTTGCCTCAGTCACTGGGCACCCCCATTGGGGACCCCTCCTGCTCGGGAGTTGCAACCTCTTCTCCTGCCTCTAATAAACTATCTTTCTTTACAACTCCTTGCCTCTCCCTGGTCTGTGTGTCCATTCTTTGGCCTCACGAGACACGATCCCGGCCCACACCCAGAAACTGCTGGCAGATCCAACATCATTTACATCATTTGGGGACTCACAGAAGAATATTCCTACTTCAATATGTAACAACACAATCATTCTTTTTCTTACTGCTGCCACAGATAATTGGCTGGGACATGGGTAGCCTGTGCAAGCCCATTTGAAGTGAAGGCTTATAGCAAGTGTGCAGTCCACTTCAAATACTCTTTGATCTAATTTTTAAACCACTCGTTTTTGAACTTTTGTACTGTTTTCTACTAAAATCTTCTCATCCTCTGTTCCTGGATTTTTAAAAATTATATCTGGTTAGTGACATATGTTTGTTCTGCTCAACATATAAAAAAGATTCTACTTTAAAAGTACTTTCAGTTGTATAATTCACCCAGCAAGTTGGGTCTGTTTTAAATACATTTTCCTGAGTAAAATTCATAGCTATTTTTCTACTGTTATGGCCCCAATTCTCATTGACACGCTAAACCTAACTCCTAGAAACTTTGATACCAATACTTTTCTAATTAAACTCATTGAATATATGGACAAAAATATATATTTACTTTTAAATTGAAAAAAACAAACAAAAGAATATTGTATTCTAGAATGATCTTGGGCTTGGTTAATTCACTAATAAATGCTAAGCCATCTGATTTCATTCTTAACCTTTATGGAACCTAGTAGATTACAGATTCATGCAATTTATGCTCTTAAATAGGAAGCCATTTGCAGCAAAACTGAGGTCAAAAAAGACATAGAATATAGCCCTTTTACCAAAACCTTCAACCTCTTTGCTTTGTCCTAAGAACAGAGAACTTTTCATAAATGAGTCTTTGACTATAAAGTAAGAAGGTAGTTTTAACTAATATCACTGGAATAACCCAATATTTCCATCACAAGACAATCTTACCATCCAAGTAATATTATTGGTGCAAAAATAATTGCGGTTTAAAAGGTTAAAAATAATTGCAAAAACCACTATTACTTTTGCACCAACCTAATACATTGTGTATATGTACCACATTTTCTTTATCCAATCATCTGTCAAAGGGTACATTGGTTGTTAGAAAAAATAAATATTAAATGTATGTATATGGTCAAATGGCATGAAGTCAATGATCAACTCTCTCTCCCATTTTAAAATGAATAAAATCTACTTTGCTCAATAATATTGTTGGTGAGGTCATTCTGGGGACATTCTGGGGCGTCAGAGAGTTGCCCGATCTACACGTTGGTGGACAGGTAGAATAATTGCTCACAGTTAGCAAAGTTATGAGGTAAACATAGAAAATGAATGGCATAAAATACTCATATGTCGAGATATTAATGTAATCATTCTCATTTCTGTGTGGTGAAATTATAGGTTTTAATTTTTTCTTTATACTCTTCCAAACATTGTCTTATGCTTGGAATCAAACACTGCTTTATGGAGAGGGAAAAGGGTACTGAATGGAGACATACACATTGGATTTGGAAAGAATTATATGGCTACAATTTGCAGACAGAAACTAAACAGTTCTGTCACATGATTCTGGTTTATTGTTTCTACTCTCTGTAAATACTCAAATGTTATAGAGTCATTCTGATAGCCACTAACTCTTAAATTTAGAATTACAGCATACAGGATTATCTAGCTAGAGATTAAGAACACTGACTTAAATCTAATTTCCATTTTCTAATTTTCCTGTGATATAGGTTTGCTCCACTGGTTGGTTTCACTAGAAGTAATTATCATAAGACGTTTTGTTACATTCTACCTCTACTTGGTGACCAGACATAGTATTTTGGGTTTGTGTGAAAAGACTCTCTCATTTAAAGACCTGAGCTAATAGATTAAAGCACTTGGTGGAAATATATTTTTATTTCTCATTATGATTAGGAAAATATAACCACCAGAGCAGCAAACAGGGAGTTTTAGAAAAAGTAAAACTTGAAAAACCCTTACGGGAAAATGTATCACAGACTTAATTTAAAATAGGACTGAGCACTTTTCTCCTGGGGGCAAGAAAACTAGGAATGTTGGCTTAAAAGCTACTCTCCAGTTCCAATTTCAAAGTGGCAAGTTTTAGACCACAAAAGTAACTTTTTGGTTAACTATCCCCAAACTATTCTACATTTTAAAACATTAAATTGGTATTCATGTAACCTCCTGAAATTGCTGAAATACTTGCTAGCTTTTTACCCCAGTGATTTCAAATAGGAAATTTAAATACCTACTGAGGCAAGAAAAAGAAACATTCAGGGAACTGTTCAAGGCGGTTGATTGATTACAGTGGCCTAAGCTAAGAGTCCTAAATTAAGAGTCACAGATGTATTCAGCCATTCATGTGAACAAAGAAAAAATCAGTATAAAAAAGAACATTATAATTCAACAAAATGGCCATAGGTAGTTAAACCAAAAAATAAAAAAAATAGTGAATTCTCTATGATTCCATTTATATAAAGTTCCACAACAGTGAAATCTAATCTGTAGTGGTCATGAGAGTGGAGCCCTCATGGATAGGATTCCTGGCCCCTATTAAAACAAAACAAAATGAAACGAAACAAAACAAAACAACAGCAAAACCCAGAGAGCTCCCTTGTTCTTTCTAACATGTGAGGACACACCCCAAAATCAGCCATCGATGAACCAGGAAGTGAGCCTTCACCAGACAACAAATCTGCTGGTAACTTGGTCTTGGATTCCCCAACCTCCAGAACTGTGAGAAATACAATTTTATTTTTTATAAACCAGACAGTCTATGGCATTTTGTTACAGTAGTCCGAACGAACTATGACAGTAATGGAAATCATGTCAGTAGTTGCCTGGAATTAAGGTGTTTGGGAGGATCTGTAAAGTGACATGAGAGCATTTTGGGGTGATAGGTAGACTAAATTATTTTTACAAGGTTTTACACATTTTTCAAAACTCAACTTTATAATTTAAGAAGGTGCATTTTATTTAATGTATTTTTTTACCCAATACAGTTAGAAAAAACCATGACTATAAGCATGCAAACCCATCATCTGCCAAATAAGATGAAAGCATTTTTCCAAATTTATTATTATTTCTTGGCCAAAATTTACTTTTCTGTCTACTATTTACATCTCTCTTTGTTGTGCAGAAACAAATCTGTATAAATCTATCTCTATTACTTGGAATAAACAAATAAATTGCAAAATGTTCCAGTATTATGAATAAGTTGGGTTATCTTTGTATATGAGAAATAGTATAAGTGTTGTTATGACCTGGAAAGAAACATAATTATGGATATTTTAATACATCTGTTGAACATATAATGAGATACAGAACCAAGGAAGCATAACATTTTTGAGCACATCTAATTCAGAAATATAAATGATCGCAGCCAACCTATTTTTCATGACTTCTTATGTAGATATAATTCCTGTCCCTTCCACACCTCTCATTTCTTTTATAATCCATGACTTTTTCATGGATTTAAATTTCTAAACGCCTCAGTTTTGACTATCTATTCAATTCAATTTTGACTAATCAATTCAAGATAAGTAACTACTGATTACATTTTATTGCTGTGATTATTATCTCGATGATTGGATTAAAACAAGTTCTACTGTAAAGAAAGCACAGACATGCATCTCTAGCTTTGTCTATGCAAACAGCCTAAGAAATGGTTGAAGTTGCCTGGTTATATCAATGTCTTTGTATACAAGCATACAAAAACCCTGAGTATAGCACAGATTATTATGCCAATCAGTTACCTGAGTTTGGAATAGTTATGGCCATTATGTTCACTGAACTGTATCCAGTTGGCAGAAGTTAATCTAAGGGGAGAAAGTCTAAATATCAACAAAATGTGTTTCTGGTTAGATAATAAAACCTTGGTGAAGCTGATCAGTTGGCAGTCTTCCAATTCTGAGACCGTCTCACACCTGCTTCATCTATTTGTTTTATGTGACCTCTGGTTTATACACTGTCATAGTTAGAAAAAGCAAACCATACCAGTAATCTAATTGCCAATGCTGATTTCCTGATTTTGTATAAGAAATTCTGTGAATAATGGCCAAAGTTCCACATAGAAAGTAGAGTATTTGCCAAGACATGCAATGCAATTAGGATTGTGCCAATTTTTCAAACAATAGTGTCCTCTCTAAAGAAACATATGAACAGTTTTTTCTGCTTGAGCCTAAACATAACTCAATGGGTTTGAATGTTAAAACTTAGCAGATCTGAGATATCAAAGGAAATTAGACTATCTAGGGTAGATTTGAGCTATTTGTTTTGTCTTTTGCTTGCATTTTAAAGCATATAAAATGATAGTTTAAACTCAAGAAAGTAAGTTATTAATATTTTATCTCAACTAAATAATTTATTTAAAAATTATTAGCAGTAGTCAAATATCCTATACTTTGTCCAAGTCAAAATAATCAGAATATGAGAGTGTATTGCAGGGGGGACTAAAGCTACACAAGGCAAAAGGAAGTAAATTTTGATAATTTGCTGAATTTGGCTCATAATATGGTTACTCACAATAAAATGTACCCATATCTTTGGTTAAAATAGTGCTTTGAGAGTTTATAATAGGAAAGAAAAAGTGTAAACATTGGAATCAGATTCACATCCTGGCTCTGTCATTTAGCAACTTTGTGAATTTAATTAACAATCTCTCCATCTGTGAACTAGGGATAATAATACTAATTTGACGGGATTGTTTCAGACAGAAAAATGAAAAATATCTATCAAGTAACAAGGAAAGTATATATAATTTCCAAAGTAAATGTCACCTCTTTTCACATAGGAAAATCTAGAAAAATTATAGAATTTATATATATGCATATACATGTTTGTTTGTTTGTTTTCCTCAACAAAATGCTATCTTAAAATTCTCTCTACTTATTGCTTGGAAAAAAACAACATTAGTAAAGAGATTTCTGATCTCAAGACTCCAAGTTCTTGTACCTCTTAAAACTAGTTATTTGAATCTTTTTCTTTGGACTTTGCTATGCCTTCTCTAAAAATTCATCAATAAAATAAATAATTATCTAGTTCTTAAGTGTGTTTCTTCAAATCTCCTGCTTTAAAAAATGTAGTTCCAGAGGGGAAAGAGAAAACAAAATAAAAGTAAGATTGATGATTAAACAATTGTTTACTTTTTTTACTCTGACCCTATTTCCAATCCTAGAATATCGATTTATCAGCATTAAATGAGCACCTAGACTGTGCTAGATTTTAGTGTTGAAGGCTGGAGTTAAAAATGTGAATGGAACATGGCATATGATTTTAAGAAGTTCCAAATCCAGTTGAAGAGTGATGCATTAATGAACAATTTCAGTACAAAATGATAAGTGGAGTATGATAGATTCCCATGGGGTGCTACGAGAGCATAGAAGAGGTGAATTTTTCCTGGAGAATAATTCAGTGCCACAAAATGAGATCTTGCCTGAGAGAAATTGTGAAGACTGAGAGGGAAAGATATACCATGAAGATAATAAAAGACCATGAGAAATGTACAGATATTTAGAGTGGGAGTTGTTTACAGTGCAGTATTGTTAGATTGGTATGTTCGGGCCCTACTGAGTTTTTTATGTGTGACTGACACAATTAAAGTGTG
The DNA here is from genome assembly GCF_036562045.2 of Rhinolophus sinicus. Classification (NCBI taxonomy): domain Eukaryota; kingdom Metazoa; phylum Chordata; class Mammalia; order Chiroptera; family Rhinolophidae; genus Rhinolophus; species Rhinolophus sinicus. The sequence goes on along the minus strand of NC_133763.1, from coordinate 38,771,585 downwards.
AGGAATATCTATCCTCATTGTACAGATAAGACATCTCCAGTCAGAATGTTTAAGAAAATTAACCAAGATTGTTCATCTCATCAATTGGAAATTCAAGACTCAAAGCCATCCTTTTTTAACAAGTATATTAAACTATGTCTACTTTTATAGCTGACCAAATTAACCACTGATTCATTTTCACAGATTCCAAAAATCACATATATATATATATATATATATATATATATATTTTTTTTTTTTTTTTAATTTGTTTATGTTGTTAAAATTAGGTGCGCGCGGACACACACACACACACACACACACACACACACACACAGAGATATACCCGGAGTGCCAAAAAAAATGTATACAAGAGAACACTTTGGTCAATGCTGCTGAAGCAGTAGTTTGCAGTAATCAGAAGTTTCTGGACACTGATGGTAACCACTTTGAGCACCTCTTGTAATTGCAGAAGTCAAACGTGACTTGTGTTCATCTTTTGTTATCAGTATATATTGAGTATTATGAGTTTTTATTTTTTAATTAAAATTTATTGGGGTGACAATGTTTGGTGAAGTTACATAGGTTTCAGGTTTACAGTTCTGTAATACATCATCTATATATCACATTGACTGTTCACCACCCAGAGTCAATTCACCTTCCATCACCATGTATTTGACCCCGTTTACCCTCATCTACCGTGTTTCCCTGAAAATAGGACCTAGCCAGACCATCAGCTCCAGTGCATCTTTTGGAGATCAAATTAATATAAGACCAGGTCTTTGCTCCAAAAGATGCATTAGAGCTGACAGTCTGGCTAGGTCGTATTTTCGGGGAAACATGGTAACATCCCCTCCCCCTTTACCCTCTCGTGACTACTAACCTATTGTCTATGTCTATGAGTTTTTGTGTTTTTATTTGTTTGTCTTGTTCCTTTGTTGTTTTCAGTCCTATATACCACATATCAGTGAAATCATGTGTTGTAACCTTTTTCTGTCTGACTTATTTCGCTCAGCATAATAATCTCAAGATCCATCCATAGTTTTTTTCCTTTCTTAACATGTGCATACAGACTTACCTATCTCAGTAAGGAGACTATGCTAGACATTTGTACTTTGGCTGCTGGATGTCCTTGCAAATAGTAGCAAGGGGGAATTCTCTGAGTATTAATTACATAGCATGTCCATTCTTGGAGTCAACCTTTAACCTAAGGGAGTCATTTGTCTGCCTTCATTTTGATTTTGATTGTGAAATCTCAGTCTACTTTACTACCAGAGAAGCAATTCCTTCCCCTCCACTATCAAAAAATAATTTTTGGAACAATTTAGAAGTCAGTGTGATTTTTATGTTAACATGAAGCTGACTCACTGTTTTCTACTGCATTTCTAATTGTTCAGCTAGTTGCATATTCTTTTTGGAAGCTTTAACATTTCTGACCCTGTTTCTGCTTATTCCAAAATGACATTTGAGTTTAGACAATGGAGAGAAATTAGGAATTACCATTCTGTGTGATACCATTTGATCTGCAACTGACTGCCTGCTGAAAAGTAAGTGAAGTAATTGTCAACAAGATTTAAAGTTACTGTCAAGTTTACACAACCACACTGTGTAAAGGTTGCAGGAGGAACATGATTTTGTTGAAATTAAGTACCAACAACTACTGGACCATGGATATGCACGTTGGTTATCATTAATGTTTGACATCTGAGAGGTTTAAGTTGTTTTTCTTGTCAGAAACAAAGTGCCCAACAATACGATCTTCATCAATTTTCTTTAAAATTTATGGTACATAAATTTTGTGTCTTTGAATCTAACATTCAGCAAGAGTACATTTTCTCTTTGTTAACTATTTTACTTACTGAAAGCAAAAAAGACATGGGTTGGTGAATTAGGAAATACTTTGGATTTCTTTCAGTGTGAAATTATTTTCCCTAAAATCATAATATAAATTAAAAATATGTATAGGTATGTACATAGATATAGATACAGAAGATATAGATATAGATAGATACAGATATAGATATGGGTAGCTATCTCCTGGGAGATAGTGAGGATGTCTTCATATGTTGGATCATTTTGGTTTCTTCCTTGATATTAGAATAATATAAATGTGCTAAGAGGTTGGTGAAATTATGAATAATTAAAAAGAAATAGAAACTTAAAATGTCTATAAATCAATAAATGCTCTTTAAATTCTTAAAATATGCCAAGAAATTTTAGATTTGAAGATGAGAAGACAAATATGGCACATCTTTTATCTTCAAGGAGTTTACAACTTAGTAATTGTAAAAAGATCAGTTTTCTCTTTTTGAGAGTAGTTGGCATTTATTGTACAAAAGCAGTCACATTATTTTGATAATTTTCGTAAGTGAAACAGAATGTTACAGTTCTGAAATACATCATAATCTGATGGGTAAGACAAGCAAATGATCTAATATTTCCTCATGTTGGTTATTGCCTTACAAATGTAGCCCAAGATTTACAAAATCAGACATATTCATATATTGATCCCTGGAAATGTTCCAGAATATTTGAATTAAAAAAAAATATATATCTCATTTATAGGAAGCCATAGATATATTCCTAATTTGTCACTAATTTTAATATTACTTTTAAAATCTTATCCTTCTTGGTAGGACTCTAGTTTCTCTCTAGATAAAAACTATCTTTATATGTCTAATATACATTATTATTATTAGTGTGTGTGTGTGTGTGTGTGTGTGTGTGTGTGTATCTTTCTACACATCTGGCTTGTCTTTTCCCAATTGTTAATTTCAGTAATTACAGAACATTTAGTTAGTATGAAATATATCTCTAATCAGAACATCATTAGCATGGCCAATTTTCCACTCTAACACCAGTTACAATATCTCATGTGCAAAGTCCTCTAGTGGCTTCACAAAAGAAACATTGTTACGTAAGAAATATGAAGACAGTACTTTTGTCCAAGTATCCAGGACAGTATCTGGCACATAGTAGGCCCTCAACTAGTTGACAGATTAGAATTATAATAAAACATTACTATGCATCTCTACCTATGTGACATTCTTTTAGAGTACTAAAATTAAAGAGAATTGTGGAAGTATTCAAACTCCTTTTGCTTCCTGTAGGTTAATAACAAGAAAGCATGGATAACATTGGAGTAATCTAATTATGTCAACACACTAGCTTCCATCTTTCTTTGGATACATACAGTAGTCTTAAAGGTATGAGAATCCAAAGACAAATAAAAGGTAAATGATACAGATTTGCCCATCAACTATCTGTAAAGTGCTTAGATGGTAATAAACAACTTTATATACAGGGTGTATATATAACCTATGAAAAAGTGCCATTTCCAGCAGTTAATGAGTATGGAAATTGCACAATTCCTCTAGTAAAACCAATTTTTGTATAGCTGCTGGAAAATTTTTGAAGGTTAAGGTTTTCATGTGTGAAACTTTAGGCTCCAGTTTGGAAAAACAGCAGAGGCTCAACTCCAGCTGTTTACAATACTTCACTAGAAACGAAATCACCTATATTTCCATATGCCCCTTGAGTTCTACCCTTCTGGTTCTAACGTACTGTCATTTGATTGGAACACAGCCTGTGTGTTTTTATAGCAGCATAATAGAGATAAGTGGTCTGATGTGTAGGTACCAAATAGTCAAAGCATTGAAAGCAAAGCGGTCTCTCTGATATTTATCTCTGCAAATCTGTCTCAATAGATGTATCAGTTAAGAGTGGAAGCAGTAAACCTGGATAAAAATTTTCCTTTATTTTTGCATCTTACAAGGCAAATGTAAGTTATTGAATAGAACTAATGACAGACAACATGGTTTGAGATTATATCGTCCAGTGGTTCTACTCAACTGGCTACATTTTCAGAATCACTTCGTCTCCACTAGAATGACTGTAATGAAAAAGACAGACAACAAGACGTGTTGGTGACAATGGGAAGAAACTGGAACTCTCATATACTGTTTGTAGGGGTGTAAAATGGTACAGCCACTTTGGAAAACAGTTTGTCATTTGTTTAATGTATGTTAAATAAAGTGTGACCATAAGACCTCAGCATTTTCACCCCTCGCTATCTACCAAAGAGAAAAAAAAAAGCAGCCCCACAAAGACTGTATGTGAATGTTCACAGCAGCACTATACATAATAACCAAATGTGTAAACCATGCAAATGTCCATCAGCTAGTAAATGGGTAAATGTCATGTGATCTATTCATACAATGGATTTATATTTGACAATAAAATGGGTGAAATTGTTAATACATGTCAAAATGGATGAACCTTATCAACAGTATGTTAAATGAAAAAGAAGCTGGTTGCAAAAGATATATTGTATGATGCTCTATATAGGAAATGTCCAGAAAAGACAATCTATGCAACAGAAAGTAGACCTATGGTGGCCTAAGCTGAGGTGGGAAGAGGGTGTGACTGCCAATGGGCATCATGTTTCTTTTGGGGGGTACAGAAATGTTCTAAATTCAGATCATGAGGATAGCAATAAAACTCTGTACATTGACTAAATATCATTAAATTGTGTGATTAAAATGGGTCAGTTTTATGATATGTAACTCATATCTCAATGAAGCCTTAAAATTTAGATGCTAACTATCTCCTTCTCAATTTACTACTTGTACTTAATTATTTTTGTAGTACTATAGTATATTCATTTCTTTAACTTTCTTCATTAGCTTTCTTTGATGACAATTTTAGGGTGTGCATGTGTGTGTGTTAGGTTACAATGTACTTTTATAGATATACTCCTGTTTTATGTTATTCCAGAGAACACTGATGGGAGTTCAATATATAGAATTTCTAAAAATATAATTGATCATTTCATTTTTAATAGAAAATTTGTAGGAAACAATAAGGAATTAGAAAATGCTGTCAGTATGGAAAGAAAGACAAAATTAGTATGTTAAAAAATTCTGAAAGCTGATAAAAACATTGTATAAAGGTGTCATTATGAGCTACTGCTTCTAGTTCTTTAGTGTATTGCATGCAATCTTGTTAATATGTCACTTACTTGTCTACAAAAGCCAAATACAATCTCTACTTACATTTGCATATGAAAACAGCTCTGTGGAATGACATTATAACTGCTCAGGAAATGTTCTCTAAAATCGTATACATTTGTTTCCTTTAAGGACCCAAACTATACAAACAATATGGACAAAATTCTGTTAGTCAGCATCATAATAGAACAAGTAGAGGTATGATTTCAGTCTTACATGGGCCTTTATGCTCTTCTATGACATAACCAGGTATATTCAATAAACAGTATTGTAAAAGTGTAACAAATACAATGAGATCATTGTATGTAGTTATTGGTCTTGAGAGTAAAGAAACTCTGTGGGAACTTAATATAGTTAGGAAAGATCAGTCATTCTCATGTTTTCCGTGATTCTTGACCCTGCTTTTTCATTTTCAATTACAATTGTTCCACATTTTATTTCTATGGAACACAGCACTGATATAAGCTGATAACCTGAATTCATTGCAGTTCAAAGAGGGCATTATTTATACTACGATTATAATTAATAAATACTTTGAACTGCTTGCCTTAATTGTAATACATTATTTATTAGGCAACTATCTTTCAGCTTCAGTGAGTAAAGTAAAATTTTAGCAAATACCTAATGACAGATTTTGGTCTTTGGAAGTAATTTTGAGAGAGAATTGCTGAGGAAATTGGCAGCTTAATTGGTATCCACTGTTCTAAAAAAGGTTTTCAAAAGACTCTTAAATAAAAAATAGTATTGAAAAATCATATTCATAATATCAATTATAGTGCTCTCCCTGAAATAATGCTCAGTAAACATTCAAACATTCAAAACCCTTATGAAAGAATTATAAATCAGCGGGCAATTCGGTGAGACATATTCTAGGGAATGGCATTAAACTTTTTATCTTCCCTGCTATCTGGCTTATATTTCTGACTTTTCCTTTTAATTACAAATTTTAAAAAAAAGAGAATAGCAAAATATGTAAATGACACTGTTTGGGAACATATACAAATGTTTTCTTATCTCAAACAGCATTTTAGACATAAGGAATAATAACTGGCCTATAAAGAATAGAAACACTTTGCAATGTTACCAAAATGGCAGGGAATCTCAAAAAAAGTTTAAAAATCACTCAACCATTATCCTGTAATATTTTTTGTTCTGTCTCCAGAGGCATTTTTAGCATGGGAAATATTGTGTTTGGCATTTATTAACTTCAATTCGGGAATTTTTTTCAAAGCCACCAATCATGACTTCTACTTGTTTTAATGACATTTTGGTTGAATTTATAATATGAATTAGAAAAACCTGATATGTATCCTTTTTTTTTAAATGAGTGATCATGGTATCAAGGTGGATCTTCAATCAGATCTTAAAATAGTTCATGAGAAAGAAAATTCAAAAGACATTAATTTGAATTAATATTACAATTCTTAATGATATATAGACAGAGTGCCTATTGTGAGCCAAGCACTGTCTTTGGCAAAAATGTGAGATCTTTTTTTAATTGCAGGCAATCAAATAGTGAAAGCAATAAAATATGTGGAAAAATATTTTATGACTATATGTAAACAATTATGTATTTTTGTCCTTTAGTTAATGTTATATAAAAACAAAGAATAAAATTATATATATATAATTTTATTCTTTGTTTTTATATATATATATATGTCGTTCTGTAATGTAAATTTAGGAGCTCCACTTTTTGCTTGTATTATTTTCCATACCACTTTACACTTTCTTTTTAAAGCTTTCTTCCCTTGTCAACATTCCTCTTACATTATGCTAGTACATAAATTCATTAATTTCACCTTTAAATGTCTATTTTCCCCTAACCCCATATTTTATTCTTAACTCTCTTTCCTATGACAGTGATTATGTGATATTTTCCCCGCTCTTTTATTTTCAATCTCTCTTTGCCTTTATATTTAAATGTGTTTGCATAAAAATATATAGTTGTCCTGGTTTTTCATTCTGACAATCCCTCCCTTTTAGCAGTGTATAGTCCGTTTATATTTAATAATAAGTATCTATATGACCATGTTTACACATATCTTACTATTTGTTCCTATATATTTCATTTGTTGTTGTTTTTCCTGTCCTGTCTTACTTCTTCCTTGCCTTATTGTGCGTGAAGTGAATAATTTTCAGTTTTTGTGTCCTATTTTATCTTCTCTATTATTTGCTTTGCTCTACCTTTATTTTTTCCTAATTGTATGACTGATTACAATATGCATGCTTTGGTTATCACAATCTGCCTTTAAATAATATTCTCCTCCACATACAATGTTAAAACACTACAAGAGAATAATTCTATTTATTTTCCAGCATCGTTTCTTTTTTAAACTTTTAGATGTATTCTAAACCCAGACGCACATTTTTTCACTTTAAACAATCTTGTGAAGAAACATATGTGTTTATGCATCTACAGATATTTATATAATAAAGGTTTTAATATGTCTCCTTATATTTACTCACATACTTATATTTGTTTCATGCTCTTTTGTCCTTCTTGCAGACCCTTCTTTGATCTGGAATGTGTCTCTTCATCTCAAGAACTGTTTGCTGTTCTTATACCATAGGTCAGCTAGAAATGATGCCTGTCAGCTTTCATCTGGCAAAAACAATTTTTTTCTTTAAAAGTCTTTATTTTGTTTTAATTTTTTAGCATATATTTTTTTCTGGGTATAGAATTTTAGTTGGCCAGTTTTGTTTTAGAGAGTTTCCTCCACTTTCCATTTTTTGGAATAAATGGTGTAAAATTGATACTAATTCTTGCTTAAATATTTGGTAGAATTTTTCCAGTAGAATCACCTAAATCTTGAGATTTCTTTTGGGGAGGTTTTAAATTAGGAATTAAATGCCATTATTGGTTATAGTGATATCCAGGTCCTCATCTTGGTTGAGTTTCAATAGTCTGATTTTTGAGAAATTGGACCATTTCTTCTGTGTTTCAATGAACAATTTCTCACAGAATTCTTTTTTACTTTTTGTAATGACTATTAAATCTCTTTTTGTAGTCTTCATATTGGGAATGTGTCTCCTCTCTTTAAATTTTTCAATCTTACTAAAGGTTTATCAATTGTATTGATTGCTTTGAAAAACCACCTTTACACTCATTGATAGGCTCTTTTTTCAATTTCACTTATTTCTGCCCTTATCATTATTATTTCTTTCCTTCTGCTTGCTTTGGATTTATTTTGTTCTTTTTCTAGTTTCTTGTATGTTGGAACTTAGGTTATTGATTTGGCATCTTTCCTCTTTCCTGATTAAGTACTTAGTGCTATAAATTTACCTCTCAGCACTGTTTCGGCTGCATCGCAAATATTTTGCTATGTCATATTTACACTATATTTCTGACCAATGTATTTCCCATTTAGAGTTGCCCTCTTAGACCAATCAATTATTTTAGCAGTGTGCCATTTAATTACCGAGTGATTTGAGAGTTGCCTTTTGTCTTCCTATTATTAATTTATAGTTTGATTTTATTAGAGTCAAAGAACATATGATTTGAAACTTTTAAATATGTTAATATTTATCTTATGACCTAGGAGAAAGTTTCATGGGTGTTTGAAAAAGATTTTTATTCTTTTGTTGTTGAGTAGAATGGTCTAAATATGTTCAACAGATCCATTGGTTTATTGCTTTGTTCAGATCTACATCCATCCAGATATTTCCTATTAGTGTTATGAGTTTTATCAACAACCCCAATTATAATTGTGAATTTACTTATTTATTCTTTCAGCTCTAACAATATTTGCTTCATATATCTTGAGGCTTTGTCATTTGTTGTATACACATTTAAGATTGTTATATACTCTGTGTGTGCTGTTTATTTATTGTTTTGTAATGTCCCTCTTTGCTGTTAGTAAATTTCTTTGCTCTGAAGCCTACTTTATCTGATATTAATATAACCACGCCTGATTTTTGAAGTAACTTATTGCATGGTATATCTTTCTTCCATCTTTTTATTTCCACCTACTTATGACATTGAATTTTAAGTGTACTTCTTAAAAATGGCATATAATTGGGACCTATTTTTATCACTCTTAACCTCTGCCTTACAATTAATTATTTAGACCATGTGCATTAAAGATATTTATTAATATATTAGGACTTAATTCTGTATTGTGTTATTTGGTTTTTTTTCTGTTTCTCTTGCCTTGCCTTCATGTGTATTACTTGTACATTTTAAAAATGATTTTACATTGATTGATTTATAGTGTGTTTGAATGTATCACTTTCCATAGTTTTCTCAATGGTGACTATAAATATTTGAATACATACGATTATTGGTCTACTGGCATCAACATTTTACCACTTCCAGCAAAGTGAGGAAGGCTTACTTCTATTTAGGTTTCTTTAACTTTCTTACTTTTAAATATTATTGTCATGAGTATCCGATGGTGTTATAATTTCTACTTGGATTATTACATACTTTAGAAAACTCATGAGGAAGAATGTCTTTTTTGTTTAATCATATTGTATTCTTTTCATTTTCTCTTCTCCTGATGCTACATGATTGTTTAATTTCTCAATTCCCCTTTTTTGAAAAACTTATTTTAGTCATTTCTTAAGGCTAGTGACAAGTTCTGTTCATTTTACTTTAGGTAATAATGTCTTTATTTTATTTTTTCATCATTCCTGCAAAATAGTTCCACTGAATGTAAAATGTATGGTAAGTAAGTAAGGAAATGTTGTAAGAGACATTTGCAGTAAGAAAATGTTGTGCTACTTCTCTGCCCTCCATGATTTAAGATGACAAATTTCACATGTTTCATTTCTCTCTGGTCATTTTCAATGTGTTTTCCTTGCTTTCAGTCTTCAGAAGTTAAATTATGATGTGTTTTAGAATAGATTTCTTTGAGTTTACCTTACCTGATGTTAGCTCACTTGCTTTAACTTGTAGTTCATTATTTTATTTTGCCAAATTTGGGGTTTTAAGCCACTATTCTTGGAGTATTCTTTCAGCCTCACTGTCTTTTTTCCTTGCATTCTTGGACTCTGATGATACAAATGTTTGTTCTCTTGTTATTGACCTACAAGTTTCTGAAGTTCTGTAATAAATAATATGTGACCTTTAAAGCTAGAACTAAAGTTAGAGAGTTACCCAGGTAAAATAGGGAATGAAATAGAGAGAACATCATGTAGAAAAGCTTGAATGTGACAGATCAGGATAAATGAAAGGAGGAGTAAATTCAAAATTAATGGCATGTAAGAGGATAGTAGTAGGTTTAGACACTAAATATCCCTAAAGTGCTAGAAAGGTAGTGAATGGTGTTAAGCAAGGGAATGGAATGTATTTGGCAAAGTCACTTGGAATGCTATGTCAACAACTGAAGCAGAAAGAAAAAAAAGAGATTGGATGGGAACAGATGATAATAGTGTTTAATTTTGTATCAGGAAACTTATGCCCGATAGTAGCTGGGAATATTTAGCAATTTTGTTACACAGTTCATCAAAAACTTGATCAGGAGAGAATGCTTCTACTGAACCAGAACTGATTCCAAATCATTAGCATTTTCAATCACCATTACCTATCTATCTTCCAAAAGAAAACTCCCATCCCAGCTGCATTTTTCAGCATGGTAGACAATCCAGAACTTGCACTAGATATAATGACATGGAGTTAGCATAAACAATTAATAATAACACCATTCTAAACACACATAACTAAGCATTTAATTTAAATTTAATGGAATAGTTCTTCTATGTTAAATCTGATCATGAATATTAATGGGCCTAAAGAAAGCATTTTGCAAAATAAAAAAGTTAAGATCAATAAGATGACATTAAGAATACATAAAATTGAATATTCAAAAGAATAACGATCAATAACAAGATAAGTAGGACATATTCTCTTTTTTAGTTATATAGTCAATGACTAGATTTTAGATATTTTGGCCAAAAAAGAGTTTTTATGCTTTTCTGGAATTAATTGACCATTAAAGAGCTTACAGACAGCAGTTTCTGTTGAAGCGGAGTAGATAAAAAACAATCTATATTTGTTTAATAGATACTACTTAGTGTCACACGGCTTATTTTCCAAATATGTCAAGGATGAAATCTACAGTTTACTACATGGCTTGTGGAGAAAGGTGGCAAAATTGAAGAAGAGAGGCAGAGAGAGAGAGAAATTGATGTTAGGTAACTGGTATTTGTGAGCATTTATTATTTCTAATAGTATATCAAATAGTTTATTTACGGCCTTGAAATTAATCCTTACATAAAATAATTGCTCCTGAGTTAGAACATTATATGATCTTGGCTTTGAAATGAACACAAGCCTTATAATCCACAAACACTATCATGTTTCCTTTTGAATTTTAATTTATATTTTCATAACTATATTACTTGTTGCTGGAGGTTTTCTCCATTGTTTATATATTTTAATCAACGTTTTCAATTTCTTTCTCTGTCCCTCCTCTCACTTTTCTGAAAAATAAATCTAATATTTAAACAATTGCTTCCAATAGTCCCCTAGACCTTCACCACAGACCTAGGATGTAAAAACGTGTTTTGGAACTACTGTGATATGATGATACTGGGCATCCAATCACCAAATGTGTTGAAAACTTTAATTTCAAATTGTGTTTCCTCAAATTGTGTCTGCATAATTTTCTAATTTCCTGAAAGAATTAGCCTAGCTAAAATTCAGCAGTTGGCTTCTTTTCAAGTTCCTTTCCATTATAAAAAAGATCCATTGCTCTCTGTGTCTTAAGTGAAGGAATTTTAATTCCCAATATCTGAAGCATTAATCTCTTGGATGCTCTAGCCTTATTTAAGCCTTGAAACCATAACGACCATGATTTTAGTTTGATTTGTTTTTATATTTCTGGTCCACATAAATCGTTTGCTTATTTGTTTGTCTAAGCAAAATTGTTGTTTTCTACGTTGTATTAACTATTGATCTGTTTGGAGTAGTATGTGTAGCAAAAAGCCAACTGACACAACTTTCATGACTGAGGTTTACAGCTCATCATGCATTTCATTTGTGAAAAGCTCAAGTGTGTGGATGTGGGTCAAGTATATAAAGCAGACAGCAAGTCTTTGTAACTAAAACAAGTTTGGTGACGATTTTGAATGGCACTGAATGCATATCATGTAACTTGTAAAATTTTTTTATCTGTCATTTTTCTACTTTTACTATTCCTGTACTTTCTAGTTCAGTTGTACAGATTGGAATGTAACATATCCAAATTGCATTTAACAGAATTCTCAAGAAATATTTTCTAAAATGATTTTTCACACTTGAAATAGTGCACTTAATTTTTTAACGCCCCACCTATCCTACCAGTTTTCTTTGAAAATGGGTAATGATAGATGTAAACATTCAACACACATCTAAAACTGACTAGATATTTTTGCTATGACTCAGACTGCACGAGCTCCAATACCTCCTTTCTGACTTTTACATCTCGTTACACAAACCCTCTTTAACCCTTTCCCAGTGAAAGCATTATAGTCACTTCACAGGCTGGGACTTTATAGTCACATTTTAAGCACATTAAAGCGACTGCTATAAAGTAATTGTTTACTGGGTAAGTTCATCTTATAGGAATCAAAAAAGTTTACGCCTGCATTTCTTCTTCAGGAGAAATTCATTTTACAGTAGTCACTGTGCAGGAAAATTCCCCTGTCCTGTTATCTTGTTCAAAAACAAAATTTTATGTAGTTTTTTTTTTTTTTTTTTTTTTTTTATTGATTATGGTTTCTTATTAACTAACTCCATGGAACTCTTCCCATTTATAAGGGTTATCTGACCATTAATGTGGAAAATTTAACATCTGCTGCAGATGTTAATGAAAATGGTCACTGACACCGCATCTTCTCCAACTGTAAAATACAGGACACAGAAACACTGATTAGTCACCATGACAGAATGAACATTTGAGAATGACTTTTCTTTGCATATCATTAACAAAAATCAACTAGATGAATGCACAGCAATCAATATAATTTGGTATAGAAAAAGAGTGCTAATCTGCAAGCTTTGGCTTCCTAATTTTTATTATTATTATTATTTTTCATTTTGGCCTTGCAATCTTGGGAGAAGTCACTTAGAAAGAGAAGTAATAAAGGTCACCTTCAGCTGCAAGAATTGCCCTTTTGCGTCTTTTCAGAAGTATGATGCTATCAAATACAATATATAGCAAAAAGGTACATCATTGGATTACTGTGATATTTTATAAATAAAATATGAAAATTGCGTTTTGACAATAAACCAAACAAGGAGTATTTATTGTGTTCTTACCTTTCCTCTTACCTACAATTTATTATTGAGTTTTTTTCTAGTTTTGTGGTTGCTTGAAAAATGTCAAACCCAGCGTTTTGTATTATTTTTGAGACCTATGAATGCCACATAGCAAGGTACTGAATCTGTATTTAAAATCCCCGATGCAAATTAATTCCCTAATTTTGTATGTTTTTGAGGAGCTCAAGAGAGTATTTTTCACCTTTATTATGACACATAGTTTAATGAAACACTATAGAGACAGTAAATCTATAACTTGCCTATGAGAAGTAGTATTATACAAAATTATACAGAAGGGATTTCACATGGTATTTTGAGCCAAGCTTATTATTTAAGTTTTGTATCATTCTCTGACAATTGGCTCTGGTACTCATTTTGGAGTGGTTTGATCTTTTCATCAAAAATACTATAAATTATTTTAAAAAACAAAACAATACAAAATACAAACAGAAAAAAATCAAAGGAACATGAATTCCATTTAACTTAGTATTGTTATAGTGTAATGAGCTACCAAGGTCTAATTTGGAAATATGTAAGCTGCACTATATACTTTCTTTATAATGCTTATCATATTCTGTATTTTTATTTCATTTTGTGATTATTAGATTGATATTTTATTTTTTAACTGAGCTTCAAAATCTGAGCTTTTTCAACTAGAACAATTTAAGAAACAGTCTTTAAACCGGTGTCCATTTAGTTAGAAGAAATAAACTTCATTCAGCAAATAGTATCAATCAATATTTTACTCATTGTGCATAATGGATCTTTGATAAGCTGTCCTAAGAGAGGGTTAAAATATAATAAATAATTTGGAGAAATCAAATTTAAGAGATGTGTGTTAATTTGCATGTAAATGTTTAATTTAAAAAACAAAACAACATCAATAGCAAACTGCAGGGCTTTTAAAAAAACACATTCTAATCCCTCTGTCCTATCCTCAAGATTCAGTAAGACTCAAATAGCCCTGAGACTCTATATTTTTAATATAAATTCCAGCTACTTATTGTATAATTAGTCATGGCAATATTTTGACAACCATTGTTCTAGAATCAGAAGATTATGAAATAAGAGCTTGTTTTACTATTTGTATGCAAATATTGGAATGAGAAATACTTGCATTGTCCTGTTACTGGCAATTTGACTATCATCAGAATTTCAGGATGTCTATACAGTTTTCAACCAGACTTCACATAAAGAATACTAAAGAAAAAAATAATAAAGGGCATGCATTGAAAGAATGTGTCATACTTTATTCTGCCAGATTCTGAGCAGAATTTGACAGACATACTTATCTATCTAGGACTTTGAAAGGAACACAGGTATTTATCTACAAGAAACTTCAATAACAGAAATAAACTGTAACCTTTGAGAGAGGCCTCAGGAGACATGGGCATATAAGATGTCCCTTTTCATTATTGCTCAATAAATAAAAATGTGGTCTTTAAAAATTTCACTGAATCTATTATTGATATACAATAGTTTTCAAACTCTTCCAGAGCATCTCCAATGTACAAACAAAATTGCTGGAACAAAGGTATTATTTATATAAACATCGCCTACCCTAATAATAGAGGGTGCTTATAATTATATGTATAAAAATATATTGCATATAATTATATCTATCAACTTATCCATATGCTATGAATAGAGGTAAATAATTGTGACATTATTTAACTTACATTTTTATACCGTATAAGTTGGAATTAATTATTTAAAAATTAACTTTGAATTTTGATATCTGTGAACCATTAATATAAAGTTCTTTCATCAGTTTTTATAAAATTATGTTACACGATGGTGAAGATTAAATTTGATGCATATTCTTTTTTTAATAGAGTAGTAAGATTGTTTTATATTCTTTTACATCATTTCTACTTATTGTTTATAACTTAAGTGTGTTGCACACTTAAAATGGAACTTCATACATTATATTTATATTATAATCTATGTGAGATAACCTAGATTTTGAAATTAGAATTGCCACTGTTTTCATCCTTAAGCTTAAATATGATCTATGTTATCAAACTAGTAATGCACTTTAAAAATACAAATCTACCACTTATTGGTTAATGGTAATGTACAAGTATGTATGGCAAAATACATGCTAAATTTGTATCTTAATTCATGAATGATTGAATGTGGGTATACAAACCTTTATATTTATTATTTGATACATATACTTATAATTTTGCCTAAAATGCAATGCATTTTAAAAAGTACTCTGTTTACAAATTTTTTGTGTGGGATCCTTATGAAAAGTTCTAGTAGTGAAGAGCACTCAGTTAAAACCATATCCCAGAAACTAAACTATCTGGTATCTGTCAAAAAAGAGATGAATCCGTTAAAGAGGGGCTCTGCTTCTGGGTTCTGGGTTCAGCTGTTATTTTTTTATGTCTTCGTCTTTTTTTTTTTTTTTGATAGAGTTTAGTCATTACATACAATTTCTTCAGGATACAAATGTTGACTGCTTTGAAAGCCACATGCATGGACATATTAAAGTCAATGTCTCAAGGTCAGATTATGCAGTTAATATTAGAGTATATCAATAAGCATTTTAATCTGTAACCAATCTGTGTTAACAAGAGAAATATCTACATAGTTAATTGCCCTCTTACATTCCCAGGGTCTTTAGAAATCGGGCTGGCTCTTTTGCTCAAGATCTCCTTTAGTAATTGATTCTTCCTCAACCCGGAACGAAGGTCCTCCACTTACCTTTTCTCCTCTTCAAGTTGGCTGAGAAGCTCCACCTTCTCCCTATCAACAATTTCCACCATTGTTTGCAGATGGTCCATCTTGGCCTCCACTTCACGGAAATGCTGGTGATGTCTGTCCCAGGCCAGAGCTAGCTCCTGCTCTCTTTCCCCCACGTGGCTTGTGGCCTTAGCCACCTCCGCCCCCTCTAGTAGATCCCGTTTGCCAGCAGCTGCTCGCATGCTGCTCCCTCTCTCTCGGGGCTTCCTGGAGGACAGTGGCACCTGAGATCTTTCTGGCATCACAGGGGGAGGTTGCAGTCAATAATCCTGCCTATCTGGGCTTGCTGCTCACGTTGGAGACTAATGAGCTCATGGGGCTGAGAGAAGAGACAGATGGGCTGCGCTTCAGGCTGGTGGGTGTGGTCACCAGCCTCACAGCTGCGGAGGTGGCTTTGGCTGGCGTAGTGGAAGGAAAGATAATTTTAGTCCCTTTATGGATAGAAGAAAACAGGCCAGCTTTGGGTTGACACTGAAAATATCTTCTTCCAGCAACAGCCGCTTCATTCTTCTCAAGAAGCTCATCTAACTCCACACACACCATTCGCCCTTGGCAAAGTCTGTCTCGCCAAGAAACCAGACTTTATCTTCTGCCTGCACCTTCCTCATCCACTTTAAAGGTTGGATGAATATGTCCTTTAAAGGTTCCCATTGGATGGCATATTTTAAAGAAATAGACATATGAAAAAATGCTCAACATCATTAATCATCAGAGAAATGCAAATCAAAACCACAATGAGATATCACCTCACCCCAGTCAGAATGGCGATCATCAACAAGACAAATAGTAACAAATGTTGGAGAGGCTGTGGAGAAAAAGGAACCCTCATACACTGTTGGTGGGAATGCAGACTGGTGCAGCCGTTATGGAAGGCGGTGTGGAAGTTCCTCAAAAAATTACGAATAGAATTGCCATATGACCCAGCAATCCCTCTCCTGGGTATCTAACCAAAAAATCTGAAAACATTTAGAGATAAAGACACGTGTGCTCCAATGTTCATTGCAGCTTTGTTTACGGTGGCCAAGACATGGAAACAACCAAAATGTCCTTCGATAGATGAATGGATGAAGAACTTGTGGTATACATACACAATGGAATACTATTCGGCGGTAAGAAAAGATAATATAGGAACATTTGTGACAACATGGATGGATCTTGAGAGTGTAATGCTGAGCGAAATAAGTCAGACAGAAAAAGCAGAGAACCATGTGATTTCACTGATATGTGGTATATAAACCAAAAGCAACAAAAGAACAAGACAAACAAATGAGAAACAGAAACTCATAGACACAGACAGTGGTTTGGTGGTTGCCAGAGGGTAAGGGGGGTGGGGGGTGAGGGGTGGGAGATGAGGGTAAGGGGGATCGAATATATGGTGATGGAAGGAAAACTGACTCTGGGTGATGAACACACAATGGGATTTATAGATGATGTAATACAGAATTGTACACCTGAAATCTATGTAATTTTACTAACAATTGTCACCTCAATAAATTTAATAAAAAAAAAAAAAAAAAAAAAAAAGGTTCCCATTGGAGATACGGAACTCCTGCTATTGATCCATCATTCTTGTCTATGGGCTCATCGAAGTCAATCCCGGCCCACTGGCCTTGTGCAAACTGGGTTTCTCCAAGAAATCAGATAAATCCAGGCTTGTTTCCATGCACACAAATACGCTCCCCAACTCAAAAGTCATCCACACTCCTCTTATGTCTCAGATGATAGATTGCTTGTGTTGGGACAGAGCCCCAGAAAGCAGTTTCCTCTCGGCCTCACATAGACAGGTGCTGGATCAGGTAGTAAATGGCCATCAACTGTGATTGGATGGCCATCAGCTGTGGCTAGTTGGCTGTCAGCTATGACCAGTGAGCCATTGGTCACTAATATAACTGCTGTGACTACGCTAGCAGAAAAATGGGGGCTAGCAAGAAGATGGTGGCTGAGCTAGCAAGCGCGGATTGCAGTTAGCAGGGCGGATTGCAGCTAGCAAGTGAGGTTGGTTGACAGAGACAAGTGGATGGCGGGTTGCGGATTGTGTGGCTCCTGCTTCCTGTGTCTCCAACCCATCGGCCAGTGAGACTATAGTGGTTTGACTCCCCTACCTATGGCTCCATGGGTGTTCCTTTTTGGCCTCACCACGTCCTGCATTCTTATGTGGGGAGTGGGACCAGAGACCCTGCAAGTCGCCCCACACGAAACATGGTGTAGTTGGCAGGATCCCCTGCGTGACAAATGGCACAGCGAGCAGGGTACCCCGCACGACAGCTTGCTTGATGCTTTTAACGGAACAATGTCCCCCCCCAACCCCGCTGGAGCTGCAACAGCAGCAGGTGTCTTCAAGGTTGTGCTTCCAAGTTAAGGACCTTGAGGGGACCATCAGCCTGCTTGGTTTAGCGTACTCATTGTCCTTAGTATGCAGAGCGGCTTTTCCGTTTTCCAACCATTGACACACCTCTGGGTGTTTCTGTAGTGAAGTCCGTCACTGGGTGAAATTGAACTCTTACTGGCCAGGCACTGTCCTGGCCACTAGCTTCTGCTTGAGTCCCCCTGAGTCGCCGCCAGGGGTCCCATTGCAGCAGCAGCTTCAGCCCCCTGGCTCCTCTGCTCAGGCTCTGGCACGGAGAGCGTGACGTGCTGCCAACGTAGATAACGTCTTTGTCTTTCGATGTTGTTTAAATGTCTTTGTCTTCTGTTTCTCTGTCTAAACACTTGAGTGAAAGACTCATTCTTAGTGAAACAATTAATATATTTCATATGAAGAGGAACAACTACCAGCAGCTTGATTAATGGAGGTAGGCACTAGGGAATCACCAAGCGAAGATCGAACTGCAGTAGAAAGGGACGAACTGAGAAGAGGAAACAAACACACTAAAATAAAATAGTAAGTGTAGGCATGAATATCTTGAGGGCAAGAATACAAAACCAAAGACGGAAAAAAGAGCAGCACAAAGTGAATGAAAACACTTCATGAGATATATTGACAGAAATCTGGCTAAGACAGCCTTAACATTCCCCTCATCTTGACTAAGCTTTGGACAGGTTTATTCAGACACAGGCCCCTGACCTCTCTCTTCTAGGAGCATTTAAACTTGCAATTTTAAATTTTTTCTCTGCTCCTTGGAGACGTAAATCTTCTCCCAGCCTTTGCTAGTTTTACAACCTAACAATGTCTTTCTCAAAAATGTGGGAGCCAGGTCTTTGAAATCTAATCATGGAAAGATAGTGCCTCTATATCCCAGTCTCTGTGGGAGGGCAGAAATCTAATTTCTGCACGTGCCAATTAGCAAACATAGAATAGATATCCTATCACATTGACCAACCTCTCCCCAGTGCTTTTCCACTAGGTCTTCTCAGTGCTTCAAAGCTCCCACCTTTTGTTTTAATGGAGTTAAATTCAACCTCTCTCCCCTACTGCAATAGTCTTGACCTTATTGTTACATTCTTGAATAAGGTATTCCTTGCCTGTTTAACTTGTCAGGTGCAAATTGTCTTTGATAAATCTTACCAATATTATAAATAATAAACTCTGATTTTTAAAAATAAAGTACATAAGAAGCATTCTTTATTCTTCTTTTATGTTCTCCTTCCTCCTGCAAGTCCTCTCTCCCTGCCTCCCTTCTTTTCTTATTTAAACTTGATACATATATACTGAAAGTCCTATCTGGCTAAAATGATGATTGACCCAGTTATGCCAAACAACTCTGCTGGGAACCAGAGGTGGCCTTTCAGAATTCTCCTTTTGATATTAATATTTCAAGTTCTAGCACAGCTGACAAAGGCTTTTCTTGGTAAATATTCTATTCTAAGGTTATGGAAGTAACAGTAATATTGAATGAAGTCATTATAAATAATTACCTCTCTTTAGTCATGAAAAAAGTCAGAAAAATATGAGCATATTTATAATACTTTCTTTTTCTATTATTCGATACTATGAAGTAATTTTTTAAAAATTTACTCCATGCTAATTCTCCTTTCAAAATAACTTCACTGTGCCTTATTGCACTTTCTTCAGATTATCTTGAAGCAAACTGTTCTTCTAACACTTTGTTTATAGTTTTCTTTTCCTAATCCATCTCTTTCAATTCTCATTTTCTACATTTCTCCATGTTTCCTTGGAGTCAATGTTTTCTTAAGAAAGGCGCAGAATCCCTAGGAGAGCAGTACTTCCTGAGGTTTATTTTCATCCTGATTAGCTACACAGAGACTCAAACTGTGATCTTTGTTGAACAATGGGCCTACCCTAGTCCACCCTGGTGAGCTGAGCTCAGAAGCTATTTCTTAGCTTAGTTAAAATGCACTAATAGATTTGCTATGTAAAATTTCTGTTAAGTGATGCCTTGAAAAATAAGTATGCACAGTAAAATTAATTTGCATTAATATAGTCTAAATAATTACAACAGGCAGCTGTTTCCTTCCTTTAAGAGCTAATGAATGGTTCATATAAGTTTGACAAACTTTTCTGATTTCTTCAGATAAAAAACGCGTATTAAAAAATGAAAAATGTCAGTCATACCTTCCAAACATGAAGAAAAACATAAATAAAAACTGTGCAAACCTAGGTTAATTTTTAGTCCCTTCAGAGATCAGCAAATTAAAAATTAATGATTCCTTATTATGCCCAATTTATCTTTAAATGATATTACCTTTTATTATCAACTTCCACTGATAGCTCAATCAACTGCAAGATGAAATCTATTTTATTCACTCTGTTCTCTTCAGTTTGGACTTTATCTTAATGACTTTTATTTTCATTTTTGTAAATTTATTCAACTATGTCCTATGTCTTAAAGTTCCATCATATGCTATAGAAAAGACTTACCTTAGCACAAACTTTGTTGACCTTTCTCCACAGTTTGATTGGTCAATTTATTTTCAGGCACTTCTTTCATTGCTAGTAAATTTACATTTTATTACAGTAAAAAAAAAAAAAATTCCGCTGGATTTTATGGTTTTGCCATACAATGAAGTCAAATTAGTCACAAAGAATTTAAATTACTATTTTAAAAATGATTGTTGTTGATTTTATTATATACCAGCTCTACGGACAAAATATTATTTGTGAACTTGTACATTTTGTGAGCAATAGCTGTCAGAAAATACTCTTAACCTAAAAATTTATACTGTAAATAAAGATGTTTATGAAAAAATAGAGAAAACTTCAGTCTAGAAATTTTGTTGAGATATTTATACAAACTTGAAAAAGTCCCACACAAAGTTATAGGCTGGACAGTAGTTGTTTCTTTAAAAACAACATGACATAGTAATGTAACAGGAATATTAGCCAATAAGAACATTGTTTAAATATACATCCATTGCTTACTGAATTCATTCAATGGCTTATGCCAGTTTCCGAGATCTTGTACAATATCAATGTTTCACTGTTAAATAATAGTATTAGAAGTCTGTGGGTGTTGTGAATTTTAAATAAAATAATTTTATGTAAAATCACTACTATAAAGAAGATAACTTCATAAAAGTTTATCTTTCTTTTTCACTTCTTACCTGAAGTGTTAAAACTTTCTCATACCAGGTTTTGTGCTTCTTTCAGTACATTTCATGCCTTAGAAATTCCTTCTTTCCTCTTACTATTTGGGGTGGAATGCCATATATTTGAATTATTACAGATGGTGCTACAGAAGCCACTTATTTTTATGACCACAATTAATGTGAAATATATAGATGAACATGGGTGCTTAGGTGAGACGCCATGTAATATCTAGCTTGAGATGTGCAAAGATGACTAAACGAAGGAATTTATGCCATTACTGATGTAAAGGAAAGGTTGAAATAACTGCAGAAAGAAATTTGGGTTTCAGGAATACCTGGTAGCAGGGGCTGAAACGCTGTCACTAATCTCTTTCTTTCTAATACCATGACTATGTCTAGTTGTGTATAGTAAAGTATTTAACCTTGCCCAAAGAATGGTCTGGCTTTTGCCCTACTGTTCTGGTGAGTAATCTCTAAGCTTTTGGAATGCCATTCTTTTTCAGAGCAGTTTTGTTTGTCTGGGGCTTGAATGACCTGGGTCTTTTACCAATGTAATTTAGGATGAGACTGGTCGTAGCAGATAATCTAACAATATGATTTAGGGTGAGGGCTTTGGGTCAAATTGTCGCGTCCAGCGCAACACAGGCCATGAGCAAACGAGAAGGGGCGGCGAAGGGTTAAGACAGTAAGAAACAGAAATCAAGAAAGTTATGAAATAGGGGCCAAGGGTTTCACAGCCTCA
Source organism: Rhinolophus sinicus (assembly GCF_036562045.2). Lineage (NCBI taxonomy): Eukaryota > Metazoa > Chordata > Mammalia > Chiroptera > Rhinolophidae > Rhinolophus > Rhinolophus sinicus. The sequence goes on along the minus strand of NC_133763.1, from coordinate 38,749,372 downwards.
AAGGAACAGAGAGCCCTGAATTGGGCCACCTTGTGGCTTTTATTGATGCACACACAAGAAAGCAACATTGTTTCCTCCAAGGTCTGTGAATTTCACACATTATACTAGGAAACTGATTGGAACTAATTACCCTTGCCTGCAAGCAGCTGAACCGGCAGTTTCAGGATGTACCTCCCCAAGAGACAAAACCTTTATGCTGAAACTTACTGAAATGGATAGATGGAGAACTGATGTTATTACACCATTGAATCTCTTCCCGAGCAGGTTGTGGGAAGGAATGCAGCCACAAAGGCAGAAGCTCTCCTTAACCGGGGAAAGGTGGGGGTCTATGCCCACCACTATCAACCCCTGTTGGTTCCCACTCGACTGTGCCTGGCTCGAGTTGTCCCCCCCCCCCCCGCCCCCGTAAGGAATCTTATTCGTCATTGGCTGACCAGCCGTCCCCTGGGGCCAAACAGGGAGACATAAGGTGTAAGCACAAAGGTGAAGCAAAGTACCTGAAAGGATTAGTCTCACAGACTCTCCTTTCTTTAAGGGTAGGTACAGGGGACAGATGGGTGGGCTGCTGGGTGACAACATCAAATGGTAGGAGCTTGACCTCCTGAGGGGACGGAGGTTGAAGTCAGTCACCTGGGGATCCTGCCTTATCTATGTGACGTAGTCCCAATAAAGACTGTGGCCTGCAAGCTCAGATGAGTTTCCCTGGTGGTCAATACTTTGTGTGTATTATCACACATTAGGGGCTGGAATACAATGTTGTCCATGACTCCTCAGGGAGAAAACAACTAGAAGATCCACTTTTGGAACTTTAGACTCTGCGATGTATGACTCTTCCTTTGGCTAACTTTTAGCTGTCATGAACCTTAACCATCAGTATAACAGCTTTCAGGGAGTTCTAGGGAATTATCAAACCTAAGAATAGTTTGGGGTACTCCCAAACTTGCAGTGACAGAGTGAGAGCAGTCTTTTGGACTGTTCCCTAACTTTAAATATGTCAATTTTATTTTTTTAATACCCTGTGGGAATCATATCCACCAAAAACATTCAAATGCTATAGGCTGTGATAGTGATGGGTTAGATATTCAGCAAACTCATTTCCTTTTCCTGTCTCACTGATAAACGCTTTTTTTGTCCCCCTTATATCTAGGTAAGGTCTTGTAACTAATTCTTACCACTGGGCAATAAGTACAAGTCTGACATAGCACAGAACTTTGACAGATAAATATGGGAGTATCTTTTTCAAAGTCTTTCTCACTTTACAACCAGTTGTCAGATAGATACCACCGATGCAGTTTAAAATATACATATGAAAGATTCTAGTAAGGAAGGAAGATTCTAGGAAGGTTAGGACGATTCTGTGTGCTACATGTGGCAGTATGAAAGTTGTCTGCTACCTGAGCTGCAAGCATTTAATGACAATGACTTTAATTTGAGTGAAAAAGATATCTTTATATTGTTAGTTAAGATTTTAGAATTTGTTTTTTAACCAGCATAATATAGCCTAACCTGACTAATTTATCAAACTCATAGAGAGAATGATCAAACTCTGTCTGCTTCTTAGTAAAAAGTTCAGGGAAAGGTACATTGTGGCTTAGTAGGAGTTCCTTCCCTCACCCCTACTCCCCACTCCCCCTGAAAGAGAATGCCACATCAACTTGTACTAACACAGAGGACTCCACAGGAAATGTGTATATACCAGGAAAAGAAGACCTTCTAAAAAACTGGGTGCTGAGCCACTAATCCTATTTGGGTCCATTACAGTAGAGTTGGAGATTTCAAGTTTGTTTCAAGATGATTTGCTGCTACTAAAATTTATGTCTGCTGTGAATGTTCCTTTTATTACTATATGAAATATGTAAGCTATAAATTCAAGCTGTAGGCTTCAGTTTGTTGTGAAGGTGGATAATATTGTATATAATATGTATAAGCATGAAACTTTGGTCACCTATGTGTTAATTGTTCCCTATTTCACCTGCATTGATTGTTTTCAATTGCATCTATGTAGAGAAGTTAAATTTAATCAAAAGTAAAAGCCATGATTGATCCAGTCAGCCTGCTGGACTGTATTGAGCACTCTACATCAAAGTGAGACTTAAATTTAATTACATCAAGAGGTCTTGTATACTCTAAGTTTAGTATTTACACAATGTCCTGCCTTTGGGCTTGATTTTTCTCTTCTCAATATTGATATTACTAGCTGTTTTTAGTTTGTTTAGATACAACATTTAATACTGGATAGGAGCCACTATTTGCTCATGAGGTAAAAAGCTTTATTAAGATAATTACAAATATAATAGGCTCTGCAAGTTCTGTTAAATGATCAACAATATGTTTCATATCTTCCCAGGAGCAGCCCACAAATGAAAATAAAACTGCTTCAAAAATGTTGATATATTTTAACTACATATAGAGCTCACAAAAAATTAATCACAGAGTTTTCGCTGAGTGTCAGGTATTAGTCTTATGTAAGTCTCACTCTACGCTGGTTGCTTTCATAAGTACTATCTTATCTTATTTTCTCAACTTTGTGAAGTAGGTATTATTAGCTTGATTTTACCAATGAGGAAACTGAAGCCCAGAGAGATTACATAATTTAGCTATATTTATACATTTAGTTATTGTGTTTAGATTCAAAATCTTATCATTTGAAATTAAACTAAGTGTTTTAGTATATCATCATTTTCAAATAAACTTAAATGAACCTATCTGTTAGATTCATGAGGATTAAATATGAGAGATATGTTAAATCATTGATTTCTCAAAAAGCACCTTTGTATTTAACATATGATGTATCTCACATTTAATAATCTCATATTTTAAATTAGCTTTGTAAGAATGTCAGAACTTTTCAAGGATATTTTGTGGTTAGGTTACTTTTTATAAGTTAAATAGAAGTGATGTTTCTGTAGTGTACTAACCGCCTTTTAATAATTTCACTTGATAAAAGTACTTAATAGCATAAGCTGTATATTCTATTATTACTAGATATAGCAACTTTAGGATACTATATTTCATTAGTTGTGTTGTCTGGGAAGAAATATTACAGTATGCTAAAATGTTATAAAAACTATGTTGGGTTTAAATCTATGTGTGATCTTATAGCTCCTTTTCTTCACCTGGAAATGGGGATAATAAATTTAAGATCATATGGTTTTCTGAGGCTTGAAAGAAAACACACACACACACACACAGCATAGAGTATGCCAAAGAGCTGACAGGGAGACTGAAGTTACAATTAAGCAAATAGGTAAATTCGATAATCTCAGACTATTCATTTCCAGTGTAAAGTGTAAATTAATTGAGTCTAACTGGGTAACAAGTGGTGGTGAGGATCCTATTTTAATTCTTTAATTTTTGTTAGAAAGACTCTTAACAAAGGTGAGATTTTTGCTGAGGATTAAGAGGATATGGAGAGTTAATAGATACTTGAGAAGAGAGAAATATACTTTTGGTGAGTGGAAGAGCCAATGCATAAAGTATAACAGGATTCCAAGTAAATTTTATGTTTATTGTAGAAGTTGTGTTCATAGCATTGAAGTACATCCAATCATCAAAAGTATAAGTTTTTTTCCATGTAAATTCAGCCCCATGGATGTAGGTATGTAGAGAAGTGGATAATTCGGTTTAACCACATTTGCTGTGGCTGCTTCTACCTTAGGCCGATATGAAAAAGAAAGAAGAAAAAAAGACCATTTAATAGTTTTTGTGAAAGGATAATAATTCATGCATGAAAGAAATGAGTGATTCTGAAGAAGGGTTAGAAGTCATATGATGATAGTCTTCTTGAAGTTAAAGAGTTGTTTTGCAAAGGGCATTCGAATAAGTGAATCTATATTCTAAAGAAATGTGTCCATCAAGTTCAAGTTCTATTTTGGTAATTTGAATTACAAAACTTGTCTATATATAAAACAAAAGTAATAAATACCCTGTCAGTAATATAGAGCTTACCATATTCTTAGAATAAAAGATATATATCTATATCTACTATATATATATATATATATATATATATATATATATATATATATATTCAGATTGATAATCAGTTGCCAAATAACATTTGCCAAGTTAAAAGGATGCACACTGGGCTTGAATAAGGCAGCAATGCAAGGATGCTTTGGAAAAGGAGAAGATACAGTGTTTGCCTCCCTGGTTTTACATCCTTCATAACTTCACCGCTGAATTCAACCACTTCCTGTTCAACAGTTTGCTTCTCCTCTCTGCACAGGGTGCACATATGTTCTGCTTCTGGTACTTCTGAGTGTATTCAAAAGATGGGAGACAAAAATAACAATATAGAAATTTTTGGAAATGAATATGATAAAATCTGGGTAAAATTGAAAGAGGGAAAAGGAAATTGACAGAAATGAAGAAAGGGATAAGAATACAATATGGTGAGGGCATGAGTAGAGCAGAGAAATTTGTAAAATCTGAGAGAAGAAGAGTGAAAGAAAACCTAATATGGGCTAGATAAATACAAAAGAGAACAAACGGGTCTGTTACTGTGCAAGTAAGGTGGCAGAACTAGTTAAGTTGAATTTTTTTTTTTTTTTTTCTTAAAAGAGCAAATGTAATTTTCTGTGATTTAGAGAATATATCGGTATGAATAGGGTTAACTCTCTTAGAAGCAAAAATGTTCTTCTGTGGCATTGCCCAGACGGGAATATTTTGCAAGAGATACTAAATACACACACACACACACACACACAATACACACACACACACACACAATACACACACACACATACAAATACATGTGTGCATGAGAATGCACATGATATTTTTAAGAACATTTTTATTTTAGTTGAAATTAGTACTAGAGACTCAGATCCTGTGACCTCCCCTAATCTTTCTTATAGTACTTGCAACACCAGAAAAAGCTTATGTCAGTTGCCTTTTTAAGCTCTATTCTGACCTCAGCTTCTTGGATTGTATTGTAGTGTAAAGAGATTCTGTTATTTGTAGGATGGTTAGTTTTATCTCATTTTAAAAACCAGAGTCACCTCGAGATGACATTTCTTCTACCTTTTGATTCATTCCCTTTTTTTTTTTTTTCAAAACCATGAAAATGAAAGACAGTAAAATCTCCTTTCTTTGTGTTTTCCAGCTTGCTTTCTTAGTACTGTTCAAAACAGTGACCTTGGAATTCTAAAAAGTCTAAAATGGTTTGGAGAGAACTTTCCAGCTGATGTTGCTTGATATGTTTTCAGACCAACATGTTGCAGACGGGATCTTGAGCCTAATTAAAAACTCCACAGGCTCAAATTTTTGTGTAATGAACTAAACTAAATGGCCCGTTACAATGATTGGAGTAAATATAGTTTGCTAGCAGAAATTCCCAAATGTACCCCACTGGTTCTCTAAAACTAAACACGTGCAAGCCAAGCATTGTATACATTGAAATTGATTTTGGTGACTTTTGTCATTCTTTTCTTGTTACTTGATGTTCCAGCTATGGAGAAGAGAATTAGTTAGGTAACCATTTCATGTACTTTTAAGTGTTAGAGAGAAAAAAAAAATATCTTTTCCTAAAATATCACTGGAAGGTTGTCATAATGTATTCATTCTCAGTTTATATCTCAGTTTATAAGGACAACAGTTATTCATTATTTTATTGATTTATTCAGCCACCACTCTTCAAGTTTCTCTATAAGAGGCAGTTTTCTAGATCCTGTAGATGTGCCTTTGAGCGAATAAAAGTCCTGCTGTTGCAAAGCTTACATTCACATACATAAGTTGATTTGAACAGGAGAACACGATTTTCGCAGGTAAAGAAAGGGCAGACATAGTTGCAAGAAGAAACTCTGGGGCACTGCACACCCTAAAAGGTTTAATATACTCTTCAAAACTCAGTAAATCCGTGAATGCCTGCCAAAACCATGGCATGATAGGAATAATGTTAAATGTATTAACAGAAATCTCTGGTAGGAAGGATTACTGCACCCGTGCAGTGTTTATTATATTTGGGATCATGAATACCTAGGACTATACAATGACTTGATTAATTTTATGATTAAAATTAAAATGTAAATTTGAGAGCTATTTCTATCAGACGCTAAACATTCTATGACATTTGAATAATAGTTTCCTACAAACTGAGGAGAAATGCATGAATCTGCCTAAGCTATACATTGGCCTGGATTTAGAAATTAAAAATTGGAAGTTGAAGTATCATGACCAGAATAAAAAAGGAGAAAATCTCAGAAATGATTATGTCATATTCATTTCTTTAGTTTTTCCTCATCAGTGAAATAGCTAATTAAATTAAACCGCAATTTAATTATGATTAAATTATGATTCACCAATGAGGCCAGCTGCCACCCACCTGGGGCCCGTAGACTCCATTAGTTTTTCAAGAAAGAGTGCAATGTGGGCAGGGCTTGTTGCTGCTGGAGAAAGTGTTTTTGGTGTTGGGCAAGTTGAGTGGGGCAGGGTCCCAGCTAATTGTTACAGTTTTCCAAAGAAAGTGACAATCAAGTTAAAAAGGAAAATGTCACTGGAAGTGGAGGAAAGAAAATCAATTTCATTAGCTCAATAACAGTACTTAGAGAAGGATATGGGAAAGAACACACCAAAATGGAAAAGGTTCAAATCTAAGGACAGAAAATATTAGATGGCATAGAACAGCCTCTATTTCAGTTTTTGAATTATTTTTTTCCATTTTTGCTGTGGCAATTATATAAGAATTAATGAACTATAAGAAATGCAGTCATATTAACAAAAGATGCAGTTTAAACTATTTAAATGAGGGATATAGTAGTGTATAGATATAAATCTAGAATAAAAGAATAATCATTTTCTATTCAAAATAATTAAATTATAATGTATCAAATCATAAATCCCATGCTCTAATGTTTATTACACATACAGAAAAAACAAAATGAAAAGCAAACCATCTTCATAATAGGCTCATCAAGATTATAGTATACAAATATCTTTATTTCTACTGAATAAAATTACTTCTTTTTGATGGCTTGAAATCTTTAGTTATCATTTCAGTTACTGTGCAAAAGAATACTAAATTAAATATTAGACTCTTAATACCCATTGGTATTCAATGAAAACAAGTGCTTTCGGTGAATTAAGTTCTTTCTCTAACTTATTTATTGCATGATTATTCGAACTATTACATTTTGTTAGCACTATGAAAAAATTCCTAATTGATTTTATAATGCTTATTCAAAATAGTAATGATTTGGTATATGCTACATTTACATCCCAAGTTTGAAGAAAACAAATATCTGTTTTATTTAGTTTTTTTTTTCCAGCTGTATATCAAAGTTTGTAGCATGTGAGTGGTGACATTATCATATGAACAGAAATAGATCAAATCATGTTTTATTCAACAGTGTATTTGTCAAATTCATTTTAGGTAAAATAGAAGGCAGATCCATGCACATATATATGTTAAGAGATTTTTTTCACGGAATACTATATTATTGTTAATCATTTCTCATGAAAATCAAACATGTTTATTATATTTTCAGTGAAAAATGAATACAATTTCAATAGGATGCTAATACTGATAAGACTATAGATCATTTTCAGAGAAATTGGGGAGTAATAGAATTAGGCTGTTATACTTAATTTGTGTCTTTTTCTTGAATTATTATTATTTTCCTGTCTTTTGGAAAACAGCAGCATGGTATTAAAAATAATTCAATATCAGCTTTTATAGTTCTAACATTTAATATTTGCAGCTATTTGCATTTTATAAAATTTACCTATTTTTTAGCAATTACTTGTCCATTTTGTTGTATTGTGCATAGAAATGAATTGTGACCCATTTTCCATAGCTAAAAATCGTTTCCTTTATAAAATACAATGTTTGAACTATTATTATATGGCAATTTGTGTATTTTATTCAATATTTTGCTCTAAAGAAAACCTGACATTTATTTAGAATTTTTTAACAGAGCCACATCTTAAGCATATTTCACATATATGAGTGAAATAACTTAATTTTGAATTACATTTTGCACATTATAGATGAAGTTCATTAATCTGTAAAAAGAGTAAGTTACTTTCCCAGACGTGTAAAATAATGTGAATCAATGTCTGTCTGATTCCAGTGTCAAAGCTCTTTTAGGCTTCCTGTTCTTTTTCTAATGGAGTAGTTAAAAATCAGACCAATGCAGTCCTACTAAGAACTAAAAATAATGAAATTTTGAAATAAAAAATAAAACACAAAGAAATGAAGGGAGGAACAAAATAAGAAGCAACCAAATAGCACTGGATAACTGATGAGAAAGATAAGTTGAATGGACAAAATCTTGGAGAAGGGGATGGGAAGTCACTCAACGAAATGCACCAAAATTCCTTCACTCCGTTTTCGGATCCATTACCCATGGCAGGAAACTGAGCATCCATAAGACATTTAAACTAGAGTTGCGGTGAAAAGGAAGAGACAATGAACAGAGTACCACATTCTGCTCTTGTTTTCCTTTAAAACTTGTTCTGATTTCTAAAGAGTGTAGGGCAGAAGGCAAAGATGGAAGCAGAAGACATCAGAAATGCAGAGATGTTTGGACAGTTTTGCGTTGCTGGTGAGTCAAGTATGATCGTTCGTTGCGTTATAATTCATGAACTGCTGTGAGTAGTGATTCATTCAACAAACATGTTTTAAGCATTAAAAAAGCTCTGAGTAAGACGTGATTTCAGCTGGGTAGAGCCTGCTGAGGAGTAGATAATTTGCAAGGTTTGGGGTAAATGAGTTGGTATTTGAAACATTTCAAGCGTGCCTATATTGCCCATATACAATTTGATATCCTCGCTTAAGTGATCCTGAATACAGTTAAGTCCTCATTTAACGTTGTCGGTAGGTTCTTGGAAACTGTGACAGGATAGTCAAACATGCCCTGTCTTTCTAATTAAAAAATAAATACACCATTCACTATATAGTTTCTGTTTTAAATAGAGTAGTTAACATTATATTAAGCAGTATTTAAAATTATCTGAAAAGTTAGAAAACAATACTGATGTTTTTTGGATTGCCTTTGTTTAAAAAATCTATACCTAAATTTAGGTAGTTGGTTGAAACTATATATATATATATATATATATATATATATATATGTATATGTATATGTATATGTATATGTATATGTATATGTATATGTATATGTATATGTATATGTATATGTATATACGTATATATATATGAAACATATATATATATATATGTTTCATTTTGTTAGCACTGTTAGCACTTCATTTTTGTTATATATATAATTTGTCCCCCTGCCTTTTTAAAATGAAAGCATTATTTTTATAACAATCTGACAACCCACATAAATTCCAAACTGCTTTTATGGTGCTGTTCCATTATTTTTTTGTGGCTTGCTAATTACTTTTCTTGCCCAATTTCATTTGCAGTTTGAATAAATAAACTGTTACTTTCTGCCTGCAGGTTACTAGAGGAATAGTCAATATGCAGCTGTAATAAAATCATAAATTTCTTTGAACAGGCAATTTCCAACTTATACTTCCACAGAGGATTTTTAAATCTCTACTGTTAAAGAAACAACTTTATGAAAACTGCAAAGTTTAATGCTAATTTGTAAAGCTTGAGTTCGATGAAGATGAAATTAAATGATTGGGTGTTATATTTTGACATTGCAAAGAATAATTTCACTGACAATAAAAGTGGACCTTTTTTTCATGTTTATTTGATATATATGCTTTTAAAATTCAGTGAATGGGAGCATTGGTTTTCGAAGTGATCACTTAACAGTATGTTGTCAGTGTGTTATCCAACTAAAAGGTTTCAAAAACTTGGCTAATTTTAAATATTCAAAGTCAAACTTCATTTGTTTGTTTTCTAATTTTTTTCCACTTAACAGTAAACCAGTAAAACGTATCCACAATACCCAACAATTTCAGCCTTTATATTTCTTTTATAAAATCCTAAATAAATTTTAAAATTATGCCTATAGTTCTAATTAAGTTTGTCTAGTGCTAAGATTAAAAAATATAAAATCTTATTTACAACATGCTAAAATATATACAGTACTGTTAATATTAAAATTTATAATTCCCTGAGGTAAATGCCTTATTTTTTGCACTTCTGAGTTTTTAGTAATATTTCTCTTTGAAATATTCAACTTCACAAAGGAATATATTTACAAGTACACTTCTACATATATAATTGTGGAATATTCAACATAGTAAAATATATTGATTTTTTTTTTAAAGTAAGTCACAAGGCCTCTCAAATGAAATTTTAATGCTGAGGCTCCTATAGTTTAATTATGTTCATATTTGTTTCTAAATATTCTAGTTATAACTGCTTTCTTGAAATGCAAAAGCAAAATCTAAATAACTAACGTCTCTAAAATGCTAAAAACTGACTCTTATTTTGTGAATGGCTTTAGGGTCAGATAAAGGATATATATTACCTCTTAAAGCAAATAGATGATTTCTCCTCTTTTGGCAAATTCTCTGTTAAGTGCAACATGAAGGTGATGATGTCCTAGACATTCTCCCTTATTCAACAATTTGGAAATATTTCATCAGCCTCTGCTAAGACTCCCCACTGGTTTTGGTTTTTAATAATATTAAAGTGCACATAAGTTCAGCAATTTCCATTTAAATAGGAAGAAAGAAGAAAGAGAACTTCCAGAGCCTATTAGTAAAGGAAGATGTTTATAGAGAAAGGTCATACTCCTGGGGTCATTGTTCTAAAAACTTTTGGATAATTAGGGTAAAATTTGCATAAACATCAGAAATTTGGAATGCTCGTCTGAAATGGGCTGTTTGAGGTCATTTGCACAATTTTACTGTGATGAGCATCAAAGAGCTCTAGCCAAGGGACTCTGCAATATTTTATGGATTATAATAAAAGAATAAGGAAGAGTTAACCAAAAGTAGAAAACTCAATATACATAAAACAACGAAAGAAGCTTGGAAGGGTTATGAAACAGAGGATTGGAGGTGGACATAGAAGTTAAGACATGAGAAAAAAGGGAATGCTTGCAGAGAAGTACATTATGAGAAATAAATATGTCTGAAAACAGAAAAATAAAACACAATATATTAAGTTTAGGTTAGTGGGTGTGGTTCTCTATAAATTAGTAACAGTTATGAATTATAGAATAAGTTGTAAATATTTCACAAATTTAAAATATGTGAAATATATGACAGGCAACATGAATTTCCAAGTAGAACACTAAAAACCTCTTGAACAATTTTCTGATACTCATTTGTATTTAAGAAGATTGTTAGAATATAAACAATTAGTATAATAATTTTTTTCTAAGTATTTGTCTTCCAAATGTATAAAAACATTCTCTACAAACCTTAAGTTAGGTTCAATTTACTGAAAATTCCAATTATTAGACATCAAAGGAAGGGTATGTTGTGAAAGTATACATTTACGAAAATATATTGTATGAAACCTTCTAATTTAATGTACAAAAAAAATAAATAAATAAATAAAAATAAAAAAGATATACCCTGGAAAGAGTTGTGGAGATATGTGGGTCAAACACTATTTTGTTTTAAAATTTATTTTTCAAAAAAACAATATTGGCAAAATTTTTTAGTTTTCACAGAGTTAAGAAGATTCGAGAGGAAAGTTAACTAACCTCATTCTGCTATAACAAATCATTTCATTAGTGACAAATACTGCATCAGACTTGAAAAAAATTCAAAAGTGTTGCTTGTTGCCCATGGGCCTGGGCACCATCATTATATACCAGGGATAACATTGTCTCTTCAATTATTGTGGAAAGTTGTTTAGAGTTGTTCTAGATAGAATAGATCCCCAAAGATGTCTACATTCTAACCCCCAGGACCTATGAATATGTTATGTCATATGACCAGGAGGAATTAAGGTTGCAGATGGAATTAAGGTTGCTAACTGGCAGACCTTAACATAGATGAGTAAACTGGTATCCATGTGACACCAATGTAATTACAAATATCCTTAAAAATGGAAGAGGGAGGCACAAGAAAAGAGTCAGAGGGAGATGTAAGTACAGAAGAATGATCGGAAAGATGCAACATTGCTGGCTTTGAAGACGGAGGATGGAAGCCATGAATCAAGGAATGTGGGAGGTCTCTAAAAGCTAGAAAAGGCTAAATAAAGAGTTTTCTCTGAGAGCCTCCAGAAAGAAGAACAACTTTGCTGACACAAGGATTTTAGCCAAGCAAGACCTGTGTCAAGATGTTAACTTATAGAACTGCAAGATTACATATTTTGTTCTTTTAAGCAATTACATTTGTGATAATTTGCTGTGACAACAATATAAAACTAATATAGATTTTAAAAATATATTTTTAAATCTAGATAGATTTAAAAAAATATATTTTTTCATTTTGAAATTCGACACATATCTACACACACATAGTGCATAAACTATAAATGCACAATTTGATAATAACATATTAATACTGTTACTACTGAAAATTTCAATTATTAGACATCAAAGAAAGAAATATAACATTGCTAGGAGTCCCCAAAGCCCACCTTTTGTTCCTTTTTGGTCATATCTCTCCCCTTTTGATAGAATATGATAATCATTCCTAGCCTTTTGTTAGATTTTGACCTGCTTTGAAACTTATATCAACAGATTTACACAGTTTGTACCTTTTTTTGCTTCTGTCTGGTTTTGCTTCTTTCTTTCTTTCTAAATATTTTTTATTAAAATATAGCTAATATACAATATTATATTAGTTTTAAGTGTACACCATAGTTATTCTACATTTATATACCTAAAGAAGTGATCTCTGTCGTAAGTCCAGCAACCATCTGACATTGTACCACGCTATGACGATATTATTGACAATACTCCCTACGCTGTACATTACATCCTCATGACTTATTTGTTTTATACCTGGACATTTGCACCATATATTGCCCTTCACATTTTCCCACCTTTTTTATTTTTCAATACAGTTGATAGTCAATATTATTGTATATTAATTTCAGGTGTATAGCATACTGGTCAGACATTTGTATAATTTAAGAAATGATCACCCTAACTAGTTTAGTACTCACCTGGCACTATACATAGGTATTACTATATTACTGACTATATTCCCTTTGCTTTTCTTTACATCCCAATGACTATTTTGTAACTACCAATTTGTACTTAATCCCTTTACCTTTTTCACCCTGCTCCCAATCCCCTCCCATTTATCACTCCAGTAAATCTAGTACCAATATGATTCCATACATCTTTATTACAATATTATTGATATATACCTTATGTTATACCCTACATTCCCATGATTACTGTGTAACAACCAATTTGTATTTCTTAATCTCTTCCCTGCTTTTCACTCACTCCAAACCCCCTTCCATCTGACAACCATTAATATGATCTCTGTATCTAGGAGTTTGTTTTGTTTGTTTACTTTGTTCTTAAGTTTCCTCATGTAAACGAAATCACATTGCATCTGTTTTTGTCTGATATACTCCACTCAGCACAGTACCCTCCAGGTCCATCCAAACCACTGCAGATGGCAAGGACCCATTCCCATTCATGGTTGAGCAATATTCCACTGTATATATGTACCACCTCCTCTTTATTCATTTATCCATTGATGGACACCCAGACTGCCTCCACATTTTTGCTGTTGTAAACAATGCTGCAATGAATGTACGGATGCACATGTCCCCTTGACATCGCATTTGGATTTCTTCAGATAAATACCCTTAAGTGGGATTACTGGGTCCTTCTTTGTCTCGTTACAGCCTTTGTTTTAAAGTCTATTTTGTCTGGTATAAGTATGGCTACTCCAGCTTTTTGTTTGTTTGTTTTGTTTTGTTTCCATTTCCATGAAACAACTTTTTCCATCACTTTACTTTCTGTTTCTGTGTGTCTTTCAATTTTAAGTGATTCTCTTATAGGCAGTATACGAAAGGTTTTTGTTTTCTTATCCATTCAGCCCTCCTGATCTTTTGAGTGAAGCATTTAATCCATTTTCATTGAAACTAATTATTGATAGATATGTACTTATTACCATGTTATTATTCATAATTTTGATCTTTTGCTTTTCCGTCTTAAAGAATTCCCTTTAACATTCCTTATAATTCATGTTTAGTGGTGATGAACTCCTTTAGCTTTTTCTTATCTGGGAAGCTCTTTATCTGTCCTTTGATTCTAAATGATAGCTTTGCTGGATAGAGTGTTCTTGGTTGTAGGTCCTTGCCTTCCATCACATTAAATATTTTGTGCCAATCCCTTCTGGCCTGCAAAGTTTCTGTTGAGAAATCAGCTGACAAACTTATGGGATCTCTCTTATAAGTAATTAGTTGCCTTTCTCTTGCTGCTTTTAGGATTCTCTCTTTGTCTTTCACCTTTGCCATTCTAATTATAATGTGTCTTGGTGAAGGCGTGTTTGTAGTCATCTTTTTGGGGACTCTGCGCCCTAGTCTGTATGTCTATTTCCTCCACCAATTTGAAAAAGTTTTCATCATTATTTCTTCAAATAGATTCTCATTCCCTTGGTTTTTCTCTTCTCCTTCTGGTACCCCTATGATATGAATATTTTTATGCTTGATGTTCTAAATGTCTCTTAGACTACTTGAATTTTTTTTTTTCTGTCCTGATTGGGTGTTTTCCGCTACTTTGTCTTTCAAATCACTGATTTGATCCTCTGCTTCATCTAGTCTGCTGCTGATTCCTTCTAGTGCGTTCTTCATTTCAGTTATTGTAATCTTCATTTCTGACTGGTCCCTTTTTATGTTTGCTATCTTTTTGTTGAAGTTCTAACTAAGTTCCTTGAGCATGCTTATAACCTTGTTTTGAACTCTGTTTGGTAGGTTGTTGGCCTCTATTGTGTTTAGTTCTTTTTCTGGAGTTTTATTCTGTTCTTTCATTTGGGATGAATTTCATTGTTACCTCATTTTGGCTGTCTTGCTGTTTGTTTCTATGTATTAGGTAGATTTGTTATGTTTCTCAGTCTTGGCCGTGTGGCCTTATGTGGTAGGTGCCATGTGAGTTCCTAGTACAGTATCTCTGGTCACTAGCTCCAGGTGCTCCAGGAGTGTCCCTTGTGTAGGTTTGTGTGCCCTCCTGTTATAGTTGAGTCTGATTGCTATTGGCATATCAGTGAGTGGGATAGAGCTTCAGATTGATTGTCTGTAGAGTTTGGCCACATTTACAGCTTACAGGCTGCTGTGTGGGTGCTTATACCATTGAATGGGATTTGCCCCAGTGAGCTCTGGAGTGTGTTGAGACCACTCATTGTGTGTGCTGCTTTGGGCTAATTGGGTGATGCTGTGATGTGGTCTGAAGCCAACCTCCTGGTATGTTGGTTCTGGGACCTCTTGGGAGGGGTTCCAGTGCAGGCCCATCTCAGCCACTGCCTGTGACCACCTGGTAGGAGCTACAAAACAATCTGCAGTTATTTGCTGCCTGTGCTAACCCTGGAGGCTCATGGGAGAGGCCAGGCTGTGAACCAAGGACATCTGCCACCAGCACAAGGCCTATAGTGGCTCAACAAAATGCCAGGACACACCAAGGCCTGCTGCTACCTGCTGGCTGCCTTAAGGTTCAGCTACTATAAAACCTGGTGTGATATGCAAGTTGGGTGTGATATGTCTCAGGGAGTCACTGGAATGGGAAGTGTTGTGGTCAACAGGTTAATGTAGACTCTGGTTTCGTGCCAGTGCTGAGCCTGGAGCTACTCAGCAAAAATCTCAATGCACAATGAGGCCTGCTGCCACCCACCTGGGGCCCGTAGACTCCATTAGTTTTTCAAGAAAGAGTGCAATGTGGGCAGGGCTTGTTGCCACTGGAGAAAGTGCCTTTGGTGTTGGGCAAGTTGGGTGGGGCAGGGTCCCAGCAGAGCTCACTAGTCCAATCAGATTCAGATTTGGCTGTGTGGGGGAGGGCCCAACACAGTAAAGGTGGGGACCGCCTGCTGGCTGCACAGGATGAGGACCCAACACAGGGAAAATGGCAACTGTACTCTAGCCCTCACTCTGAAGCCACAAATGTCTGTCTGCCCCCTCATATGCCTCCGATGCCCCCAAATCACTGTCCCTCCCCTGGAGCCCGGGGTGAGTGCCTGCAAGTGAGTGAGTCTATGTGTGGGCTGTTTAGGAGGATGTCTGTGTTTCCTGCAGCCTCTGTCCCACCTGGCTGGATGGAATCCCCACTGTTTTTCATAGCCAGATTTTGTGGGTGCTCTTCTTCCCAGCACCAGTACTCTGGGCTGGGGAAACCAGTGTGGGGCTGGGGTCTCTCACTCTTCCAGGGAGAACCTACATGGTGAGTTATCACGCCTGGTTCTCAACTGCCACATGGAGGTTTGGGACCAGCTCATTTGGCATCTCTGCCCCTCCTACCAGTCTCAATGTGGCGGCTTCTTTATATCCTTAGTTATAAAACTTCTATTCAGCCAGACTTCAGATGATTTTCCAGATTGATTATGCTATAATTTAGTTGTAACTTTAATGTGTTCATGAAAGGAAGCAGGCACAGTGTTTATCTACTCTGCCATCTTGCATCTTCATCCTTGTTTAGCTTCTTTCACTCAATATAGAGTTATCATATATTTTTTTATTTTGTGCATTTTTATTGTGTAATGTATTATATTTAACATAATTCCCTAATTTATCAACTCAGCTCTCAAAGGATAAAAGTTAATTCTAATTTAGTGATAACAATCTTCTATGTCCAATTTTAAACATGTATCATAGTGTGTATATTTATGATTTGTGGTGGAATTTTTAGTTGGGAGTGAAATTACATTTTTTGTGGACAAGATTTGTAAACGAAGAAAAGCATAGGTGGTGTTATTTTTTTCTGCTGCCTGATTTGAAGATTTTTGTTTTATTTTTAATTTTCAAGTACTTGCCTATTAGTTAACCTATATGTGGTTTTATTCGCATTTACATTGCTTGGGTATCACAGAGATCTTGAGTTTGTGGCTGAATATTGATATTTTTTATCAAAAAGATTTCAACCAGTTTTCAACCAGTGTTTGTTTTCAAATATCACATCTGACATGCTTTTTTTTTTCTTTTTCTTGTTTGACTAGACATAAGTTAAACCTTAGATTCTTTCTTCATATGCTTTAAAACTATTTTCAAATTTTTTTTGTTCTTTGTCTTTTCCAAGTTTGGGCAAGTTTGGGCATTTTCTATTAAGCTATCATCTTTTACAACAGTCTTCTCATTTTCTCCTTGGCTGTATCTAAGCTGATATATATATATATATATATATATATATATATATATATGAAATCTCTCTTTCTCTATATATATTATATATATGTATATATATATATATACATATATATATAATATATATAAATATAGATGTACATCTGTACATCTGTATATATATTATATATTATATATATATATATATATATATATATTATATATATATTTCATTTCATGTCTCAATTCTAGTATTTTTATTCTTTCCTATAGATAGTTCTTTTGTGAAATTTTCTATCTTTTCTTCATGGTTTTCACATTAATTACAGTTTTTTACAGACCATGTCTGTAATTTTAACATTTAGATAAACTATTGCTCTGTTTCTATTTTCTATATTATCTCTTGTTTTTTGGTCATTTGACTGTGTTTTCTGTCATGTCTTATACTGTTTTATTGTATACCAGACATTGTGCATGACTGAAAAGATACTGGATAATATTAACAGCCTCCAGAAATGATTTAATTTTCCATGTGGCAGCAGAATATGAGCAGATTGCCTTGATCCAATCTGGCATTTAGGTAAATCAAATCTGAACTTTTTATTGTGTTTATTCTTTTGTGATACTCCCCCAAAACCAAATAACAAGTTTTCCTAGATTGCTTTTTTTAAAAACTAATAATTCAGCCTACTAATTCATCACCATATTTTCATCTTCCTTATACATTTAAAGATTTTAAATAATATTTTATATTTTATTTTTATCTCTACATTGGTAGTATATTTCCTGATAATTTAGTTCCTTCCTCAGAACATACACACATTTTGTTGTATACATATGAGTACGTGTATATTATATGATGTTCTCCAACTTTATACTGACCCTTAAAAATAGTCATTTAAAGTGTTTTTAGCCAAAAATCCTTAATAAGCATCATTGTAAAGATCGTAAATGCTAAATACTCAAGTATACCTAAATAATCACAGAGATAATTTTTTTAA
The DNA here is from genome assembly GCF_036562045.2 of Rhinolophus sinicus. NCBI lineage: Eukaryota > Metazoa > Chordata > Mammalia > Chiroptera > Rhinolophidae > Rhinolophus > Rhinolophus sinicus. The sequence goes on along the minus strand of NC_133763.1, from coordinate 38,731,252 downwards.
TTTGCCACCCAGATGTTAAATATTCTTCAGAGGTTAGTTTCCTAAGCCATGTGTATTATTATAATTCACAGAGGCAGTATGTAGGAGCTGTGAATAACAGTATTGTATAAAATGCCTTCTAATCTATAATAGCTAATAGGCCACCAGTGACTACCAGCTCAAGATTTAAGAATTGGATGTCTCATCAAGAATAATTCACAACTGGTCTATGTTCTGCTGATGTAATAACATGACCTTGATCTCTATGCCAGATCATTATTGCAAAATAATTAATTCCATTCAGTTAGTCCACATTAGTGGTGATGGATGACTCCATTTCTCAAGACATTGGGAAGTTATTTAGAAAAATTCTCATCATATCCTTAACCCCTCTGCTACCTAAAGCAAAGGCTGATTTGTAAGGTTGGTTTTTGCTATGTCTAGAAGGAGATTTATAATCATTGTTCTGTGCTGCCTGCATAAAATATAAGTCTTGGGAATATTCTAGCTATATGCTTTCATTTCTGCTGTAGCTATAATATTAGAAAATATTGAGTTAAAGCGCACTTGGTCTGCCTGGAGATCTCAATTCAGGATCACCTATGACCTTGCAATTCAGCCGCAGTGGGTTTTGATTCATTGTGGAACTTATGATTTTTACTATTTGGAAGTAGTTTTCCTAAAATTATTAACCTATTACAATTCAACAGGCATTATCTGTGAAGCAGAAATCCTGAATTAATTTACACTCTTTTGGACTAGCACTATCTCAAATTTTGGTGCAGTATTTGATCCCTTGAATTCTGACATGTATTCTCTAAAAGGAGTGAATTCCTGTGCCCATGTTTCATCTAATACAAAGTACAGGAATAGGTGACTAAATAAAACAGATCGATATAAGGAAATTAGTAATTGTGGGCATTTAAAATCATTGTGGCAGACTAATTGTGCGATGTTTGAGGGTGCAGGAATGACTATGTCCTGAAGTTTAATCATTTTCCTTGTGATTGTGTCTGACAGTGCAAACTGACTAGACATTCTCTCTTTGTTGGCTTCTTAATATGTAGGCAGGGTTTGGATTTTGGGGGCACTACATACATTATGTCATATCATGCAAAGAATGCAAACTGTACTTACCATGTCACATCAAACCATTCATTTAATCTCTTTTCTCTTTCTTTATGAGGACCTCAGAAACAGTGGATTGTGAAATATTATACAGCTCAAGGAGCATAAACACCATTCTGATGTATTTATTTATTTACTCCCATTTATCCCACTTTCTCACTCAACTCTTCTGCATCATAGGCAATGATTCTAATATGTTTACTGTTACGTTCAATTTATGTCAATGTTCTTTGGTTACGTATGTCATTCTCTTTCAATCAATCGTATATTTTTAAGTTGCATCTGCTTTTTCATGTGTGCATTTTCTATATTGCTCTTAATTGTTTATGGTGCTCTATAATGTTTATCTAATAGATATTACGTATTTACTCTTTAAGCAATAGACACCCAATTTGTCTACAAATTCAAATTACCAGAAATAATATTGAAATGAACATCTCCACACATACTCCCTCATGGGTGAGAATTTTTAAGATTAAAAAGCCGGGAGCAGAATTGCTAGATCATATCAATTTTCATTCCTAACTTGGCTGATTAGCCATAATGACAGTCGGCCATCCAGAATGGTTGCACCACGAACGCTCACAACAGCAGTGTGTGAGGGCTCTTTACATCTATATCCTAGGTAAATAATTGAATTCTACAGTTTTCTAATTTTGTTTTTCTGGTTGCTCTAAAGTGATACTTGGTATTGTTTCATATCTGTATTTCACTGATTATGAACGAGATTGAAGATGACTTTTTCGGCTTGTTAGAATTTGTGTTGCTCTGATTACAATCTCATCACAACCCTCACAATTTTCTATTGTGCTCTCTGGTTTTTGCTTTTTTTTTTTTTTTTTTGCTGATTTATGTGCTCCTATTTTATTGTACTATATTGATTACTTTTGCCCAAGATGTTCTTCACTGAAAAAGGGATGTTTAATTTTGATGTTATCAAATACATTTTCTTTTTTTAGTTTCATCTCTTATATTTTTCTCATTTTGTTTAAGAAGACCTTTCTTTTGCTGAGGTCCATTCCGTTTGTAATCATCCAAATGAGGTCACACTATAATCAAATTAACAACTTTGTCATTGCACTTGAATCTTTATGTATTTCTTGATATTATTCTTTTTGTTGGTTGTGTTCTTTAATAGAGTATATATGTACTTTTGAGGGTAAACACTGTGTTAATCATATGCCCAGTGTCTATCATATGCAGAGTGCCTGGCTTATAGTAAATTCTCAATAAGTGTGTATTAAAATAATGCACTTGCAGCCCTGGCACTGGAAAAAGAACAGTGCCTAAAAGGCAAAGAATGCGAAGTGAGGTAGTTACTAGTGACATGGGTAGAGAGTCTTTGTTAAATTTTGCCCTCAGTGCAGCCTCTAATAGGTTCACAGAGTTAGCTTATCACCATTTGTTTTCCTGGTGGTTCTCCCAAACTTAATTGTTTCCTCTCACCATCTCTTATTCCCATTCCCTCTTTATGCGTGGAACAGCTTATATACTGAGCAATAAAATAATGTCTAAGGTGATCAAATAATCTTGTCTACCTATACAACTTTTTGTAGTATGTAATTGGAATTAACTTCAAAGGAACAATTATTTTGTTTCGTCTCTTAGGCAGAGTTGAAAATTTCCTCAGTTCTTTCTTTCCATAGTTTGCTTCACAAGAAACAGACTAGATATTCAGATTTTCAAGAAAAGGAATGTACTACACATTAGAAATATAACCTAATGCTGTTTCCTCAAATACTCTTGCCTTCATTTTTTTTTCTTTCTAAAATGAGGGGATACATGCAAAGCCCTTAGCAGAGAGCCTGTTCATATAATTAGAGCTCATTTTCAGTTACCCATCAATATTGATGAAATTTTAATTGATGAAATAAAAAGGAACCTTACAATATGAAATTGTGATGGACCTAATGCTATATTTAATTCTCTAACAGGTACTTCTAGTAGGTGTGAATTACATGAGTGTCTCAGCTACAAAGTTCATTGAAAACTGAAAACTGAACAGTTGTAAAACCTTTAATTGACCAAAATGTCAGTTTGGCTCAGGTAATGACACCAAGTAACATAAATCTTTATTCTTGGGTGTATTTCTTCAAAAATTCTAGTATGAGGTGTATTTAAAATCTTGTTTTTGAATACTTAGAAATTGAGATTGCAGAAATAAAATTACCTTATGTCATGGTATAACTAAGATTTCTAGAAAGAGACAGCTGTGATAACTAATTATTTTTTGTGTTGATGTTTTTGTCCCCCCTGTAGTAACGGAGCAAACTTATTGTTAATCTTTACCCACAGCAATGCATATATGTTTTAGAAACCACATTTTTTCCTCAGACATCCCCCCACCTTATTTTTATTCAAAACAGGAAGATAAACAGAGTGACTGCTGTGTTTGATTTTTCCTTTAATTATTGACCATATTTTAAACAGAATTTTAAATTATAATTTTAAAATATAAGTTTCTAATAATAAAATGTTATATCAAATATTTCATTCTGCAGTTGTCTTCTCTATCTTATTCATTAACATCTTTTCTACCTCAATTGACTCTTTAGCATCATTATGGAAATATTCCTGAAATATTTCTGAAATAATAATAATATTTCTGAAATAGTGAGTTCACTTTGCCTCTCAGTTCTTTGCTCTTCTGTATAACAAAATGTCTTCAAAGAGTTGTCTGTACTGTAATTTCAGTGTCTTTATTTTCTTTTTTTCTCAGACGCATTTTTAATCATCTCCACCATTCCAGCAAAACTGCACTGGTCAAGATCACCAATGATATCTTGGTTGATAAATCTAATTATCAACTTCCAGTACTAATCTTCTCTTATCAGCAACTTTCTTCATAGAATATCACTCCTTCCTCTGGAAAAACTTTCTTCATGTGATATTAGATGTTATTTTTTTGGTTCTCCTGCTTTCCTAGAAGTTCCTCTTTAGTGCTATTATTCCTCCTTATTAAGCCCTTCCTCTTTTTAAACACAGCTCCTCTGTAGTTTCATGCAGTCCTGTAAACTGAAGTCCAGTCTATGTATAACTTGATGTTTCCAGAATTTATATTTTTAGCATAGTGCTCTGCCAATACAGATATTACATATGCATACATTTGCTGACCTGATTTCTCATTCTGAATATCTAGAGAGTATCTCATAACTAATATATGCAAAACTAAGCTTGTGTCTTTCTCTTCCAAACCTGCTTCTCTCATAACTCTCCCAATCTCCCCAATCTCCATAAATATCAATTCCATTCGTCTTACTGTTCAGAGCAAAATCTTTGGATTTTTTCTTGAGTCATTGGGATCATGAGGAGCCTATAAGTACATAGCATATGGGAGCTTTTAACAATAGCAAAATTAATAATTAGGGTTACAGTTTAATTGTAGCCTTTGTTGTTTTTTTTCAATCTATATTTTTCCTCGATCAGTAAAACACAGTATTAAAATTGTAATACTCAATATATACTGATAACAAAAGATGAATACAGGTCATGTGTATACAATTTTTTGGCACCCCTGGTATATATAAAGTGAGTTATGGGATCCTAAAATGCATGGGCCCTTCTTGATTTAACTAAACACCAAACACAAAGAGACCTCTTTGAAGGACCTTGCATTATCAATCTACAGATCTGCAGTCTGTAGATCCACACACAGTGGCATATAACAAATACAGCACAACAAAGAATCAGTGACAGGAACATGCAACTTAGAGGAAAAACTTAGGAAGAATGATAGATTGAGTTATGTGTACAAGACCTTCTTAAAACATTCTAAGAAAACAGGTATCATTATCCCCGATTAGCAATAGAGCCAGAATTCAAACTCATTCATTCATTCATTCAATCAATCATTGAACAGATATTCATTAGGTGAATATTATATGCCAAGTATTGTCCTAATTTCTGAGTGCCTGTTTTCATTGATCTTATAGATTAATTGATTTTTATTCCATAGAAACATGCTATCCTTGTATGTCCAAATGAGGGAAATGGTTAACACTATATAAGTGTGATCAGTACTGCCAACACATAAATATCTGTAAGTAATTTGTATATTTATTAAATAAATCAATCATCAAAAGACACAGTTTGCCTATAGAGGAAAATTTGTTAATGAATGGAAATGACTTAGATCATTAAAACAAATTTAAAAAACCCAAATCTTGAGATTATTGAATATTATTTTAAAGCTCATAACTTTGTTAGTTGAACACAGCATTTTTAATATTTAAATTCAATCAGTACTTTGTTTTTACTGGAAAAATAGTTATCATAATAGTATTTAAAATATTTTAATTCTGCCAAGTTTCATAAATTACAGTACCCAAAGAATAGGCACCTCAAAATAAAAGGACTTACCCTAATCATTACTTTGTATGATAAAATATAAGTGGAATAGCCATCACAATGGCATGATGCTTCTGTTCAAAATATTTTCTACTTATTTATTCATTTTATTGATAATAGGGACTTAGTTAGAAAAAAATCGAAGAGTAATAAAATATTCAAATGCGTATAAATTACTCTGGATGTTGACAAGATAGGTTTTGTTGTCTCAGGAATAACAACAACAAAAAAACCTATTCAGAACCACATACTCAATATATAATCTGAGTGTAAAATGCCTAGTAGTTCATTTGTTTACATTTCATTTTTAAGTAGGTTTTAGCTGAAAGACTTTAATATGACTGGCATAAAAATGAACAGGGAAGGGCACCTCTTTACTTGAAAAAACATTTTTTTTTTTTTTACTTGCCTCAATATAGAGTGCATATAATTATATATTTTCTTCTGCTTACCTCTCTTTCTGTTTTATTATAGAACTACTGAGCAGGAACCCTGTCAATGTGTGATTTATTACATACCTGAAATGTTGTTGATGCTCAATGAGGTGGTGAGTAATCTGTTCCCTGAAAAGAAGTTACACACATTTAGATGTGTTAAATTCTCGTGCCTCTAGGGCAGAGCTATGCTAAGTGTAGTCCAGGAACTGGGTCCAGGCAGTAAAACGCTGTTACTGATAATGTAGTTACAAGATAAGTACCATGATTGAGAATATGAATTTAATATATTTTATAGGTATTTACCATTGTCGTGACATCCAAGTGTGTGATCAGTCAACCTGTCTTTTCAACAGGGCATAGATGGGTCAAGGTATTGTTTAACTTTGATTCTGAATCACAGGTGACAACTTGTTTGAATACTTTGTCAACTTCCAACTAAATGGAATAGAAATATGAGTAAATGTACTACTATTGGTTTTACTATTACTAAACATATATATATATATACAATTACTGAGACATTAATGAAAGATTAAACCAAAGATGTTTGCTTGGACATGTTAGTGAATCTATGGCAATATAAGCTTGAATCCCATTATTTAGTGACGTTCATAGTGTGACAGATTCAGGAACTAGCCAATAATATGATAACCAAATTATAGGAAAATAAAACTCTCAAAATATTCTTCTTTGCAATTATATTAGGAAATGTCCAATTTGAACATTACATTGATGTAGAAAAAGTATTGTAGCTTTATTTTCAACAAGTACAGTGAATTGTATTATGTTATGAAAGATACCTTGTTAATATATATGATTTGAAGTTTAAATTTTATATAAAGTATATTCTGATGATACAACTTCAATGACAGAAATATAAGCTATGGTATGTCACTAGTAGTCACATACCTAAAAATTCAGATACCACATTTCAATATTTCAGAAAAACTCTTTGACTTGATTCCTTTGCTCAAAAGGTTTAAAGCATTTTAATGACAAGCCAAGTTTTCTGAATGCATTGGAGAATTTACAACTGGAGAAATTTGGCTATTTCTCTGAGCAAGCAAAATCCTTAACTTCTGTGCAGTTGGTTTCCTCCTATGTTAATAACTGTTCCACATATATTAGAGAAATATTTGAAACCCTTTATAGTTATGGAATAAAATAAATACATTACTATAACATGGGATATAAGAAGAAAATACAATATGTAACTGAAACTCTGGAAAAAAACCTAGACAATTTTGAAATTTAGAACAATCCATGAAACAATGGATATGAGAAAATCAGTTAGTCATAATAGGTATAATTGTTTGATAAATATGAAACTACTTAGTCTTTAGGAAATAAAAACAAAAATTAGTAAAAATAAAATTTTAAAAGTCAAAATTTATTGGAAAATTAAGAGAAAGAATTTTTATAATTTGATTATCTTAACAATACAATTAACATTCAATTTTTTGACTGTAACTGTTCTGTAAAGGAGAACTTCTTATAAAACCAAGGATTAATAAATAAGGAACATTATACTCTTTAGTAGAAAATCACTCATGGAAAATTTGAATTGATGTTATTGAAATTAACCAGTAGAATACACTACAATTCAGTTTATGTTGTTTTCATTCATGATATCTTTTCTTTTTGGTATTACTAATCATACATCTCCTGAATAAACCTGATTAGTGAGGTTGCATGTTACCTATTTAAATCACCACAGTATCTCTAACTCAGAGTAAATAATAGCTTTGGACAACAATAAAATGTGACTAATAGCTTTGTTCATTTGAACACTCTAACCAAGAGACAAAATCACTCATGGAAAATCATGATTGGTGGAATGAATAAGTGGTAATTCCTTCACATTAAATAAACAAAAGACACTATCATATATTAATACATTCACAGTTTATTTCATTTTAGAAAGATATTCTAATCAGCAGTGACAATTGAATAGATTGGTTGCACCCAAAGGTGCTGTTTATTAATTTATCTTAACAAATAATGATGTTGTGTCAAGGTAAATTATGTTTCTTTGTATATTGTGGGTTTTTTGTTTTTTTGAATTGAAACTTGAACTGAACAGGATGCTTATTCATTTGTTATTTATTCAATGTAAAGTTATTTCAGACCAACATTTTACTAGGTTTTTAAGAAAAAGTGTTTTGATTTTTTAATGACTTTGTAAAAAATAATAACAAAGGATACTATTTGAGCTGTTAGTCAAACTGTCAGAAATTTATCATAAATTTTCTATTTACTTTTTCTTATTCATAAACTAGGAGTAATAACCTTTCTAGCTTAACTTTTAATGTTGTTGAATATATAAATTGTGATAGGTAGATTTAAGGAATCAATGAGAGTTTAAAAGACATCACTTATGTAATGATTATGATGCATGTAGTTTAATTTAAAATGAAGTATTTTTAGTACAGCAAAGGGAAGTTTTATATGTATCCACTCCATTACACACACTTACATATAAATAGGACCCTGCCAAACAACTGGTGCACCCTAAGTACATTTTTCTTTCCTTGCCTTTGTTCTTTATACATGCTGCTCAGAATAATTCCCTTTAGATTTTTTAATATGACCAAATTTTATTTATTTATTTATTTATTATTTATTTATTTATTGTAACAATACTTAATATGAGACCTACCTTCTTAAAATTTTAAGTGTACAATAAAGTATTGTTAACTAAAGGTCCAATGTTGTATAGCAAACCTGTAGAATTTGTATAACTGAAATTTTATATCCATTAAACAGCAGCTCTCCATTTCCCTCTCTTCCCAGCCCCTGGCAACCACCATTTTACTTTCTGGTTCTTTGATTTTGACTATCTTAGTGACCTCACATAAGTGGAATCATACAGTATCTACCCTTCTGTGACTGGCTTATTTCACTTAGTATAATTTTCCTCCAGGCTCACCTATGTTTTCGCATATGACAGAATTTCCTACTTTAAAACAACAACAACAACAAAAAACAAACATCTATTTCTCAAGTTCTGGAGGCTGGGAAGTCGAAGATCAAGGCACTGGCAGATTCGGTGTCTAGTAAAAGCCTCCTTCCTGGTTAACAGACGGTCATCTTCCCACTGTGTCCTCACATGGCAGAATGACAGAATTTCCGACTTTTTAAAAACTGAATAATATTTCATTATATGTCTATGCCACATTTTCTTTTTCTTTTTAAAATATTTTATTGGGAAAGGGGAACAGGACTTTATTGGGGAACAGTGTGTACTTCTAGGACTTTTTTCCAAGTCAAGTTGTTGTCCTTTCAGTCTTAGTTGTGGAGGGTGCAGCTCAGCTCCATGTCCAGTTGCCGTTGCTAGTTGCAGGGGGCACAGCTCAGCATCCCTTCTGGGACTCGAGGAATCAAACCGGCAACCTTGTGGTGGAGAGCCCACTGGCCCATGTGGGAATCTAACTGGCAGCCTTTGGAGTTAAGAGCATGGAGCTCCAACTGCATGAGCGACCAGGCCGGCCCCACATTTTCTTTATTCACTCATCCATTAATGGACTTATAGGTTATTTTCATATCTTGGCAGTGCTTGGCACCTATGTTGCAGTGGATATGGAAGAGAAAATATCTTTTCAAGATCTTGATTTTAATTCTTTTGGCTATATACTCAGAAGTGGGATTGCTGGATCATATGGTAATTCAGTTTTTTAAATTTTTGAGGAACTTCTGTACTGTTTTCCATAGAAGCTGCACTAATTTACATTCTCATCAACAGTATGCCAATGTTCTAGTCTCTCCACATGCGCACCAACAATTTTGTCTTTCTTTGAATAGCCATTCTAAAAAGCATGAAGTGATATTTCATTGTAGTTTTGATTTACATTTCTTTGATAATTAGTGATGTTGAGCAACTTCTCATATACCTGCTATTTATATTTTGTCTTTGGAGAAATGTCTATTAAAGTCCTTTGCCCATTTTTTAATCAGGTTATTTGTTGTTAATTTGGTTTTTTAATAACGTAGCATTTGAATATTAACTCCTTGCCTTAAACAGAGGATGCCAAAAAATGTATACACATTCTAAGAAAGGAAACAACTATTAAAATTATAATACTCAATATATACCAACAATAAAAGATAAATACAAGTCACGTTTGACTTCTGCAATTACAAGAGGTGCTCAAAGTTGTTACCATCAGTGTCCAGACACTTCTGATTATGGCGAACTACTGCTTGAGCAATGTTGACCAAAGTATCCACTTGTGTACATTTTTTGGCATACCCAGTATATGGTTTGCATTTATTTTCTTCCATTCCTTAGATTTTATTTTCATTCTACTGATTATTCTGTATTTTGTGTAGAAGCTTTTTTAGCTTGGTGTTGTCTCATTTTTAGATTTTTGCTTTTGTTTCTTGTGTTTTTCATGTCATATCCAAGAAATCATTGTTTAGACCATTGTCAGGAAGGTTTTTTTCTTATGTTTTCTTTTAGGCTTTTTATACTTCCATGTCTTATTTTTAACTGTTTCTATTTTGAGTTCATTTTTGTGTATTATATAAGACAAAGGTCCAATTTTACTTTTTTACATGTGAATATACAGTTTTTCTAACATCTTTGTTGAAGACACTATCCTTTACCCATCATGTATTCTTGGCACTCTTCTCTAACATTAGTTTACCATATATGTATGGGTTTGTTCCTGGACTCTCTATTCTGTACCCTTGATCTATGTCTGTTGTTATGCCGGTACCATACTGTTTTAATCACTGTAGCTCTGTAATATATTTTGAGATCAGGAAGTGTGCATGCATTCATTTTTTTCTTCATCTTTCTCAAGATTGCTTTAACTGTTCAGAGTTTCTATAATTCCAACAAAATTTAGAATTGTTTTTCCTTAATAGAAAATGCCGTTGGTATTTTGGTAGAAACTGCATTAAATCTATAGATTGCTTTAAGTAGTATGGATGTTTTAACAATATTAAGTCTTCCAACTTATAGCCAACCCCTATTTATCTTTCAAGGTTCAGATACATTTTGTATTTCCTGATAAGAAGAATTTCCTGATACTCTTTATTTTTTCCTCTCTAAATCACTCTATTATAATATTTGTAATATTAGATTGCAAATGTTTTACTTGTGTGTCTCTCTGACACAATGTGAAGCAAAAGGAAAAATATTTCCAAATGGAAACAAGATTCTCACAAACACATACATATATGTAAAGACACACATACATGTACATACACCTACATGTAATATATACATATATCTGTATACAAGTATATATTATATTTTTCACACATTTTATTATGTAGATTTATTTTTATGGCATTCTATATTATTAAATTAATGAGATGATTCTAATAAAATTGCACTTTAGGATTTACCTTCAAACACTATCTACAAATATATGAAAATAGCTGTTCATCTGTAAACTGTTTAAATCTCTCTCTCGCTGTTCCTCCATATATATCATTATACATTTATATACTTACACACTGATATAATATTTAAGTACATATGTGCTGTTATTGAAGAAATAGCATAACCTAATTTTCCAGGTTAGTTCATTCTTGGATCCATTACAAAATGGATTTGTAAAACCACTGAAAATGTTGATTCAGTCTGTTATTCAACACTTTTGTGAGGCCTCTAAGTATAGTTATTTATAATCAAACAACTAAAACAAGACAACACAATTAATACATATATGCATATTTATACAAATATGAGGGTTTAATTGTGAACACTTATTCATGCACTTATTACATTCACTCAGTAAATAATATCTGTATGTACCAAGCATCTTACTTAGTACCTGTCATGAAATTATGAGCACAGCAGACAAGTACTTGCTCTCACTGAACTTAAAATCTAGATAGAGAGACTCAATGAAAATAAACAATTTTATCAAATTAATTTAGTATTACTACTTTGAAGAATGTAGTATCAAGATTAAAGATAGGAAGAAGGTGAAAAAGTTTCTATGAAGAGGAAATATTTATACCTATTTGAGCACTGAAAAGATGCTAGATATACAAAACTAGGAAGAGTCATTAGTGGTTTTTTTTTCTGGAGAAAGAGAATGATATATGCAGAGACCTTCAGTCTAAATAACACTAGATGATCGTAAAATCTGAAAAATGAATAGTCTGAAAGGTGTGTACTAAACAATGGGGAGAGTGGCACAAGATAGGCATAGGGAGCTAGAAAAGGAAAATTATGAGGGTCTTGTGGGTCATAGCAAAACATTGGGATTTGATTCTAATTTCAGTAGAAAAATAATTGAATAGAAACAATGTGATCTAACTTACATTTTGAAAGCTTAATTTTGTTGCTGCATGGAGGGTAGATTGGACTGAGTCAAGAATTGAAATGGAGATACCAGTTAGTAACTGTGCAATATGAATAATTCACAATACTTTATTAATATGAATTATTGGGTTATTACTTCACATACGCTGCTCTGCATTTTGCTTATGTCTGCTCTGCTTATAAACAATTACAGATAATTATCAGTTCCCAGAGTACACTGAGAGGAGAGTGTCTTTTGAGTTTAAATAGACACCAAAGAAAAAATTGAAACCCAACTAATTATAAAGATATTTCCATAGACATTTCACCACAGCCCACAATTTTTAAATTTTGAAGGGATTCACATTAGCAAATTTTACAATCATCTTTAATTCCCATGTGGATTGAAACACTTATTTTGAGTTGACTAACAAATTCTCTTTTTGTAAGTTGATTAATCAGAGGAGATAAATGTAATCAGAAGGTTATTCTAGTACCAGAGTTTGTTGTGTGAGCTATCTTTAAAACAGAAATGTATCATTTTGTTATCTTTCAATCATCTAAATCTTATAAAGTTTACCTTATATAATCATAAGACTTCATAAGATACAGTACTCACTCCTCTTCTTGATATATAAGATAAACAGACTAGACATTTGCTTACTCAGTTACCCTAACATTTAGAGCAGGCCCATGGGGCCAAGGTACACCTAATCAGATACAAATAAATAAGTAAACAAAAATAAAAACACACACAAGAAAACAAAACAAGAAAAGCTCAGAAATTTTGAATCCAGCATTAGTGGTGAAATACAAAAATCATGAACAACGAAAAAATAAACACTTTACAGTAATTCCCCCTTAACCATGGTTTCACTTTCCACAGCAGTTACCTGAGGTCAACCATGGTCCAAAAAATATCAAATGGAAAAATTCCAGAAATAAACAATTCGTAAGTTTTAAATTGCATGCTGTTCTAAGTAGCGTGATAAAATCTCTCTGTCCCGCTCTGACCTGCCTGGAATGTGCTGTTGTCCAGCATATCCAGGCTGTATAAACTACCCACCTGTTAGTCACTTAGATGTCAAGACTATCATACAGACTGTTGAGTTATCACAGAACTTGTGTTAAAGTAACCCTTATTTTACTTGAAAATGGGCCCAAGTCATTCACATAACCTATTACAGCATATTGCTATAATTATTTTGTTTTATTACTAGTCATTATTGTTAATGTCTTACTGTGCCTGATCTAAATTAAACTTTATCAGAGGTAGGTGTGTATAGGAAAAAAACAGCATACATAGGGTTTCAGGCACCCACTGGGGGTCTTGGGACATATCCCCAGTGGCTAAGGAGGGACTATTGTATATGATGAGCAATGAGGGGCCCTCACTGATAGTCTATAAGAAACCAAGTAAGGGTTTCAGATTGCAGAGGGTGGAGGGACTTCTCTGTTAGTCAGGCAACACTAACAGCAGTGCTGTTAGGTTGTCATTAGTGTCATCCTGTTTTACAAGTGAAGACAAAGAGGCCTGGAGTTTTTACATGGTTTGGTGAGTATGAAACAGCCCATTGGGGTTCAGAGTTGTACTCTTTTTTTTTTTTTTCCCTTCCTTTTTCTACCTCCCCCACCCCTACTCCAGTTCAAGCCGTTGTTTCTCAGTCTAGTTGTGTAGAACACAGCTCCCTGGCCCATGCTGCCATTATGAGCCTTGTGATCCCCTTGGCTGAAGCGGTCAGTTGCTGGTCATTGGTGGGCTGCTCACAGCAGGGCACAGCTCACTGGACCCTGTGGGAATCGAACCTGCAACCTTGGCATTAGGAGCAAGGCGCTCCAACCACCTGAACCACTGGGCAGCTACCTCCCACCTCCCCCAGAGTTGTACTCTTAATCACTACACTACATTGCTTTCTTTACCCATATACAAATAAATGCTTTACAAAGCTATTACAATGCTTTTCAAAGATACTGACACATTACTCACTAATTAATTCCTCAAGGTAGTTTGTGAAGTAGAAGTGTTAAGAGGCCTGTAAGGAGATATAGATGCAAAATGGGTGATTTACAGATTATAAACCCATTCTAACTTCTCCATTTCCCTACATCTCTACTTGGAGATTTCATTACCAGGTAGATCTTGGTATCTGCCATATTAGATCTGGAAATTTTGAGATATCCACTCCACAATAAAGGACATTTCTCTGTATGGTATTTCTTAGACCACTAAAGCAAGAAGTAAAACAAGAAAACAAATGCTTGGTAGGCTTTTCAGAAACTTAAAAAGGCAGCACATGTCGTATGTAGCACTTCTATGTCCCATTCAGAGTCAGAGAAGGCTAATTTTGAAGTAGTCCAGACAGCTTCCTGGATGATATATGCGAGTAGGATATAGTATACTAAGCTTTGCTATCCATCCATTTTAACCCCATTGGTCTAGTGTTACTTAAGTATCTTTGCTAAGATAGTTTTGGTTTAACTCTGGCAAAGCCCATTAGAAAAGTCACAGTGATGACCCCTAGGATTGGGGGGAAATGTGCTATTTTTAGCAATTAATTATGTTCACTTTGAGAAATTCTTCTTTTATTGTTCCTGGACAATGAAATAAACTAAAATGCTTAACCATGGGACATGAGATTTACCAACCTGAACTGAGCTTGGTGACTTAGGAGTTATTACATCCTATTAGCGATAAACTTAGACATTTCCAGCAGCACTTTATCATGAAGTAAAGGCTGTACATGTGCGTTTATTTCAAGCATGTTCAGACAAGCAATTTGTGTTAGTAGCTGATTCATATCTACAGCTTGACTGTGCTGCCCTCCAAGTCTCATCTCAAAACATGTATATGACATCATCAGTAGCCTCTGTGAACACCGGTCTGATGAGAAAAATACCCAAGCCTGGTTTACAGCTAACACTATACTGTTTACCTTGCACCAGCAAAAAGTGCACTACACTAGTTAGCACTGAAATCCCACTTTTGCACAATACTATATTACAGTGAAGAAAGTAAAACTTAGTAGTCAGAACCTCAGTGGGCACAACCACATTTTCAATTTTAATCTCTCAAAGGAGAGACGACCTAAGATGAGGTGTCTATGAATAATGCTTCAATAGGATAATCAGACATTTATAACATAAATGGATATGTTTTAAAAGTTTAGGAAGACATACATTAATGGACCTCCTAATTTTTTACTAGAATTCAGGAATATTTGAATCTCAGGTAGATGGTCAGCAAAAGCCCTCAAAGCAGAGTGTTGTAAGAAGACAAGATGGGCAAGATCATTCATTTTGTGATATACGTCAGCATTCTTCCCCAGGTTACATGGAACCGAGATCCTGGTTGCAGGGCTGGAGACGATGTAAAGTCTCAACCATGTGGCCTCTTCTCTTACTAAGACTGACTTGGTTACTGGCATGGCTCGCTGGACCAGAACCAGTCATCCACACAGTGGAAGATGATTATACAGGAATCTTTCCATCTTTTCCATCATGAAGAGAGCAGAGGTTTATTTGCACTAATGTAGACAGCTGTTCAGGATTTTATGCCCCTGCAGGATTTCCATCCTTAAATTTGGTGAATGTCATATGCACTGCCCTGTCAGTCCACTAACACAGCTTCTGGGCAAGGAACTTAATTCACTGCAATGAGAGAAAAGAAGACAATTCATTGCTCTTGTATATGTTGTGATTCTGATGCAGATAGACTTTATTAAAATCTTTTAATTTTTCTTAAGATAAAATCCAGCGTACTTAATGTGGCCTGCTAAAACTTACGATATCTGGCTCTGCCTTTCTCAAAGCCTAATCCCCAACTACGCTTCCCTCAATTCCCAGCGATTCAGCCGCACAGACTTTTTTTTTCTTTTTTCTTTTTTCCCCTGCAGTTTTCTAATATCTCATTCCATCTCAAAGCCCTTATATGAGATATTCCTGATCCTGTAACTATTCCATGTCTTACATAGCTCAAGTTTAATTGTTACTTAAATGTCAGCTTGAATGATACTACCACAGAGAAATCTCTCCTTACTTCACAGAATACATCAGGGCTCTTTTGTAATGCTGTCATGGCTTTCTGTACTTTTTCATTTTTCTTGTCACAGTTAATTGTTTAATAACTATTTCCTGTGTCTCCCCCTTTGGAATTAAGCCCATGAGGTATGGATCGTTTTTAACTTATCCATTTCTGTCTTCATGTTATCTAGCACTGTGTTTATACATATTAGGTGCAAAAAAATATTTGTTGAATAAGTAAACAAATGAGTAAATTGTATTGCAAGTTCATTCCTCACAGGGATCTTGGAGTTTTATAGTTAATGCATGAGAGGAAGAACATTCTTCCAGTCACATTCTCATCCCTATAATCCTTTCATGATGGCAAGGTGATGCGTTGCAAGGTGAAAGCCCTCATTCTAACATATCCTCCCAATGTACTAGCCCCATATCTGTGCCCCGTGTCACGTCACCAAACACTAATCAATATGTTACAGTTTTTTCACCCATGGAGAATACTCTAAGCATTTAAAAAACATTGCATTTTCAGTATTCAGTCCACATCATCAAATTACTCTGGGATTTTTTGACTTTATTAGAGCATTTTTCATTATGTGCACATAGGTCATTTGTAATAAGCAAATTATCTGATAAAGGGACAAACATGTTTCTAGCTACTGGAAAAATAGTGGCACATCCAAACTCAATACTCAGATTATGATGATACACTTGTCAAAACACAGTACAATTATGTTATGAATAGGAGGTTGATTTCATATTTTAATTTTAATGGAGATTGGATATTTGAATTCTGTAGACATGTGTCTGAGTTTAATAATCATCAAATGCATGTTCAGATTGAATGACTGAGCCAATTATTCTTCCAAAAGTAGTTATTAAGAAAGTTTTAAATACATAAGAATAGTAATGGAACAACTCATGAATATTCTATGTTTCTAAAATTAATCACAAGCAACCTCATAGTTTATATTTGTGGAATCATTATTATATGATTTGGAGATGCTGATGAGTTATAAATTAATGGATACTAATAACTCTTAGAAGGGCTAAAACAGCTAAAGGACATTAATAACCCATGTAGCACTTACTTAGCACAATAATCTCATCTGTTATGTATTTTGGAACTGTACTTCCATTTTCCTGAAAGAGATCCTTTTTTCTTTTATAGATTTCTTTATATGTGGGACAATCATAAAACACTAAAATAGTATAAACCAAATTTTATATTTTGTGCTTTTATAGTATGAAGTAGTGATTAAATGTAGCTTCTTTTTTCTGAATTATAAAATTCTTTATTATTTGATAAAAATAATTAGTGTAGTTATTTAGTTTCAAATTATTTTGGGTATTTCAAACACCTGAAAGAGAATATAAAAAGGTTAAAATGAGTGAAACATGTCTGTGTACACATCCTCCCCCTGAGCACCACGTCCCCTCAGCATTCAGTTACCACTGAATTTAGATGCCACCACTGGTTGGTACAGGGAGTAGGTGAGAGAAATGGAAAGGAGCTGGGAAAACAATAATTGTAATACAGCACAGTCCAAGGTTAAATAAACATGGAGTAAACATTTGTGATCTGAGCACAGATTGTACTTTGGGATACATGCCTGCTGTATTCTTGCTAACCTACCCCAACAGGAGAGGGCCAGGAATAGCCTATTGCCTATGGAGCTATAGATAATTTAGTGATAAAAAGAAATGGACAAATATTTCTGATTGAATTTTAGAATATTTAATAAACAAGTTTTGATTTTAAGGAAGTTAATGATAAGGGCACTGGCTAAGAATAAGTTTTAACTAAACAAAAATAAGACATATAAGCCTGACCTAATTTGATATATAGTGTAGTATCGCCTCATTCCAACCTGAGTGGCAGCTTTCTTTTATCCATTCTTAGATCTGTTTTTCCATGCCTTCATTCTTTCCATGCATTCAATAAAAAGGGTTAGCTATGTGTCAAAGACTATAAGGACAAAATAAAAATAAAAAAGTTTAATAAGATAAAATTCTTGTCTTCAAGAAAATTTCAATTTCCTACAGGGAGTTAGGAGAGCAAATGATATAGTACAGTGGAGGAAATTTCAAAAAGCATGAAGGGAATGGTTACAGGAGACAGCAGAATAAATTTGAAGAATAGGAAGTAGTTCCATATTACTGAAGTATAATGTATATGGGTGAAGAATGGCAATATTTGAGGTCCTAAAAATGGTTAGGAGAGATTGATCATGAAAGTCTTAACATACAATGCTGGGAAATATATATTTTATTTAATAATTAATGAGAAGAGACTGGAGAATTTTAGAAAGGTGATTTTACTGGTGATAGGGTTGCATATATTTTTTCAAATTAGTGGTTTTGGTTTTCTTTGGATGAATAACCAGAATTGGAATAGTTGTATCATATGGTAGTTCTATGTTTAATTTCTTGGAGAACCGCCATACTGTTTTCCATAGTGGCTGCATGAATTTATATTCCCACTCACAATGTACGAAGGTTGTCTTTTCTTCACGTCCTCACTGCACTTGTTATTTCTTGACTTTTTGATAATAGTCATTTTAACAGGTATGAGGTGATAATATCTCATTGGGGCTTTGAGTTGCATTTCCCTTGTGATTAATGATGTTGAACATGAACATATTTTTGCGTACCCGTTGGCCATCTGTATGTCTTCTTTGGAAAAATGTGTATTCAAGTCTACTGCACATTTTAAAATCAGATTGCTATTGAGTTGTATGAGTTCTTTATATATTTTGGATATTAGCCCCTTATCAGATATATTATTTGCAATTACTTTCTCCCATTCAGTATGTTGCCTTTTTATGCTGTTGATGGTTTACTTTGCTGTGCAGAAGCTTTGTATTCAAGTTTTATTCTTTGTTTCCATCATTTGAAAATCCTGCCAGGAAGGCATAGCTGTGATTTTTCTTCTTCAAATCAGGCTTGCTTTAAATAAGACTGAAGTATAATGGGAGGGGACCTAGATAACTGCAACCAGCTATTTTTGAAAAAGATTAATGCAGTAAAATTTCTGATATTAATTTAGGCATAATTTAGGATGCATTCTTGTGTTGCACCATCCATCATTTGCACCGAATATAGAAAAATAAATAAATAATTAAAAACACGTTTATTATTTTATGTAACTTCTTGTTCCATTATGTTCATTTAAGAGAGTTACTAATAGGGGGAAATAATTTGTTTTTCTAGTTTGAATACATTTTATGTGAGTAAAAGAGCACATTATAATGAAAGTACTGTAGAGTATTTCCTTCAGCAATCTAAGGTCCATTCCCTGAAAAAATAAAATACGTGTTTCACTTGTGTCCTACTAGGAGAAAAACAGGCATTTGCGAAGCACTTTTGATTTTGCCACACACTCTACCTAATATGTTTGCAAACATTGTCTTGTTTAATTATCTCAGGAACTATTTAAGGTGGCAATTATTGTCTCAGTCGTTCAAATGACACATTTTAATAGATGTCATTTACTCTAGGTCACTCAGTAAAGAGTAGCAAGAATTTGCACTTAAATAATTCTGAATTCCATGCACGTCCAATGGACAAATAAACAATGAAAATATGACTTTAAACAGCAATTTTCTAGGCAGGTATTATTTAAAAAATTTGCCACGTTATCTACATACCGAGTGTTAATATTGAGGTTTGCTCCAAAAGACGCATTAGGTCTTATGCTCAGGGGATGTCATCCTGAAAAATCATGCTAGGGCTTATTTTCCGGTTAGGTCTTATTTTGGGGGAAACATGGTATCTCTTATCTTTTCCCCTCTAATCTTTTAAGGCTCCATTCTTTGCTTCAGATCCTTATTTGTTCACTTCCATTTATTCTGGGATTTATTCTGGGCTCAATCATAATTTCCTCTTCTCTTCCACATTTGCAATCCCTCCCTTTTCTCTGGATTCTTTGTTAGCAGCTGAAAAGCCTGTTGATGTTTGAAATATACTTAAAACTAAAATATCCAAAGTACAACACATTGCTTAACCATAAACTTTTCAAGCTACTCCCTGGCCACCTTCCCTTTTCAGCCAGTTTTTCTACAGTATAAATTACTGTCTCTGTGATCACTTTCTCACTTCTACTATATGCTAGACATTTGGGAATTTGGCTTCTACTTGCAACATTTAAATAAAACTATGGTCTCTTCTTTGTTATAAAATGTGCATTGAATTGTTTAGTCCTTTCTTATTTGACCAATACAAAACATTTGAAACCACTGACCGTATATTTCTTGAAATTATTTTCTCTTTCGCTTCTTTACAACAGATATTTGTTACTCTCGTCGATTCTTGTGCATATTCTTGTGCAATATTCTCTTTTTTTTCAGGCCATATTTTAACACAGGGTTATCATAAGCCTTAGCCCAATTTTAAGCTTTAATAGTTTCAGAATTATATGTTGAAAAGAAAAATTATTTGAGTTTATTCACATTTCTTTTACGTTTACTGTGTTTTGTAAATTTTAAATCATAAAATTTTAGTATTTTAGTTACTGTGAATGAAGATGTTGGATATTCACTGAGACAAAAATATGTATAATTACAAATTTATTACTTGAAATTCACAAAACTAAGTTTCACTCCTTCTGATTAAAGATGGAAATGATGACCAATATCTTTACACGAGCTCCATTTCCATGTGCCCACTGGACTCCTGGGAATCCTGTTAGGAGTCCTCACAAGTTCTGACTGTTCTTCTCTTTCCACTGTTGTATATTACCTCCTTTCTGTCAATAATACTAAAGCTTTAATTCAAAGACTCATAATGGATTGTGAGTATTATTCAATAGGCTTTATATACTTTTCTCTCTAAATCTTGTCTCATAACTTCAAAATGCCATGTTATAAATGTGAACAGGACAATATTGAGCACGTGTGCGCAGACACACACACACACACACACACACACACTTTACACACTTTAAACTTTGGGTAAGTCCTAGCAGGTCAGAATAGACCAATGTTTCAGTGGGAAATTACTAGGTGAGAATAGATTTCTTTTTTAAATCACACTTTTATCAGGATTTGTTACATCTATCAAATATTCATTAGTGGTTCCATTGTGCTCTGGAAGGCTTCTTTGATAGGAGTTGTCATGACACTTTATTAGTATGTACTTGGAATATTTACTTTACCTTACTTTATTCACCTGATCTAAATTTCTTTAGAGGAGAGCTCATTTTATTTTTATTTTCTTATTCCTACCACCATTTACAATATTTTCTGTTCCACAATTATTTAACAAATAATTGCTCAAAAATGAATGGGGGAACAAACAAATGAATATAAACATTAATGAAGGAACACACAAATGCATACTAAAATATAATGTGATACTTTTCAATGCCATCTCAGCTACTGTGGCCACAAGATGATTTATTTACATGGTATTTTTCACTGATTTCAATATGGCACATTCTGTCTATACTATCCATGATTATAAGCTGTTTTTGGTACTTTTGTTGACCCATAAAAATAAATTATTATTTTTTTCTCAGTGGATTTTAGAAACAATGCATAAATAAATATGTGAGTTAAGATAGAAGATGTTTATTCCCTTTCTTATGTTAAGAAGCACAGGGCACTTTGCTATGTAAGTAAACTTTTTCACAAAAGAGTGAAATCATTAGAAAAAGAAATTGGAGTTTAATATGATGCACATGGCCCATAAAACCCACTCTGACACTTCCATTAGAGTGCTTTGCTGCGGCCTTGTTGCTGGGTGGTAGTGTGATTGCCTCGTGATAGACCTCCCGATGTTCAACTCAGTCAGTCATACAACTAGGGATAAAGACAAATCCAGGAATCTAGTTAGTCCTGTGACCTTTACTGGTAATGAATCTTGTAGATTCATTAGTTGCAATTTGAAGCACGTTAAAATTAATTGCCTTTAGTTTAATGAAGTTTTGGCTTGCTTGAAAATCAGAACAATGGTAAATATGTCCACAAACACCTTAATGATTGTTTATTACAGTCTAGTTGGGTGACCTTGAAGAGACTGTTCCTTCAATTGTAATGTTGTGTATTATATAGAATGTATAGGAGGGGTTTTATTTTAATTTTTATAGCCATCTTTTACACATTAGGACTTGATTGTACTTGAAATCATGTACAACTCACTCAAATATGTTAAAATCTCTTCCAAAATTGGTTTTGCTCGATTTGTGATTTTAATTTCTTGTTTGTTCAGTTTATTTGGCCGTATAATTGTCATATTGCTCCAGGCACAAAAGCAGTCACCGTGACACTAATGTATGATTATGTTTTTAACATCATTAAATGGTAATATATACATATGCTTAATAGGAATGTGAATTGATGCCAGCATTACAAAAGAAAATATTCATAAAATGTAGCATTAAGTAGAGGAATAATTTCCTCTGGAGGAAAGTGGAATTTTAGATTTTTATATTTGGAACTTTCATTTTTATATGTGCACAAAAACACGTCAAAATATTTCTCCATTGGATCAACTGCATAGTGTGTATATATACATAAAGATAGTCCCATAATTTTTTCATTCAGAGTTCATGTCTTCTGGTACTGGCTATTCTATTACTGCTAGATTATTATGTTTCATAATTATGTTGAGATATATTTTTCTATTATTACAGAAGTCATTTACTTTCATTATTTGGACTGCATGCACTTGGGTTGTTTTCATAAAAGATGAAATTCACTGCAACATTTATATACCTGAGTGACCAAGGACACGTATAAAGATCCCTGAAGTAATACAGCTATATTCTGGGCTTACATTGGCTTTTTACTATGTTTCCCAGGGAAGTTTTTGAGTTTCATGGTTTTCAGTTTACCTATTGCTAAAAGTGTAGATCTGAATTAGATTATCAAAATAGAGTTCCAGTTTTTATTACACTGAGATTATATAATGATAGAGGTGATTAAGGAAATTATTAAAATGAAATTTAGAAATGTTAAGTGATTCACAGTCCTGCAGCAAGTTAGTTTCAGTGCAAAGACAAAACAGCATGTTTCTGACTTACAGTTCAGCATCATTATCATAAAAGAAATCATATCATAAAAATGCCCTTGCTTCAACATATTTTACTTAAAATTCTTAAATCTACATTTTAATTAGACATCTATATTACCATCACTGACAGAGTAGCAGTATTTGCATAAAAGTTCATATGAGATCATTTCTATAGATGCACAGTAAACTAAAATGATCTCTATCTATGACTATTTGGTATATGTTATTCCAAACTGTATATGATATTAAAACAGTATATTGTCAAAGCTATTTTCAAACCTAACTTTGTGTCTTTACATGATTAAAAATACTTCCAAACAATATTTAATTGAGTTTTATTAAAATGTTCTATACTCCTTACTTTAAAAGTGTATTTCCTGTA
This sequence comes from Rhinolophus sinicus, assembly GCF_036562045.2. Lineage (NCBI taxonomy): Eukaryota > Metazoa > Chordata > Mammalia > Chiroptera > Rhinolophidae > Rhinolophus > Rhinolophus sinicus. Next base: position 38,707,686 of record NC_133763.1, on the reverse strand, counting down.
AAAGTGATTCTAAGAAGGAAAATGCTTCTGATGCTTTGTAACATATTAATAAATATGCAGTTTTTAAAAATTGTATCCCAAAACCAGAGAAATGATTATATCTTATTTTTAACTTTTTTAAATGTTTCATTTATCATTGACATTCAATATTATTTTATACTAGTTTTAGGTGTACAGCATAGTGGTTAGAAATTTATATAATTTAGGAAGTGATGCCCCCAGTAAGTCTAGTATCCACCTGGCACTAATTACGTGGTTCTTGCAATATTATTGACTGTATTCCCTATGCTGCACTTCATATCCCCGTAACTATTTTGTAACTATCAACTTGTACTTCTTAATCCCTTCACCTATTTCACCCAGTCCCCCAAACCTCCACCCATATGGTAACCATCAGTTTTTTCTCTGTATCTGTAAGTCTGTTTCTGTTTGGTGTTTTGGTTTATTTTGTTCTTTAAGTTTCACATATAAGTGAGATCATGTGGTATTTGTGTCTGTCTGATTTATTTCACTTAGCATAATACCCTCTGGGTCCATCCATGTAGTCGCAAATGAGAAGATTTCATTTTTTATGGCTGAGTATATTCTTCTGTATACACTGTGTTTCCCCGAAAATAAGACCTAGCCAGACCATCAGCGCTAATGCATCTTTTGGAGCAAAATTTAATATAAGACTCAGTCTTATATTTTACTATATTATATTATGTAAGACCGGGTCTTATATTATATTAAAATAAAACTGGGTTTTATATTAATTTTTGTTTCAAAATATGCATTAGAGCTGATGGTCTGGCTAGGTCTCATTTTGGGGGAAACACTGTATGTACCAGCTTTTTTAAAAAATTAAAGTCTATTAGGGTGACAATTGTTAGTAAATTTACATAGATTTCAGGTGTACAATTCTGTATTACATCATCTATATGTCACATTGTGTGTTCACCACCCAGAGTCAGTTCTCTTTCCATCACCGTATATTTGATCCCTTTTACCCTCATCTACCACCACCCTTCCTCCTTACCCTCTGGTAACCACTAAGCAATTGTCTGTCTATGAGTTTTTGTTTCTTCATTTGTTTGTCTTATTCCTTTGTTGTTTTCAGTTTTATATACCACATATCAGTGAAATCATATGTTTCTACTTTTTCTGACTGACTTATTTCACTTAGCATAATAATCTCAAGATCCATCCATATTGTCGCAAATGGCATTATTTCATCTTTTCTTATGGCAGAATAGTATTCCATTGTGTATATATACCACATTTTCTTTATCCAATCATCTATCAAAGGACACTTTGGTTGTTCCCATGTCTTGGCCACTGTAAATAAAGCTGCAATGAACATCAGAGCACATATATCTTTACGGATAACTGTTTTCAGATTTTTTGGGTAGATACCCAGGAGACAGATTGCTGGGTCATATGGTAATTCTAGTCTTAATTTTTTGAGGCGCCTCCACACGGCTTTCCATAGCGGCTACACCAATCTGCATTCCCACCAACAGTGTATGAGGGTTCCTTTTTCTCCACAGCCTCTCCAACACTTATTATGATTTGTCTTGTTGATGGCATTTTTTAAAGAAATAGAATTAAAAAATCATCAGATTTGTATGGAATCACACAAGTCCCTGAATAGCCAAAACAATCCTAAAAAAAACACAACAATGCTGGAGGTATCACACTCCCTGACTTCAGTTTATACTGCAGAACAACAATAATCAAAACAGCATGGTATTGGCAGAAAAACAGACACACAGACCAATGAAATAGAATTGAAAACCCGGAAATAAACCCACACAAATATGGACGGATAATTTTTGACAAAGAAACGAAAACATACAATGGAGAAAAGAAAGCCTCTTTAAAAAATGGTGCTTTAGGGGAATTGGAAAGCCACGTGCAAAAGAATGAAACTAGACTGTTATATGTCACCGTGTACCAAAAGCAAAATGGATCAAAGACCTAAACATAAAACCTGAAACAATAAACTGCTTAGAAGAAAACATAGGTACTAAACTTATGGACCTTGGGTTCGAAGAAGAGGATTTTATGAATTTGACCTCAAAGGTAAGGGAAGTAAAAGTTAAAATAAATGAATGGGACTATATCAAACTAAAAAGCTTCTGCACAGCAAAGAAACCATCAACAAAATAAACAGGCAACCAACTGAATAGGGGAAGATTTTTGCGTACAACACCTCTGATAAGGGGCTAATATCCAAAATATATAAGGAACTCATACAACTCAACAACAAAAAAAAACAATCCAATTAAAAAATGGGCAGAGGACCTGAAGAGACATTTCTCCAAAGAGGACATACAGATGACCAATGGGCATATGAAAAGATGCTCAACATCACTAATTATCAGAAGAAATGCAAATGAAAATCACAATGAGATATCACCTCACACCAGTTAGAATGTACGGCCTCTTCATATCCAATTGTCTGTTAATGGGCATGTGGATTGCTTCCATATCTTGGCTATTGTAAATAATGCTGCAGTAAACATAGGGGTGCATATATGTTTTTGAATTAGTGTTTTGGATTTCTTCAGATAAATATCCAGAAATGGAATTGCTGGGTGATAAGATAGTCCTATTTTCAATTTTTTGTGGAACTGTCAAACTGTTTTGCATAGTGGCTGCATCATTTTGCAGTCCCACCAACAGTGAACAAGGGTTCTTTTTTCAAAATCCTCTCCAAAACTTGTTTGTTTGTTTGTTTTTTGATTTACTGATGACAGCCATTCTGATAAGTGTGAGGTAATATCTCGTTGTTGTTTTAATTTGCATTTCTCTGATGATTAGTGATATTGAGCATCTTTTCATATGTCTGTTGGCCATATGTACGTTCTCTTTGAAGAAATGTCTATTCAGGTCTCCTGCTCATTTTTCAATTTGATTGTTTGGAGGTTTTTGGTGTTGAGTTGTATGAATTTTTAAATAAATTTTGGATATTAACCCCTTTTCAGATGTATCATTGGAGAATATCTTCTCCCATTCAGTAGGCTGTTTCATTTTGTTGATGGTTTCCTATGTTGTGCAAAAACTTTTTACTTTGATATAATCCCACTTGTTTGTTTTTTCTTTTGTTTCCCTTGCCAAAGAAGTTATATCAGAACAAAATATCACTAAGAGAAATGTCAGAGAGTTTACTGCCTATGGTTTCTTCTGGGAGTTTTATGGTTTCAGGTCTTACATTCAAATCTTTAATCCATTTTGAGTTTATTCTTCTATATGGTATAAGAAGGTGGTCCAGTTTCACCATTTTGCATGTTTTCTCATCACCATTTATTGAAAAGACTGTTTTTACCCTGTTGTATTTTCTTGCCTTCCTTGTCATAAATTAAATTACCCTATAGCCATGGGCTTATTTCTGGATTCTCTATTCTGTTTCATTGATCTATGTGTCTGTTTCTATGCCAGTACCATGCCAATTTGATTACTGAGATCTTGTAGTACAGTTGGATATCAGGTAGCATGATATCTCCTATGTTGTTCTTTCCCAAAATTGCTACAGGTATTTGGGGTCTTTTATGGTTCTATATAAATTTTAGGGTTATTTGTTCTAGTTATGGGGGAAATGCCACTGATATTTAATAAAGATTGCATTGATTCTATATATTGCTTTGGGTAGTATGGACATTTTAACGATGTTAATTCTTCCTATCCATGAGCACAGTATATGCTTCCATTTATTTGCATCTTCCACATTTTTTTTCATCAATGTCTTATAATTTTCCAAGTACAGGTCTTTTACTTTCTTGATTAAATTTATTCCTAGGTATTTTTTTGTTTTTTGATGCAATTGTAAATGGGATTGTTTTTTTTTGTTAATTTTTTTTTCTTCTCTCTCTGACAGCTCAATATTGATGTGTAAAAATGCAATCGATTTCTGGATATCAACTTTATATCCTGCTACTTTACTGAATTCATTTATCAGTTTTAATAAATTTTTGGTGGAACCTTTAGGGTTCTCTCTATATAGTATCATGTCATCTACAAGTAATGACAGTTTTACTTTTTCCTTTCAAATTGGATACTTTTTATTTCTTTTACTTTGATTACTGTGGCTAGGACTTCCAATACTATGTTGAATAAAGTGGTGAAAGTGGATATCTTTGTCTTGTTCCTGATTTTAAGGAAAATTCTTTTAGCTTTTCCCCATTGAGTATGATGTTAGCTATGGGTTTGTCAAATATGGCCTTTATTATATTGAGATATGTTCCCTCTAATCCCACTTTACTGAGAGTTTTTATTATAAATGGATGCTGGATTTTGTCAAATGCTTTTTCTACCTCTATTTATATGATCATAGGATTTTTAATTTTCATTTTCTTTATGCGGTGTATCACATTAGTTGATTTGAGAATATTGAACCAAACTTGCATCCCAGGAGTAAATCCCTCTTGAGCATGGTGTATAATATTTTTAATGTATTGTTGAATTTGGTTTGCTAATATTTTGTTGAGGATTTTTGCATGTGTATTCATCAGAGGTATTGGCATATAGTTTTCTTTTCTTGTAATGTCTGATTTTAAACGGAGAATAATGGTGGCCTCATAGAATGAGCTTAGGAACTTTTTCTCCTTTTGAATATTTTGAATAGTTTGAGAAAAATAGGTGTTAATTCTTTGAATGTTTTGTAAAATTCATCTGTGAAGCCATTCAGTCCAGGACATTTGTTTGTTGGGAGCTTTTTGATTGCTGATTTGATTTCATCAGTAGTAATGGGTTGGTTCAGATTTTCTTATTCTTGATTCAATTCAATCTTGGAATTGCGTGTTTCTAGAAATTTATCCATTTTTTCCAGATTGTCCAATTTGTTGGTGTATAATTGCTCATAGTATTTTCTTATAATTTTTTTTGGTATTTCTGTGGTGTCAGTTATCTCTTCTCCTCTGTCATTTCTGATTTCATTTATTTGTGTCCTCTCTCTTTTTTTCTTAATGAATCTGGCTCAAGGTTTATCAATTTTGTTTATCTTTTCAAAGAACTAGCTCCTGATTTTATTGATATTTTGCTTTTTTTTTTTAGACTCTATTTCATTTATTTCCACTCTTTATTTATTTCCTCTCCTCTTACTATTTTGGGCTTTGTTTGATATTCTTTTTCTAGTTCTTTTAAGTGTAAGATTAGATGGTTTATATATGAGATTTTTCTTCTTTCTTGAGGTAGGCCTCTATTGCTATGAATTTCCCTCCTAGGACTGCTTTCACTGTGCCCTAGAGATTTGGGTCATTGTGTTTCCATTTTCATTTGTCTCAAGGTATCTTTTCACTTCTTCCTTGATCTCATTGTTCACCCATTCATTATTTAGTAGCATGTTATTTAGCCTCCCTGTGTTTGTGTGTTTTTCATTTTTTTTCTTGTAATTGATTTCTAGTTTGATATCATTGTAATTGGAGACACTTGATATGATTTCAATCTCTTGAATTTATTGAAACTTGTTTTGTGGCCTAACATGTTGTATATTTTGGAAAATATTCCATGTGAACTTGAACAGAATGTATATTTTGCTGCTTTGGGATGGAATGCTCTAAAATTTCAATTAAATCCAATCTGGTCTAGTGTGTTATTTAAGCCTGTTGTTTCTTTGCTGATTTCCTCTCTGGAAGATATGTTCATTCATGTCAAAGAGGTGTGAAAGTCCCCTACTATGACTGTATAACTGTCAGTCTCTTCTTTTATGTCAATCAATCTTTGCTTTATATGTTTAGGTGTTCTATGTTAGGTGCATAGATGTTTACTAGGGTTATATCCTCTTGTTGGATTGATCCCTTTATCATTATGCAATACCCTTCTTTGTCTGTTATTATAGTCTTTGTTTTAAAGTTTGTTTGTCTAAGTATTGCTACCCCAGGTGTTTTTTGTTCGTTTGTTTTGTTTTTGTTTCATTTTTATCTGTGTGAAATATCTTTTTCCATTTCTTTACTCTCACTATATGTGTATCTTTTGATCTGAAGTGGGACTCTTGTAGACAGCATATGTGTGGGTTTTGTTTTCTTATCCATTCAGCTACCCCATGTCTTTTCATTGGAGCATTGAATCCATTTACATTTAAAGTGATTATTAATAGGTACGTAGTTATTGCCATTTTATTATTCATAGTTACATTATTTCTTCCTCCCTTCTTTTTCTTAAAGGAGTCCCTTTAACATTTCTTGTAATACTTGCTTGGTGGAAATGAATTTCTTTAGCTTTTTCTTGTCTGGGAAGCTCTTTATCTGTCCTTCAATTTTAAAGGAAAGCTTTGCTGGGTCTTTGTTGTAGGTCTGTAATTTTCATCACTTTGAATATTCTGTGCCAATCCCTTCTGGTGTTCAAAATTTCTGTTGAGATAATAGCTGACAGTCTTACGGGAGCTCCCTTTTAAGTAACTATTTGTCTTTCTCTTATTTTTAGGATTTTCTCGTTGTCTTTAATATTTGCCACTTTAATTATAATGTATCTTTATGTGGGCCTGTTTGGACTCATCTTGTTTTGGATTCTCTGTGCTTTCTGGGCTTGTATGTCTATTTTATTTTATTTTATTTTATTTTATTTTATTTATTTATTTATTTAGTTAGTTAGTTAGTTAGTTAGTTAGTTAGTTATTTTTTGACAGGTTATGGAAGTGTTCACTCCTTATTTCTTAAAATAGATTCTCAATCCCTTGCTTTCTTCTCTTTCTGGTACTCCTATGATGTGAATGTCGTTATGCTTGACATTGTCCTAGAAGTCCCTTAAACTATCTTTTTTTCCTTTTCCTGTTCCGATTAGTAGGTGTTTTCTGCTACCTTGTCTTCCAAATTGCTGACTTGATCTTCTTCATCTAATCTGCTATTAATTCCTTCTAGTGCATTCTTCTTTACAGTTATTGTAATTTTTATTTCTGACTTTTTTTTTATGGTTTATATGTCCTTTTTTATGCTTACTATCTCAATGTTGAAGTTCTAACTAAGTTCCTTGGACATCCTTGTAACCAGTGTTCTGAATTCTGTTCCTGGTAGATTGTTTGCCTCCATTTTGTTTAGTGCTTTTTATGGATTTTGCTCCTGGTTTTTCATTTGGGACATGTTTCTTTTCTTCCTCATTTTGGCTGCCTCTCTCTGTTTGTTTCTAAATATTATATAGATCTTCTATGTCTCTTAGTCTTTTCTGGGTGCCTTATGTAGTATGTGTCCTGTGTGGCCCAGTGGCACAGTCTCCCTGATCATGTGCACTGTGTGCTCCAGGAGTGTCCCTTGTATGGGTTGTGTGTGGTCAGCCACTACAGGTGGGTGTCAGGCCAGCACGTTTCACATCTCCGCCCCTCCTACTAATCTTAACATGGCCTCTCTTTATAGCCTTATTTATTGGGTTCTGTTCAGCTAGTGATGAGATGATTCTCAAGGTTGATTTTTCTATAATTTAGTTGTAATTTTAATGTGATCAGGGGTAGTGGTAAGCATCTACCTACCATGTTATCTTGCCCAGAACACATAAATATACAGTTTTTAAGGAAAATGTTGTTTGAAAGTGATATTTTCCATTTAAAAGAGCTGGCAAATGAATACTAGAATGATTTGAAATATCTGTATTTTAAGTGAAGTCAGAAAAATAAAATTCTCTGCATCTCACAGGGCCACTGTAAGAATTAAGTGAGTTAATGTCTATGAAACAATTAGCACAATGCTGGGATATATCAGATAATTAGTATATTAGGAAATTCAATAAAAAATAAATTATTAGCAGTTAAATAATATTACTATAATAAATCCCTTTCTTTGAGCAGCCAAAAAGTATAATTTTTATAAAAGTGTCTCATTAAATCTGGATGCATTTAAAAACTAGAATAAAAGCATCAAATTAATTGGACATGGATATACTGATAAATTGCCTACTTGATTTTGTTTTTGTTCCCCAGGTTGACTCAATATATCCAAAGCTCTTTATGGAATCATTAGTTTTCTTCAAACAATTCCATGTATTTTCTATTTATCTATTTACTTAATAGATTTATCAAATGCTGTCACTTTTAATGTCCAGTCCCAACATTATATTATCGCATCAGCATTTTGAAAGTGTACATTTTCCAAAACTTTTAGAATATTTAGACTAGAGGGGATTTTAGTAATACTGTACTGTACGTTCTCATGTTAGCATGAGGAAAGTGAGGTTGTGACATAGTGGTATATCAAGGTCTCTTGCTTATTCAGATTTTAGTTTGCTCTAATCAATACTATAAATAGAAATGGGCATTATCAGAAATAGAAACTCTTATTCAAATGAATAATAAGGAAGCAAGTAAAGGAATAAGAAGACTGAAAGGTAGGAGACAGAGTGGAAAACAAAGAAGAAATAGGAAAGGAAAAGCAAAGCAAAGCACATAAGGTTTTATGGCCCCAAAATATGATAACCCAGGAAGCTCAGGATATCATAATATTCAGACTCAAATATGTATGTTAAGGCTAACTGTGAGTTTAAAAATTACAAAAAACAGCATGCTCTCTCATAGGTATAAATGATTAGCAAAAACAAACCAATGAGCAAAATTCTGGTGTGCTCTGTGCAAAAAGGATTTCTAACTTTTTAAATAGACCTCATCATAATCTGTATCATTATTTTATTGTTTACAACTGGGATAATTTTTATTTTATTTTAATAATTGGAAATATTTACCTTATTAGAGCTTTGGTAGTTAATTACTCTTTAAAACATTAAAATGGTTAATTTTTTGATGATAGGAATTTTCCTCAACAAAAATATAACAATCACTATGCCTTTAATTCTATATGTTGGCCACATGTGCCTCTCAAAACTTTGCTTTGCAGCATTATTACCAAGCTCCCTAGAATTTGAATCTTTGCCATAGTATGTGAAATTACTATATGCTCTCCTGTTATGTTCTTTTATGATGACTTTTGACCTAAACATTTAGGTGTATTTGGAGAGAATAGAATCAGCAGTTGGCCAGCAATCTGACTCCCTTTGTGAGGAATGGTGGGACACTCATGGGTCTTATCTTCTTTTACCATGAAAAGTAACTTTAGGTAAATAGACCAATAACATTTGGCAGGAGTCTGAATTAAGAATTATTTATTAGAAGTAAAGCCTAAATCTATGTATTTACAGTGTATAGTTCCATGAAGACTCACAAAAGCCATACTACAATTTTCTGGGGTATAAAATAAAGATTGTTTTAGAACATAAAGATTTGCCCTCTTTTGATACAATACTTCACATAATTCATTTAGAGAATTTATCTTTCCTGGAGCGAACAACATTTGATTAATGCAAAAAAAATGCCTTCAGGGTTCTCCAGCCTTTCAGATCTGGAAAAGATGCCTTCAGTGTTCTCCAGATCATCCAGATCTCTTGCTCTGTCTTAGCCCCTTAATTGTTTCATTCCTTTAAATCATTAATAAATCTTGAAAGAAGGTAAGATTTCTAGTCTGTATGAATCTGATAAGAAAATATAACTTTTTTGGTACACTCAGCATTCCCCTCAAAAGTTGAAAATGTTAAATATGACATTGTTGAAAACAAACAACAAATTAAATGTAAAACTTAAATCCATCATAAACTCATATGAGGTTAAAACATTGTAATGGCCCCTAAAAATAACAAACTATCATTGTAGCCCTTATTGAGAAATTTCATTTTATGTAAGCATTTCTTTATCAATGCTATGTAGATATTTAACACAAAATGCATATAGTCATTTATAAAATTTAAATTAATCCAAAATAAAAGCACATTTATAGATGTAGGAAACAATTGTTGGTTACCATAGGGGTTGGGGAGGGAAGGTAAAACAGGTGAAGGGATTAAGGATACAAACTTATTTATGAAATAAATAAGTCATGGGGATATAATGTATAGCTTAGGGAATATAGTGAATAATATTATAATAACTTTATTGTGATAACAGTAACTTGCATTATGGGGGGTCATTTTGTAATGTATGTAAATATCAAATCACTCTGATGTACATCTGAAACTAAAATAATATTGTATGTCAATTATATGATAATTAAAAAAATAGGGAAATATGCTTTTCGTATTACTATTATACCAATTACAATTCATTAAGTATTTGTTTGCTTCAGTCGCCAGCCATTCTCATCCCTTGGTAAATGTTGGAGTTAACTGTGAACACATTCAGAAAATATGACCATTTATCCCATGAGCACCTTGACAAAACATATTTTGCCTATTTCATTATTGTAGAGTGGCTGGCAATAGTAAAACTGGGTGTGGTGGGGGAAGGAAATAATTTGTACATGAAATGAATGGTGAAGAACTAAATCAGTTCACACACTGGTTAATTATCCCTTAAGTAAAAGATAATTAAATCTAATTCCTATATTCCTTTTCAAGACTACTATATTCCTAACCCTTTGTACTAAGTAGAAAATGTTAAGAGTCAGTGCCGAAGAGAGGAAGAGAAAAAGAAATGAAAGAACATATTAGAGAACCAACAAGTGTTAATGAATGCTTCTCTTTGACAGTCAAATATATTTTTCACTTTGCCTTCTAGTGAACTCACAGATTCCAAAATTGTGTTTAAAAAGACGTTGACCTAATATCTTCCTTGATAATAAAACCCTGCTGTGTTCCCAGTTAATTTACTTGGTTCTTTTATAATAAAGGCCAGAGGCCCTGCCTTTTAAATTTATTTCTATCTGCAAATTCTGTAATTTCAGAAATGTGCTTAAAAGTTAGGGAAAACTTGCTTATTCACTCATTTACTTCAACTTAGCCTAAAGGAGTAATCTTAATATTCTTATTTATCTGGAGTGTAAGTAATCTTAAATATCCTGAGACATATAATGAGAATTTGGCTCAATTTTCCCATATTTTCACCTGAAAAAAAATCTCACTTGGGTAAATTCACTTGTGTAAATTCATTAAATAGTTTTTCATTGTCAACCTGATCTATTATGCTCTAGCTGCTAGCCAATATTTTATTTACTCTGTAATGCATGCATAGAAAACTCTGCAATTATATAATGTTAAACTTCCATACGCTCAAAATCATACCTTAACCCAAATCTTTTAAAAAATATTCCTGATTCATTAGAATGATTGAAAGAGAGGATTGTAAAATTAGAGAGAAAAAAAGTAACCAAGGTAGAAGACATTTTAGTAAATTTCATTGTCTTGAATCATGAAAATTCTGCCCACTTAGCTATCTCATGTATTTGAAAAATTACATTATTCCCATTTGTTACTCTTTTCTTTTTCAAAATATTTTCAGAAGTTAATTTTTTTTGGTGGAAATAATTCATTTCTTTCCTATAGGAAGTTTTAAATTGTGGACTTTCTCTCTCTGGCTTATCTCTACAGTAGTTCAGTTTAATTTGCTTCAACAAAATTTATTGCCCATTCTGTGTACTTAACAACAAACTGAGTGATAAGGATACAAAGATGAATATAATGAAGTCCCTTTCCCAAAGAAACTTGCATTCTAGTGAGAAATATAGCCATGTAAACATATGTAGTTCAATTTAGTGTAAAGAAAGATATGTGCTCATATATCTATGGAAGCATAAAGGCAAATGAGTTAGTTATTGAAAAGAGGATGAGCAAGAAAAGAGAGCAACCAGCCAAAAGTAGATTTTAGAAAAGCACACATTTTAGTGGGCTTTGTTTTGAAAGCACACAGCTCACAGTTATAGAATAAATGATCATAGAGAAAGGATTACATAAGAAGAGAAAGGTTCCATAGAGTTGAGATAGGTCAAGGGGCAGGGCCTCCAAGAAAAACCACTAACCATCAGTTCAAGGTAAATGACCATAAATTAAGATGTGATAAGAAAACCAACCAGAACCGGCCAAGACCAAGATGGCTACAATATTCACTGTTAAGTGACCTCCAGCCTCATTATATGGTCATTGTAATACTCTGTTTCCCCGAAAATAAGACCTAGCCTGAAAATCAGCTCTAACGCGTCTTTTGGAGCAAAAATTAATATAAGACCCGGTCTTATTTTACTATTTTACTTATAGTAAAATAAGACTGGGTATAATATAATATAAGTAAAATAGTAAAAACTAAAAAGTAAAAAAAAAGTATTTTACTATAAGTAAAATAGTAAGATAAGACTGGGTATAATATAATATAATATAATATAATATAATATAATATAATACCGGGTCTTATATTACTTTTTGCTCCAAAAGACATATTAGAGCTGATTGTCCAGCTAGGTCTTATTTTTGGTGAAACACATTTCATCTCAATGCTAAATGACACGCCCAGCAGCACCATGACACCTCCAGAGAGGACCATATCAGTACAATGAAGGAGTGTATTTCAAATTCCCAGAAAAGTCCACCCCTTCCACGAACTAATCAAAATATTCCTCCCCCTTGTCCCCATATTAAAAAGCTTAACTAATAAAAACTACAGCCATAAGGAGGGTTGGGGCCATGTCTTGCCTAAGAGCGACCTCTACTCTGCCTGTGGAGTGGACTGTCTCACAATGAACTACTTTTGTTCTTCTGTCTGTCTCACACTTGAATTCTTTCCTAAGGGAAGCCAAGAACACTGTTTCCTGCAAGTGAATTAGGAAGGAGTTTTAATGAAGCAGGACTAGCCCAATCATGTCAAATATCATAGAGAATTTCTACAAGACAGGGCTTCAACTGTTCATAGATTGTGGCAATATGAATGCTATTGATAACTTCTTACTAAAAAATCTACTCCCCAAATGGTGGAGACATAATTGTGCTTTAAGTTGTGATAAAACTTAAGACAACAGAGTTAAAATGTGTGATCATAGATGTCTAATTTTTCAGTAAAACAAACAAAAAAATTATGGTTGATAGTCTATCTTAAGGTAGAGACTCAGAATTCAGTTTATCAAGTGCTTCAGGAGGGAATTACAATGTAATTACAATGTAATTCCCTCCTAAAATGGTGTCCAAACATTGATGAAAATATTATATACATATTTATATAAAATATTTATATCCATAAATAGACTGTTCTGATAGTCTTGGTGGAAGAATAATGGTATAAGGAGGAAGAGGAAGAGAGACTCACTGTACTTCAGCTCTTTGCTGGTTTATGTTGAGAAAGTGCATCCCTCTATCCCATTAATTAACACTGCAACTTTCAGACAGAGAAAAGAGGGTGATACACATCAGAGTTTGGGGCAGCAGAAAAGGACACCAATGCAGCAAAAGCCTTCACAGAAGAAAAGTTCAAGACAAGCAGCAAACAAAAACTGCTTAATTCTGATGGTTGATAGTGCTGACGGGGGAAGAAAAGTACTTGGACTACATTATACTGCTCTTTAATGTCTTTGTCTTTCCCACTGTGTGTTGAACTGCTTATGACCATGGATCTTTTTTTTAATTTTATTTATCTCCGTATCTCCAGTGTTTTTATATGATAAGAAGGTGAATATAAGTTGTTTGACACTTATGTTTTATACCTTGGATTTAAAATGCTTACCTATGTGTTAACAGGATGTTACCCTTAAACTAAATGAAACATACATGCTGTCATTAATACAGTGACATCTAATGGTAGAATATTGGAAAGATAAATTAAACTTATAATTATTTTATAGGATAAAAAAAGAAAACTCCTTAAAAAATAAGCCTTGCTGAAGTTAACTGATATAAGAATGGGTGACATTAACCAATCTCTGACCAAAGAGCAGTAAGGAAGATGTAATGAAAAAAAGACTTAAATACTGCTTACGGTTTGAGGGATATAATAATAATTGGTAATACTGATGGAGTGTTTATTATGTGCTAAGCACTTCTTTTTAAACTTTGCACTTAATTTTCTAATCATCAATAGCCTGAAATAGACACTAATTTATCTCCGTTTACAAAAGAAGTAATGAAAGCAGACAGCAGTCAAGAAATATACTTAATTCCATAAGTGGAGTGAAATTCAAGCTCCAAAGCCTGGAGAATAAAGCAATAATCAACAAACACATGAATATCATAAATAAAATTAATTTGAGGGCACATAGCAGTAATATTCAGTCATAATTTATATGTAAGTCCAAAAGCCTGAGACCCAGCTGAATTGATGGTGTAAATTCTAGTCTGACAGCTGGCAGGCTTGAGACTGAAGAATAGCTGATACTGCAGCCTGAGTCTGAAGCCCCCAAAAGTCTAATGTTCCATCCAGCTCAGGAAGTCAGATAAAAGAAGTTCCTTCTGGCTCAGCCTTTTCTATTCAGATTTCTATTGATTGAATGAGATCTACGCATTTTAGGGAGGGCAATCTGCTTTACTTTACTGATTGAAGTGTTACTTTCATGAAAAAACACCCACACAGACACAGAATATAATGTTTGGCCAAATGTCTGGGCACCCTGTGGCCCAGTCAATTTGACACATAAAATTAACTATCACAAATAGACACTGAAGAGAGAAATTAAAGAGGATACAAATAGATGGAAACACATACCATCCTCTTGGATAGGAAGAATTAATGTAGTTAAAATGTCCATACTGCCCAAGGCAATATACAAATTCAATACAATTCCTATCAATCTACCAAGGACATTTTTCACAGAAATAGAATATATAATCCTAAAATTTATATGGAACCATAAAAGACCCTGGATAGCCTCAGCAATCTTGAGAAATAAGAAAAAAGTGGGAGGTATAACAATACCTGACATCAAATTATACTACAAGGTGACAGTAATCAAAACAGCATGGTACTGGCATAAAAACAGTCACATAGATCAATGGAACAGAATAGAGAGCCCAGAAATAAATCTAGGCCTACATGGTCATTTAATCTACAACAATGGAAGCAAGAATTTATGGTGCGGTAAAGACAGTCTATTCAATAAATGGTGCTGGGAAACCCAGACAGACACATGCAAAAAACTGAAGCTGGACCACTCCCTTACACCATATACAAGAATAAATTCAAAATGGCTTATAGACTTAAGTGTAAGATCTGAAACCATGAAGTTCCTAGAAGAAAATATAGGAAGAAAGTTTACAGACATTACCTGGAGTCAGATTTTTACTGATATATCTCCTCGGGCAAGGGAAGTAAGAGAGAAGCAAACATGTGGGATTACATCAAACTAAAAAGTTTTTTCACAGCAAAGGAAACCATGAATAAAACAAAAAAGGATCCGACTGAATGGGAAAAGATATTTGCCAATGATATATCCGATAAGGGGTTAATATCACAAATTTATTAAAAAACTCACTCAACTCACCTCCAAAAGAACAAACAACCCAATTAAAAAATGGACAGAGGACATGAAGAGACATTTTTTCTGAAAAGGACATACAGATGGCAAACAGACATATGAAAAAATGCTCAACCTCATTAATCATTAGAGAAATGCAAATAAAAACCACAATGAGATTCCACCTCACTCCAGTCAAAATGGCTATCGTCAATAAATCAACAAACAACTGCTGGTGAGGATGTGGAGAGAAGGGAACTCTTGTGCACTGTTGGTGGGATTGCAGATTGGTGCAGCCACTATGGAAAACAGTATGGAGGTATCTCAAAAATCTGAAAATGGAACTACCTTATGACCCAGCAATTCCACCCTGGGTATCTATCTGGAGAAATCCAAAACTCTAATTCAAAAAAATTTGTGCACCCCTATGTTTATTGCAGCACTATACGCAATAGTCAAGACATGGAAACAACTGAAATACCCATGGGTAGATGACTGGATTAAGAAACTGTGGTACATTTATACAATGCAGTATTACGCAGCCATAAAGAAGAATAAAATCTTACCATTTGCAACAGTATGGATGGACCTAGAGAACATTATGCTAAGTGCAATAAGTCAGGCAAAGAAAGACAAATACCATATGATCTCACTTATATGTGGAATCTAAAGAAAAGAATAAATGAATGAACTAATCAGAAACAATCTCAGAGACACAGAGGAAAAACTGAGGGTTTCTAGATAGGAGAGAGGGTGGGGATAAGGGGGACGGTGAGGGGATAAGAAAGCAGTCCCATAAGATTGCCACGGGGATATGAAAGTAAATTTGGGGAATGTAATAATGTTGTTAAGATTTTGTAGGGTATCCGATGGACACTTGTCTCAGGGATGATGTAGATGCCTGATCACTGCACTGTACACCTGAAGCTGAAGCTGAATGATAATGAATGTCAACTACAATTTTATATATATAGTTCCAAGAAGCAGAGTATAGCATTAGGAATAGAGACAGTGGAAATGTAATGGCTGTGTGCAATGTCAGAGGGGTAGTAGATGGGGGGAGGGGGATAATCAGTGTGTGAGGGATATAAATAGATAAATGTCTAACTATTACATTGTTTTGTGCACCTGAAACTAATCAAAAATGTTAAAATAAACTATCATAAATAATAAATATTTGTTTAAATTCTGATAAAAACAATTGTGTGGTATTCTAACACTTTCAACTTGTACCCTAATAAAACATCTTGCATTTACTGCACTTTAGAAACCAATACATTTTGCTAGTCTGCTGCTGAACAACTGTCAAAATGGAGACCGTGATACTATTATTGATGAAATAGGATGCAGAGCAATTGAGAAAAATAGTAATTGAAAATTAATAAAAATGAACAGCATTGAAAACTTTGGAACAGTTAGCTAGAAAAAATGATATAAGTTCCCTCATTGCATGAGGGAAGACATAGTCATGTGAAGAATTTTTCATATGCAATAAAAATACATCATTGTATCAGAAACAGTGCAGAGAATATGAAGCACAGGGAAAAAAAAGAAACTTGCAGTTATTTTGTTTAGATTAGAAAGTTTGGGCAATAGCCTGACCTAAAGGAAAAGGGTGGGGAACCGTAATTACCTGAAAAACTAGTACTAGAGATGCTAGGTACCTTAAATGAATCTCATCATTCATGTTCTGTGGAGTCCTTTAAACAAGTAAGGCCCATTAATTAAGATGTCATTGAACACAGAAGAACAAAATAAATTAAAGGCAATAGGGACAGTGGATAAAAGGTAAGCCAGTCTAGGAAAAAGAGCACCGAAAAGAAAAAAATAAATAGAGGAAAAATATAAAGTAAAAGAGACCTATTGAAAAGGAATACTAATTTGCTTTCATGAAGAAATACCCTCACAGACATAGAATAATGTTTGGCCAAATGTCTGGGCACCGTATGTGAATATAGTTTAAAATAACAATGACATAATAGAACTTTCAGGCAGAGCATTGATGGAGAGAGAGAGAGGGAGGGAGGGATGGATGGATCGAGAGAGGAAGGGGGGCAGGGAGGGAGGGAGAGAGGGAGAGAAGAAGTGAGGAAAGGAGGAAAGGAGGGAAGGAGGGAGAGAGGGAGGGAGAAAGAAATCAAGGAGGGAAAGAAAGAAGAGGAGAAATGAAAGAGTACCGAACAAGCTCATGAAAAAACAGAAGAAGGAAGAGAAGGCAGTAACAGTCCTAAAGAACTACAAAAAAAATAAGTGTTATTATCTCTTTCTTTCTCTTAATTTCTTTATGTTTCTGCAACTCTAATGTCTATTTAATTTGCATGCCTGTATCATTTCTTCTATTCCTGTGCACATCATCTTGCTTTTATTGATTTTGTTTTTCCTTGTAATGGACCAATGTGACTTTCGTAGCTCAAGTTTTATATCAATTTCTAGTTCAAGATCACAACTAGTGTCTCTGAGCCACAAATCCTACTTGACAAGAAAGCAAGTCTTATTTTCCAAGCTGTGACTACAGCATTGGGTCCAATATCCTGCTGCCTGGTCAGCAGTGCTTAGAAGAGCAGAATCCCAGAAGGACATTGACATTTTTCTGAAAAGAAAAAGAAAAAAAGAGATGAGTCTAGGAAGGAAATGATAGCCAAAGATATCTCATAGCAAAACAATGTTTTGCAGTTTTGGTAGTAGATCTTTATTTGTATAACTATAAATGTGAAATAAATAACATATCATCTCCTTTTTAAGAAATAAGTGATTCTTTAAAACAATGAGTTGATAAAGTTTTAATTTTGCTAAGAAAAATTTACTTGGTATGTTGTGGGCTAGCTGTATATATTTTCATTGAATCTTTGTTATAGTCTATAGATATTATAACTAATATGAATGTAAGCCATCATCTTGGATAATGGCATTTTTAAAGAAATCCAGAAAATTTTTTTGTTGTATGTGTGTTCATGTAAGTATAATGCTTAAGAACACATTAATAATTCTATTATATTTGCTATACATATTTAAAAATATGTGTGCAGAAAATATCCAAAGAAAACACTAATATTATATTAGAATTTTAACAAAAAGACTGCTGAATTCCTTGAGCTAGTCCTAACCTAGATTCTTCTTAAGCAAAATTGTATGCCTATGATGATTGGTTGAGAAATTAAAATTTTCCTTAATGAATAATTAGTTCATCAATGTTTCACAAGTACAAATATTCCTATTTATATTATTTTCAGTCCATCAGACTCCATATTAATCAAATTATTATTAATTATTATTATTTATTATTATTATTTTGCTAAGCAAAGATGACTGATTAAGGGTGCTCGAAGGCAAATGTTTTCCTTCTGGAATTTAATTAGTGTCACTTCAATTCAAGAAAAGAGATGCAGCTAGCTGTCTGCTACTACTTGAATTGCCAGCTAATTAAAGCTCTGAGGAAGCATATTAAAATTGTTAAGAAGCCAAGCCCCCTTTAAAACATCTTCAGCATTGTCATACAAGGAGTGATGGTGATATTATTGCTCACATATCTTCTTTATTGTATTTGTGTGGAAATGAGCCAGGATATGTCATACGTTTAGTTCTGCTTTTTTTTTTTTTTTTCCTTCCTTCCTTCCTTCCTTCCTTCCTTCCTTCCTTCCTTCCTTCCTTCCTTCCTTCCTTCTTTCTTTCCTTTCTTTCCTTCTTTCCTTTTTTTTTAAAATACTTTGAAATGTATCAGCATTTGACATGTAGTACTTTTATTAGGCTGAGCTATACCTTAATAAAACAGATGTAATAACAATTTAGAGTCCCCCCCAACCTGGGACAGTTGCCAAATTTTCCTTTTGTGTGTATGTGCTTTCAGAGCACTAGTTATTATACTTGTAAAAATTCCTGTTAAAATATAAAATGAAAATTATTTACCTGACATTTCTTGTTCAAGGCACTATCAATTTGATAATTTGGATGTACTAGGCTCAGACATTTCACTCTCTAGAGTGAGGTTTTTAAACTCAAGCCTTGTTAAAGAAATAAAAAGATTTGTTGTTCATGATTAATCCTACACTGTAATAAAAACTAATAAACGAAGGTTTACTCAATCTACGTTGTGCATTGTAGAGTATGGAGTTTGTTCTCTAATGAAAGTCTGGTTTCCCCCATGCGAAATAATGCAACAATTTCTATAGTAATGTTGAAAATGTAGTCAAATTCACTCACACATGTACCTCTTCTGTTTCTGTTTCTGCTTTATGCTATGGTATCTGCTTTCTACTTTAGGACATTGAAAATAAGTATCAGTCTTTGTACATACACATGCTCAAAGTTTATAGTGTATACACTAAGGCAATAAATTAATTTAATATTAGAAGCTTTCCTTCCTCCAATATTCTCTACAGTATAGTAGGTATGACTTTCAGATATTGCAGTTCTTTTTCTCTCTAAACTTACCACATGGGCTGCATTGTCTCTGGAAAGAAAGTCAGCTCCAAATTCATAAACTAACACATTAGGAAGGACACTGTAAACCACTTTCTGGCAGGAGGAATTCATTTCTGTTTAGATTAGCACCTGGAAGCCAGTGCTTAATGTTTCAGCAATGAAAATGTCAATATAATTTCTGGAAAAGACAATCAAACTGTCTCTAAGAATACTAGCCAAAATTTTACTTATTTATAACTCCATGTAAATCATTATATTATTCCTAGTATAGGAACAAGAGCCATGCAGCAGTTTCATAAACATTGTTTAATAATGTGGCCTAAACTCTATGGCATCACCAAGTGAATTCATCATATTTCATTTTAGAATTGAAATGAAGAATAGCCCTCCAATTCAAGAGAGCTGAATTTGGGAATCAGCGGTTGCAAATTATATAACAATATATGCCCAGAGGATTTTATGAGAAGAGAGGCAATGTTCTCTAGATTCTCAAAAACAAGAAAAAAAGTTAAGACTTTTTGTTATTTTAGAGCATTATTGCTTTGCATGAAAAAGAAACCCTGTTTACAATTGCTTAATTTTATTCCCCAGCTAAAAATATGGGAGAGGCCAGTTAGTGGCTAGCCATAGGGAGAATTAGCAACTTAAACTTCATTCTCTCCTGCCATATCACCCCAACCTTTCACTCTGTGAGTTAGCTTGTACTAGAATGTCTGAACTTAAACTTGTATAGACTTTCTTTCAATGAAAGACAAGCAAAAAACAAAACCCTCTTTCCTCCCATATCCAATTTTTTAAACCCCAGTGGAGATTTCTGTCAGTCTAGTCTGGATCATTTATTCACCCCTTTGGCCAGAATGTCTAGAGGGAGTCTCAATACATAGAGAAAAATACAGGTCAGGCAAAATCATAAATGTTCCATACACAGTCTAGTGCCAAAATAAAAATAATTGACTATTGAAATAATAAATGTAAGAGAAAGGATTTGCTCTTTGGAAAATTTTAATTGCTATCATTGAAATTCAAACACTCTGAAAGAATAACTAAGAGGATGGTGAGACACACAGATATAGATATCTACAGACAGTTTTCAACTCAGATCCGGAAGCTAGATTATAGTTTTCAGAATAAAGATTGTGTCTAATAACATGAATAGGAATGACATGTGAAAGAATTCGTGGGCTGAAGATGGGAGAATTTATAGCATAGTGAAGCTTTAGCAAAGGAAAGAAAACACAAGTAGTTAAAGAGATAAGTGGGTCAGGAGGGTGTACCTTCAACAAAAGTCAAGGTAGTTAGTGTCTGGAGGGTGAGATAACGAAGGGTGGCCAAATTTGCCTCAAGAGCATTCTCCACACTGCAGACTAAATAAAGTCCTTTGGATTTGTTTATTAGCAAGCTTTTAAGAGAGTTATTTGTTAATGAGTTTGGGGGGAAAGAACATTTAGAGTGGAGTGAATGATTATTTTTTAATAAGTGTATGTGTGTATGGTGACTGTAAAAGACCCTTTTAACCCTGAAATTATAAACTCATCAAAAAAATTGGTGAATGGGAGAGAACTTGAAAATATATCAGAGCAGATAAATTAGAAAGTAGAAGGGAGAAAATTCTAATTAAAAAAGAGAAACTAAATATTAAAGAAACTATTTTTAGTACAGCAAATTCTGGAAAAGAAAAACAAAATCGAATTCAACCAAAAGAACACATAATAACTTAATATTGAAAACATGGTTGTTGTATTTTCTCAAAAATTAATACGGTATTTAAATTGATAATTACCTAAAATTGATAAAATATGTGAAATCATATCTTCAGGAAAAACAAAATAGCTCAAGAAGAATAAAAAAAATAAATCTACATAAAACTACATGGACATCAAGGCAGTAAGAAAAGACAGATCCATTGTAAAAGAATCACAGGCCCAGAAAGACATAATCTGAGGAAAAACAAAACATTCAATGAGAATTGTACTCTCAACATACCTAAATTTCAGGAACAAAAGTGAAAAAAAAAAAAAAAGTCACAGATTAAGACAACAACAACAGCAACAACAAAGTTAAAACTAAAGAAGAACACTATAGTGATTTAAGAAAATAAATCGAGAGAAAATAATTCTAGAAGAGCAGTCTAGAATGCAAGATAGAATGTTGAACAAATAGAATGAATGACAATGATTAGATGAATCTAAAGAAATACTGTCTATATTAATAGTATCAAATAGAAAATAGTAGATAATAAGGGGTTTTAAAAAAAACACTCTGCAGCAATATTACCTAATCAAGCCTAAGTTTTAGAAATCCCATTTTCCAGAGGGGACTGAACAAGGTATTGTTCAATGTAATGTTAAATCCTTTAGGTTAGAGCACTTAGCAACAGTCGTTCTACTTCTGGGAATTTTTAATGATAATTAAATGAAGCCAGGAACGGCAAAAAAAAAAAAAAAAGAAAGAAAAAAGAAAAAAAAAAATGTCAATACTCCCCAAAGCAATCTATAGATTCAATGCAATCCCTAGCAAAATACCAATGGTGTTTTTTTCACAGAACTAGAACAAATAATCTTGAAATTTGTATGAAAGCACAAAAGAGCCCTAATAACCACAATAGTCTTGAGAAAGAAGAAGAAAACTGCATGTATCATGCTGCCTGATATCAAACTATACTACATGGGTATAGTAATCAAAAGAGCATGGAATGGAAAGAGAGAGAAAGAGAGAGAGAGAGAGAGAGAGAGAGAGAGAGAATGGTTTGATACCGGCATAAAAACAGACACATAGATCAATGGGATGGAATAGAGATCCCAGAAATAAACCCACGCCTATATGGTCGTTTAATCTATAACAAAGGAGGCAAGAACATACAATGGGGTAAAAATAGGCTATTCAATAAACGGTGTTGGGAAAACTAGTCAGATGAAAGCAAAAAAAATAAAAGAAAAAGAAACTGGACCACCTTCTTACTCCATATACAAGAATGAACTCAAAATGGATTAAAGATGTAAATGTAACACCCCAAACCATAATTCTAGAAGAGAACATAGACAGTAAACTCTCTGACATTTCTCTTAGTAATATTTTTTCTGATGTGAGGTATGACAATTAAGTTCGTGAACTCATTCTAGAAAAAGTGCTACAAACCTCATTGCTGAATACCAGAATAGTCACCTCTAAAGTACTCCCCTTAGAAAGCTATGCACAGATGCCAATGCCTAATTCACCCTTCAAAGCATTTTGGAACTCTTTTACTGGAATGGCCATCAGAGCTGTCATCGTATTACCCTTGATGTCCTGAATATCATCAAAATGTCTTCCTTTCAATATTTCCTTTCTCTTTGAGTAAATAAAGAAGTGATTGGGGGCCAGATCAATTGAGCAGGGAGAGTGTTCCAATACAGTTATTTGTTCACTGGCTCAAAACTCCCTCACAGACAGTGCCATGTGAGCTGGTGCATTGTCGTGATGCAAGAGCCATGAGTTGTTGGCGAAAAGTTCAGTTCATCTAACTTTTTCACACAGCCTTTTCAGCACTTCCAAATAGTAAACTTGGTAAACTGTTTGTCCAGCTGGTACAAATTCATAATGAACAATCCCTCTGATGTCAAAAAAGGTTAGCAACATGGTTGCAACAAGTTTGCAAATTTAATTGTCAGACCTCCTATATCTCCAAGGGAAGCAAAAGAAAAAATAAACAAGTGGGACCGCATCGAACTAAAAAGTTTTTGCACTGCAAAGGAAACCATCAACAAAACGAAAAGACAGCCTATTGAATGGGAGAAGATATTCACCAATGATACATCTGATAAGTAATTAATATCCAAAATTTATAAAAAAACTTCATACAACTCAATACCAAAAAAATACATAACATAATTAACAAATTGGCAGAGGATCTGAACAGACATTTCTCCAAAAAGGACACACAAAGATGGCCAATAGAGATATGAAAAAATGCTCAATGTCACTAATCAGAGTGATGCATGTAAAAACTCCAACAAGATATCACCTCACAACTCTCAAAATGGCTATCATCCATAAATGAACAAAAAACAAGTGTTGGTGGATGCACAGAAAAGGGAACCCTCATACTTTGCTGGTGGTGTTTCAAATTGGTGCAGCCACTATAGAAAACAGTTTGGAGGTTCATCAAAAAATTAAAGATAGAACTACTTTATGACCCAGAAATTCCACTGTTGGGTATTTATCTGAAGAAACCCAAAACACTAATTCAAAAAGATATATGTGCCCCTATGTTCACTGAAGCACTATTTACAATAGCCCAGATATGGAAACAACCTATGTGCCCATCAATAGACATATGTACAATGGATTATTACTTAGCCATAAGAAAGAATGAAATCTTACCCTTTTCTGATAACATGGATGGACCTAGAATGTATTGTGCTAAGTGAAATAAGTCAGACTGAGAATGACAAATACCATATGATTTCACTTATATGTGGAATCTAAGGAACAAAACAAACCAACAAAAGAGAAATGCACTTATAGATACAGAGAACAAACTGATGATTGCTAGATGAAACAGGGGTTGGGGGTCTGGGTGAAAAAGGTGAAAGTATTAAGAAGTACAAATTGGTAGTTACAAAATAATTATGGGGATGTAGAGCACAGCATAGAGAATATAGTCGATAATGTTGCAACAACTATGTATCGTGCCAGGTGGGTACTAGACTAGTCAGGGGGATCACTGTATAAATTATATAAATGTCTATCCACTATGTTGTACACCTGAAACTAATATAAAATAATATTGAACATCAATAGTAACTGAAAAAAAAAAAGCAGAAATAGAGGCCTGACCAAAAAATAAACAAATAAGCTAATCACAGCTCTACCTTTGTTACACTGGCTTGATATTATTGATTGATAATGATAACTAGGATGACTGAATTATTACTGACTAGTGATCATCTGTGTCTTTCATTGTTTCAACTTCTTAGAATTGTGAGGTTTTCTTTCATATGTGCATACATAGTCTTATGTGTAGCAGCACATGTATGTTTCAAAATAATGGAGCATCAAAATGAAAGTCATTTAAAATAATTTTTAGGTAATATTTGAGATGTTGACATCAAGAGCAAGTTGGAAAATGAAAAATAGCATAGGGATTTTTTTTCCTTCTTAAATATGTCATCTTGTTAAGTTTAAAAAGTAATCCATATTTAGAGCTTATTTTGAAATCTATAAATGTATAGATCGAAATGGTAATTCCTGATGTGGTACTATAATTTTCATTATAAAAGCTATAAGAAACAGAATTTTGAAGAAAGATACCAATTATGAGCAAATTTAAATTTAGATACAATTTTCTTCTTTAAGACTCTTACACAATTACATAAATACAGTTATTATTTCATGTAGGGCCCTCAACAGAAGAAAAATGCTATTAAGTAAAAGTTCCATGTCATGAATTTGTATGCATAATTACCTGTCCATGTTGAAGTATGTGAAACATAATATTTTGCTACATTTCAATAGTTTTATTCAGTCTCAAATAAATATATTGCATGATTCCCATTGTCGTTAAGAAAAATAATAGAAGTAACAAAACAGTCCACTTTACTTCCTTCTAGGCTAATATCACAAAATTTACTGACCAACTATACAATATGTGTTTTAGAAAATTTTAAAACACTATGATGAGAAAAGCTGAGAGAATAGCCCAAACATTAAGTTTTGGAAGTTTTGTCTAATGTGCAATTTCATGAAAATAAGTAGATCAGCCATCTCCATTCTCAATTAGTGAGCAGCAGCCTAATTTAATAAGATAAAGTTCAGACTAGAAATAAAAAGATCCAGGATATTGTCTCAGCTTGCTTTGTAAGAGTGTGAACTTAGTTTGTGTTTTCAGAAATAATCCATCCTAGTTTCTTTATATATATTCATATTTGTTTTTCCACTCATACGTTTTGTTTATACTTTTTAATATATATTAACTTTATATTATATATTGATGTTATATTAAATAATATGTAATATGCCATAATATATACATTAATATGTAATACATAACTATATTATATAACATTA
Organism: Rhinolophus sinicus; assembly: GCF_036562045.2. NCBI lineage: Eukaryota > Metazoa > Chordata > Mammalia > Chiroptera > Rhinolophidae > Rhinolophus > Rhinolophus sinicus. The sequence continues at coordinate 38,682,073 of NC_133763.1, read as the reverse complement.
CATTATAAATTGTGCAATTATGTAAAAAAGAACAACCAACATAAACAGCTTAAAAACAAGCACAGCTAGGTAAGCATGAAACTGAAATGATTTAATCAGATACAGATGAATTTAGTAGTGATGGAGGAATACTTTTCCCATGAGTCCACAAATGATGTAGATGATGTTGGATCTGCCAGCAGTTTCTGGGTACAGGCCTGGATCGTGTCTCGTGAGACCGAAGAATGGAAACACTGACCCAGGAGAGGCAAAGAGTTTTAAAAACAGGATAGTTTATTGAAAGCAAAGAGTCAGAGCTCCCAAGCGGGAGGGTATCCCAAATGGGGCTGGCCCTGTGACTGAGGCAAAAGCTCTTACTTTTATACCACTTTTATACCTTCCCTTGCCTGTTTGAGGAAGGGGAGCTTTTTGAAGAAGGGAACTGGTGCCTTCTAATGAAATTCGTCTAGCTTTGTTCTGCTTGCCCATCCTACAGGAATTAGCAAAGTAATCCACTCTTATCTATCAGATCTGCTCCATTTGTCAGGCCACAAGAATTCTATGATTAACCTCAAGGCCTTGTTACATTTTGTCCTGGAGCGAAAGAGTGATTTCAAAACCTGGAGTTTTAGGATATGGCTGTCTTTTGCTTATTCCACCAGGGACCTCCCTGTTTACCCAGAGACATGGTAACTATCCTGTCTCAGTAGGATACAGAATAGTCAAATATTTATAAGTCAAATATTATTATTTATAATATTTATCTTTCAGTGAATGTGTTTTTGTTTTGTTTTTTCAGTGTACTTTATACAACAAATACGGTGTTGAATAATCAGGAAAGTCAGTAATCAGAAGTTATTTTAAAAAATTTCTGTAAGACACATGCATTTATTTATATTAAACGGATAGGTCTTGGTTAAAAAACCTAGTCTATTTATTCTTGTAAATCTCTATATTATTATGTCAACAGAATGTGAACTCTTTGACATACTCTTTATTGCCACATCAGCCATATATATGGCATCTATTGTACAATGCAAAACTGAAAGTGACTATTCTACAATATTCTATATTTTTTTGACTTTGTGAACAGTTTAAGTTCATGGAGGAAAATGACTTTATTTACAAGTTGACATCATTTGGTTTCACAGAAACTATTTCCCATCTAGGCAGCATGTCTAATGCATACTATGCATTTATATGTAGGTATAACATCATTCCAGCAGAAAGTTTATTGTAACTTCTACCTATTCCATTTACTCAGAGCATGAATAAAGTTTTCCTTATTTGTGGTAATAAATACTTCAAATTGTGATGTGCTCTATTGAACATGATTACAGTAAAAGTGAGAATTTACAACATCTATTGATTTTTCAAGTCATTTATAAAACCTTAATATATTTCTCATTAAAAAGTATGCATTCTAACTTTCTAACATAGAAAATTAATTTTTAACAAGGTTAACAATCTCCGTTATTCCAGTGTTAATCAATATCCCTTTAAGTTAAGCAATAATTAACTCAAAAAATATTCTTATATCATGATTACTTTACAATACTATTGAATTTAATAAAAATTATAGGAATTTCTGATTTCATGTCCTTTTGCATAAACATGAGTGGGGTCAATCTCCAGAAAAAGCATTAGGATATTTTAAAATGATTTTAGAAAGTTATGTGATGTGAAACAGTATTTTTAATAATTAGATATTAGCAGGTATTAAGTGTTTTGCCAGTAATAGCATCCACCTACATACCACATTTGCTGCATTCTAAATTTGTTAAAAACAACTTCCTAATGCCTGAGTTGATTTGTAAAAGGCGTATAATAAGAATATTTATGAACTGGAAACTGGTATTTTAAAAGAGAATTCATGTTTAGACAACTGAGCTGTTTTTCAAGAAATCAAAGTAAACTACAAACAGAAGTTAGAGAATACACACAGCAAGAAGGAGACACGTATAGGAAACAAAAAAGAAGACAAAGGCTTTTAGTTATGGAACAAAATTACAGAAAGTTTAAGAAAGAAGGTGCACAATCAGCGTAAATAATGTGACTCGTGTGTCATATAGTCTCATTTAACATGTTAGGATGTTAATGGTGTCTACAATAGAGGGTGCAGTGAGCAGGAATATATGAAAATATTTTTAGTAAAAAAGTAACATGATTGGAAGCTATGATCAACATGACTTAAAATTTATCAGATAAAATGTTCTTTCCATGAAAATCAGTAGTAATTAGAATAATTAACTAGAATATTATCAGAACAGATGCTTGTTTCTTTTTTTAAGTGTATTTATTAAATTTATTGGGGTAACATTGGTTTGTAAAATTATATAGGTTTCAAGTAAACATTTCTATAATACATCATCTATATATTGCATTATGTGTTCACCACCCGGAGTCAGTTCTCTTATTCCTTTGACCTATTAACTCATCAAAACAAGAAATTATTGTTTCAGGCAATTTTTGTTTCTTTTTTTCCCCTCATTATTTCTTTTTAGGACCATAATTTGTTTTAATCATTATGAAAAGATCTCTACAACCAGCAACACCCCGCTTGATAAAAGCTACAAGAACTCATTGATCCTTTTAATTATATTTACAGCAAGTTGCAGAGAAATTGTAAATCTATATCAAAGATCACTTCACATTAAACATGTTCCAATGAGTTAAAAATGCAGGGACTTATCAATCATACAATTCTTGATAAAACAGAAGAGGCAGTGTTCAAATAAATATCTATGAGAAAATTGCCATAGGCCTCTATTGACAGTATGCTTGAATGACACCAATTTCTTGTAAATGATACAAAATAGAACAAATGAAGGTTAGCAGATTTTGTTAGTATATTTATGAAAGCAAAAACATGATTACAATAATTGTGCCCCGATTGTCAACAGATTTTTAGTACTAATGATTAAGAATTATCATTGATGTAAATGACAAATGTTAGAATCTGTTATCTGTAAAATGATGAATGCCTAGAATATTTTAGATACTTGGGTGATATCAATCTTTTATTTTATTTTGAAAAATATTATTGTCTAAGAACGAAAGTTTTCTTGCTTTTGCTTGGGATTGTGAGACCTTAACCCTGTAGGCATACGTGGCATACAGAAAGCATAGTCAAAAGCAGTGAGAGGCAGTAAATACAGCTATCCCAGAAGGGAGAAAAGTACTTCAAACTCCTCAAAGCTATAGCTAATGGAGAACACTCCATCGGGATCAGTTGTGTACTTGTCTACCATTTAAGGAGCACCTACTGGGTGGTGGGCACTATCCTCGTAGCATTACAGAAAAACAAACAAACAAACAAAAAACAGTGAGAGGCAAGAGTAGAGTTAGAATAACATCCATTTGATTTAATGACACTTGTACAAATAATGCATAAATAGTGAAATACTTAGTATCGTATATTCATAAGTAGAAATCCATCATCTATGAATTCAAGATATAACCCCACCAGTTGCAATCCTCTGAGTTAAAGATATAATACAAGAAATTTAAAAACCTCATTGCAAGTCCTAAATAATAAAATAGAGGCAAACTTTGTCATTCCCAGCTTATTTAAAAAATGACTTAAAAAATGACTGTTAAAATCATTTTAACGCCCATATTAGTATTATGTAATTAGTATTTTTAAAAGTCAAGATGGGTATAACTAAGATAAATATAATTAGAACTATAGCATTGGTTGCATTTCTTCCTTGGTGAAGTCTTCAGTCATAATGAGCCACAGGCTCCTTTTTAAGCAGTCATCCCCTTGGAGAACCATCAATTATCAGGCTGGTTGTATCAATTTGCATTGAATTCCAGGTAAAGATTTTTATAATTTTACTAAGCCCTAGGAGAGAACATAGAGGAAATGCTCAGTCCAAATGTTTTACTATGTAACATTAAAAATGGGTGACAGACCAAAGCAAATGCTGAAAATAACATTCGCCCAAAGATGCTTTTGCTGTGGATCACCAGGAAACTGCAGCATTGGCATAAATTACATAATAGTGATTGTAGTTACCAATGTAGTAACCTAGCTAAGCTCACCTAGAATAGAAAGAAATTTGTTTGTTATTGATAAATGAGGGGAAAAGATATCAAGTAGATCAGAGAAGTGTCAGGTTTGAAATTTAAAGAAAATGCCCGAAAAATCCACTCACCCCCAGTTGGCACAATCATACGCCTGAAGCAAGTATCTAAGATTGAAACTTTCTAAAACTACAGGTGTCTAGCCAACCCTATATGAGCTCTTTTTCTCAGCCCAGAATAGATACCAGCAAATAATTTTAAAAAGGACTCAGAGATGGAAAACAAAAACAAACCAGAACTGGACCCTGGCAGCCAATATCAGAGTTTGGGATGTTTTGTTTCTCCCTGTTGGTATCAGATAAATGCTGCTAGCATTTGAAGAGTGGACTACAGATGTCTTATCATTCCCTTCACTTTGTCTCCCTTTGTCTCCCCTCTCTTAGTTTCTGACCTCAGCATGAAAAATGCTCCTCCGATCTGTACAATTTAATTTTATGCTCTTGACCTCACTTTGGCCTTTTCATTCGTTTGTTTGTGTTAAAGAGGAGTGTCCGCTCAGGCCTAACTGTAAATTGTAACCGGTCCGTGGTTACTGTGTTCAGATCCCGTTCTTAGTTCTAGTTAAACTGAGCTCCACGCATGTCACTGATTTGACTGCCTTTAGGATTGCTTGTCTGTATAAGACAGCTTCTCAATTCTGCTCTTAGATTTCAGGTGTCTAAGTCATACCCACCGCGTCTAGGGCTAAAAAGGGCAAAAGTCCTTGCCAGGGTTTAACCAACTTATGAATCCATAGACGCTTCTTTTCTGGATTCCTACACCTTTCCTGCTTCTTTCATTGTTGCTACTAAAGGAATTTCCCCTGAAATCTCATCCCAAATCCAAAAACCTTCTATTGAAGGAGGCAGAACAGAAATTGCGGAAAGAGTAAAATACTCCAGTCTTTCATTCAGAATTTACAGAACTATTATCAGCAGAAATTCAGAAGTTTTAGTTTCTGTTATAATTAGCTCATGATTCTTGATTTTCTGCCAATTGTACTTCAAAGCTAGGATTTAGGGGGAAGGAGCCATAAAAATTATTGTTGTTCCATATGCCCCAAGTCTAAAAGAATCCAGTGTAACAAATTAAATTAAATGCAAGATTTGGAACATCATGATAATAAGAAAATATATCAAACTTCCAGGGTAGATTTTTTAGAAAAACAAATTGTTAACTTCCACATGTATCACCACAACTCACCACTATATAGGGATACTATCTCTGTTAATGAAAGGATAGATAGCTGCTTCCACATTCATAAACTCACACATTGTTTAAATAACATTTCCCCCGTATATCTATTGTATATCTTATTTCATTGATGGAAACATAATATCTGTCCACCAAGTATCCTTTGGCAACTTTGAATTGTCTCTCATCATCTACACTATCAAACTCAGCAGAAATAGTTATGTCAGTATTTAGACATGCATTGTTGTAACTCAATATTAAGGATTCTATATACACCAGGTTTTAACTTCCATTATTATCCATACAGGATTATGATAACATTACATAGTCAACATTTATTGAAGATTTATTTAAGAATTGTCATGTACATAATAAAACTTCAATGTGTTTTTGTAAACAAAATAGCTGATATGGATCATTTTTAATAAATGGTTTGATGTCCAGAACACAAAGTAGGTCATCACATTCCTCTTAGAATTCAGTGCTAGGAAGAAAGACAAGCCCACCATTAATGAGGCCTGCTTTTTTTGTTATATAATTAAAACTATATAGTACATTGTATTTTCTTTTTGTGTTTGGTTGCAAAGAAACTCAGAATTACATTCTCTGACCTTTTTTTCTTAGCATAGATGTTCAAGTAAATTTACCTTTTTATTCCTCCCCTCTAGTTCCATTGTAATATGTAGATCATGGATTTTAATTTCACTGTGGTTTTTGATTTGCTGTACCTATAATTTTTATTATAAATTATATAAAATATATTTTTTTTAGAATTACATAGGCTACATTTTTTTAAGTAATAAGATGTTTCATATTTCTCTTTTCACAATGTATACTGTAGTTAAGAGGGTAGGAGGAAGGATGATAACTGGAGGAAGAAAAAACTTACTGCATTTTATACAAGGTAGACTTTTTGTTTAATCTTCTTATACAAATAAATAGAAGATGGTAGAAGTTATGTGCATAAATATGAGTGGAAAATTGTTAATTTGTAATGATAAGCAGAAATTGCTGCAAATTAGAAAAAGTGTGTTTGGTGCTATGAAAAGCAATTTGGGACATTATTCTAATATCAGTCCTCTGAGATAAAGACTTTTGTCAGTTGAATATAGCAAAAAAAAAAAAAAAAGTACATGAATAATCCCGACCGATACTAGTTTTGCTTGGAGAATTGAAAACAAATTACTGTCATTGAAAATGGTAGGTAAAAGGCTGGAGGGTTTGTTGAAGGAGAAAGAAATAGACAAAAGAAATGACAGGAATCTGTGACATGCTCAACATTTTCATATGTTATAAAACTATTCACATAATATCATATGCTAGTGCTAACAAGGCTCCTATATTCGTTTTGTATTTTAATATTTAAGCATTAGCCAAGGAAATAATCTACATTGTTATCAAAAAGAGAAGTAGAACATCATTAGACAGTGGGGGAAAAAAGCTTTGAGATGTTAGAAGAAGGCCACTGATTTTTAGAATAGTGATTGTACTGTCATGCACATTATAATTATCATCATGGCTGAAAAGAAGAGATGAGATTATATTTATCAAAATATATTGTTGTAAGCCTAATGGCTTAAATTATATAATTTTCAAATAATATAAAAATATGTCATATGCAAACATTTACATTAAGAAGTCTAATTTTCCTCATTTTAAAACTATTATGTCTCAGAGAAATTCATAAGAAGAGATCATAGCTGCTTTGAAAATCAAATGATAATGTCTTGGAAAATGAAAATGTACAAGTTAACAAAAAAGTGAGGTATATTTTAAAAGTCACATCCAAAGCCTCTAAAAACATGTTTGTGTTGCTACAATAGTTGTGTTCTAGTTTTTACATAACTGCCACCTTGACGAGACAAGTTTTACAGACACTTTGACACTTTAGGCATTTGTGGCCCATGAGATCTAATGATATTTGAACAATTCTTTCCAATAACAATTATATTGTATAAATATCTGTTTTCAAAATTCATTATTTTGAGTACATTTTACAATTTTACACACCAACTATTGTACATATAATTTTATTTATGTATATTTTTTACTGAGTAAAACTGTTAAAGACACAGTTTGTACAAATAACTACTACAGAATTTCTGCTTCTGAAGAATAACTTTTCTGAGAACAACTGTCCCAGTGGAGACAACTCTGAGACAATCAGTATTTGAAAAACTATATATCAAAATCATCTGGTTGAAGTTCAGAAGACAGTGAACAGATAAGGTAACAAGATCATAGGAACAATAGAAGCCTGGACAGGTTCTGTCTTTTCCCTTGAGGTACTTGTCAATTCTAAAATAGGTGCTGAGATGCAAAAAAAAAATGTGTTAGAGCTTTTTACAGGATTGTGGCTGGGATTAAAGAATTGGAGTTCCATGCACAAGAAAGAGGGCAAGAATGACTGACTTTTTTTTTTCTTTAATATTTTAAAATGTGTACTTTAATAAGTATAAAGTATATAAACAATTAGGTAAGCTTGTGGAGAAGCTGACCAACATACATAACTTAGGAGATACAAGTGTCTATCTAAATTTTCTATATTTCTTTTTTTTCTTTTACAGAATATTTATTAAAGTTGTTTAATGTACAATTTCTCATTTGTCATTTTGGAAGTCCTTTATTGTAAAGACCATTCTTTTGTCTGATGACAAACAGCAGCCACATTGTCAGTGATTATTCTGGACCTTCATGTTGGATAAATTCAATTTTTTCTTGAGATACAAGTTTCCTTCTGTATTTCTGAGGTAAGGTTTTTATTATTTCTGCAGTGTCTGGTGGACCCTGATGCATCAGCCAATCTGGTGATTTACTTTCCTTAGAATGCTGTGAAATTGAAGAAAAGTGAGATGGTAGTACTTTTGATCTCAAAACTTCTGATACATTGGGCTTAGGATTGTCTCTTCTGTCAGGGAACCTTATTAATGGAGTATGTGGCTTGACTACCTGTACGACCCTGCTGGCAGATGCCATTTTGTTGCCCATCATGACCCCTGAGAAGGGGCAGCTTCCGGGGCGCTCGCGAGCCGCAGCAATAACAGGAGTCAAAAGTACAGTTCTATAATACATCATTTATATTTAAGGCTTTGGAAGCAATAGGCCTTAGTGGGAATGGAAAACGGAATAATGTGGTGATCACACAGATTGAAGTACATCCTCCAGTCATCTCAATACCTAATTGAATAAAGGTTTTCAGTGCCTGAACTACCTCCAAAAAACAAGAGTTAATTATTTCTGAAGGAAGGTAACATAATCAAGGCATTTGAAGCATAATGATTTTTAAAAAATACTCAATATCTGGCATTCAATAAAGATATGTAAAAATAACAAAAATTCATAAGAAACAAGTAGAAAAAACAAACAATGGTGATGGAAACAAAGGTATCCAGATATTGGAGTTGTCATGCATGAACTTTCAAATAAATGTGATTGATATGTTTAAGATTTTTAAGTGACAAGATAGAGGATTTCAGAGAAAAACAAGGAATCAATGGAAATATTATAACTGGAAAACAAAAGCTAACAGTAAGATACAAGATGAACTTAAATGGCAGATTAGACAAATGAGAGGAGAGAATTTTGAATTGTATTACATGTCAAAAATAACTAACTAAATAAAATAATTCCAGAATGAAGCATAGAAAGAAAAGGATAAAACAACATGCCAAAAGAGACATCCCTTTTCAATTTTGACATGTAAAGACTCTGGAAGTATTCTGTCTTGTTTTTACAAAAGTAAAGCATTGAACACACCAACAAATCAAGTACTCTTCTTGGACCATCAGAAAATGGAGGTTGTGAAAGCAATTCACCACCTTGAAATCGGAAGAGACGGGCAAATTTAGTCACAACTAAAATTTGATTACTTAGAGCAGAAGCTTCTGAAGCTACCAACTGGTAGAAAGATTAAGAGGGTCATTCTGATAAATTGCTGGATGTGGTAACCCTACCAGATTCTTGTAGTAAAGATCCAGAACAATCTTCCTGTGGCTCTGGCAGGGAGACGGAGGAAGTAAACATTGTGAAATATTCCCAGAACAATCTCTACCGAAAGCCCTATTCTTTAGAGGAAAAGATTTAATGAGAGCTTCACTCCAACTGAGGGAAGAAATTTCCTCAAGCTCCAGCCCCCTCCAGCATCCCTTTCTCTGAGGAGATGAAGGATTTAGCACTACAGAGACACAGTGAAAGTTACAACCCAGAGACACAGGTCCACAAGAACACTGAGATTTAATCACAAGATTATAGAATGCCTCCCCAACCTCACACCCTAACACCACACCAACAGGGCTCCAGTATAATACAGTAGGTTGCTGCTGAAAGAGATGCAAGAGGCAGACTTTTTCTCTAAGGACGAGTACTTAGGGAAGAGCAAAGTTCTTAGTATCTCATCCTTTTTAATGCTGAATAATATCCCATTGCATGGCTGTACCACCGTTTGTGTATCTATTCACCTGTTGAAGGACAACTTAGCTGATTCCAGTTTTTAGTCATGTGAATAAGGCTGCTATACACAATTACATTTTTATGTGAAAGTAAGTTTAAATTAGTTGAGTAAATGCACAGGTGCACAATTGCTGGACCATATGGGAAAATATATTTAACCTTGCAAGAAACTAAAACTGTTTTCCAAAGTGGTTGTACAATATTGCAATCCCACCAGTAAAGAATGAGGGTTCTGTAGCTCCACATTCTCACCAACATTTGGTATAGCCAGGTTTTTTTATATGTTAGCTGTTCCGATAGGTACATATGGCAAGTTGTTTTGATTTCGATTGACTAATGACAAATGATCTGGAGAATCTTTTCATATGCTTATTTGTCATCTTTATACCTTAATTGATGAAGTGTCCATTCAGATCTTTTGTCCATTTTAAAAATTGCTATTTCCTCATTGTAGAGTTTTGCTTTTTTTTTTTCAAAATATAAAATTTGTTTTTATATTTTGAATCCCACTCCATCACCAGATATGTCTTTTATAAATACTTTCTTCCATTTTGTGGCTTGTCTATTTATTTTCTTGACAGTGTCTTTCACAGAGAACAGTTTTAATTTTAATCAAGTCCAACTTAATGATTTGTTATGTATCCTTAGGTAAGGGTTGTACACAGTAATTTCCTTCCAAAGAGTACAGTATGGAAAGTGGAAAAAATAATAACTGTAGGATGGGAAAATCTGACAAACACTACCTCCCCCAGAGATAATGTTATTAAAATGTACGCTTGATGTGATCTGATGATAATGGCACTTCTGTGGTCTAACTCCAAAAAAGTATATAACCCAATGTAATCATGAGTAAAGCACTATACACATTACAAGTGAGGAATTTTTTTTATAAAATTCCTGACAAATACTTCCCAAGATTGCCAAGCTTATCAAATGAAAGAAAAGAACATATCTTAAGAAACTGCCACATCCAAGAAGAGCCTTTATAGAGCCATGACAACTATATACTATGTGACAACTTGAATGAGGTGCTGGAACAGAAAAAGAGCATTTAGTAAAACTAAAGGAAATATGAATAGAGAATGGTCTTTAGTTAATAGTACTGCATCAACACTAATTCATTAATTGTAACAAATGTACCATACTTACTTAAGATGTTAAAAATATGGTAAACTGTGTTTAAGGTATATTGGAATTCTCTGTACTATTTTCACAATTTTTCTATAAATGAAAAACTGTGCCAAATAGAAAGTTTATTAAAAACTACCAAAACAAAAGCAGAGATTAAGATAGTGGATAAAGGGCACAAAGGAATTTAGCATTATCTTTCCTTGATTTGATTAAAGGATACATAAATGCTTCTACTTTGTGAAAATTTATAGAACTGTACAGTTTTGGTATATCCCTTTTTTAGTCTTTATATTATACTTCAGTTAAAGGTTTATCAATAAAAAGAAAGCATAAAGATGATTACCAGTTGAATTTACAGAGCACAGACCTATGAAAATAAATCCTTGCATTGTAAACAAATTGTGGAACCAGGCCTACTTTCACATTGAGTCCCTAACTTGTCAAAACATTAAGCAATTGTCAGTGCCAAAAGTGAAGATAACAGGTCTTCAGAGTATAGACTGAATATCTGCATGAATCCTGTGGGACTTTCAAGGTCCTTTCTTCACTCTGCATATTCAGAAGACACCCATTCCACAATATTTGCAGATGATATTTATAGTTCTTGACATAAGAAGACCTAAATTCATGTAGAGTCAAAACTTGAAAATAAAATACCCGATTTCCCTTTGTCCATTAAACTATAATACCATAAAAATCATTGAATCTTCTCTAACAAAAAATACCAGAAAACCACTCTGTTGAAATATTGACAAATATAGAAACATAAATCTATGGATACTGATATTTTTGGATCCACTAATAAATCAAGTAAAGACCCTAACATAAAAAATTAACACTCAATTTTGAGCATGTTTGCATTGATATTTACTATTAGGAAAAAGATCAAGTGACTATGGAAGTTAGTGAAAATTTATTTGCGGTAGAAATTCTTCCTACCCTGTAATAATGATGCCCTGTGCAGCCTTCTGTTGCAGATGCTTCATTGGCTTTTCCTTTGAGCATAATCACTCCTGACTGTGGTAATAGAGGATCCCAGAAATGGTAAAAATTGGCCCTGTGTTCAGTTTAGTTAATCCCAATTTCAAGCAATACCTAAAATTTAAACCACATCATTTACACCTAAATCTCCAAAATATGTGGATCCTTTTAAGGGAAACTACCGGCAAATGTGTCTTCTCTTTAATAACAATGTACTCCTTGTGGACTACAGATACTTATCAAAATAATTTCCCAACATCCAAGATTAAAGTAAAAATATCTTATGAGAATTTAGATATTCTTTTAATGTATTATAGCTCTATACAAAGAGATGCCAACTAATTTATGAATGAAAAACACCCTTTAAATTCAGAATCAACCTCAACCAGGGAAGGTGAGTTTTGTCCACACTCCTGATATCAACATGACTCTCAACTTGGCCTGAGGTCACTTAACAAATGTGTTTTCTTTTTGTTTGTTTGTTTTTGTGTTTTTTTAAGATATGGACACCATATTAATTCATATGAGTAAGTCAGTTTTCTAACTCTCTACTAAACTTTATAGACAGTCAGAGATAAAATGTATATTCCTATTTGACAATAGAACCAGAATACCTCTCCATGGTAATGACTGCACTCCTTATTGATGCCATCCCGAAGCATATAAAAACCATCCAATGTGCATCTGATCAGTCCTGGACGGGAATATTTCACCGTTCTTAGGAATCACTGTTATGATTTCTGGGTTATGCTTAGATCTTCCTCACCATATGATTAGACTCATGTTTGCACTTAGATTCTCCTAGTACTTCAGGTTTTTTTGATAATATTTAATTCTTGATTCTATCTAAAATTATTAATTTATAATTATAAAGAGTTATACTAAATTATTGAGTTAGAGATACCATTCCAGATGGACAGCCTCTCTGGCAACTTCACGTATTCTTTTTTTTTTTAACTTTTTTGAATTAGTTTTAGGTGCACAAAACAATGTAATAGTTAGACATTTATTATTTATATTCTTTACACAGTGCCAACCCTGCACCCCACATCCAACACCCCTCTGATATCACACACAGCCATTATATTTCCACTGTCTCTATTCCTAATGCTGTACTCTGCTTATTATAAATATATATAAATATATATATATATATATATATATATATATATATATATATATATATATATAAAATTGTAGTTCACATTCATTATTCTTCAGCTTCAGCTTCAGATATATGGTGCAGTGATCAGGCATCTACATAATCCCTGAGGTGGTCTCCCTAATGAGACAGGTGTCCAACGGATACCCTACAAAATCTTTACATGATTGGTGACATTCCCTATATTGACTTTCATATCCCTCTGGCCATCTTGTGGTTACCGACTGTGCTTTCTAATCCCCTCACTTTCCCCCTTATCCCTACACCCTCTCCCATCTAGCAACCCTCAGTTTTTCCTCTATGTCTCTGAGACTGTTTCTGACTAGTTCATTCATTTATTCTTTTCTTTAGATTCCACATATAAGTGAGATCATATGGCATTTGTCTTTCTCTGCCTGACTTATTTCACTTAAAGTAACGTTCTCTAGTTCCACCCATATTGTTGCAGATGGTAAGATTTTATTCTTCTTTATGGCTGCATAATACTCCGTTGTATAAATGTACCACAGTTTCTTAATCCAGTCATTTACACATGGGCCTTTCGGTTGTTTCCATGTCTTGGCTATTGTGTATAGTGCTGCGATAAACATAGGGATGCATACATTTTTTTTGAATTAGAGTTTTGGATTTCTCCAGATAGAAACTAGGAGTGGAATTACTGGGTAATAAGGTAGTTCCATTTTCAGTTTTTTGAGATACCTCCATACTGTTTTCCATAGTGGCTGCACCAATCTGCAATCTCACCAACAGTGCACAAGGGTTCCCTTTTCTCCACATCGTCACTGGCACTTGTTTGTTGATTTTTTTTTTAATTTTTTTTTTAATTAAAGTTAATTGGGGTGACAATTGTTAGTAAAGTTACATAGATTTCAGGTGTACAATTCTGTATTACATCATCTATAAATCCCATTGTGTGTTCATCAGCCAGATTCAGTTCTCCTTCCATCACCATATATTTGATCCCCCTTACACTCATCTACCACCCCCCACCCCCCTTACCCTCTGGTAGCCACTAAGCTATTGTCTGTGCCTATGAGTTTTTGTTTCTCATTTGTTTCTCTTGTTCTTTTGTTGTTTTTGGTTTATATACCACATACCAGTGAAATCATATAGTTCTCTGCTTTTTCTGTCTGACTTATTTCACTTAGCATTATAATCTCAAAGATACATCCATGTTGTCACAAATGTTCCTGTATCATCTTTTCTTACCGCCGAATAGTATTCCATTGTGTATATATACCACAACTTCTTTATCCATTCATCTATGGAAGGACATTTTGGTTGTTTTCATGTCTTGGCCACCGTAAATAAAGCTGCAATGAACATTGGAGCACACGTGTCTTTATGGATAAATGTTTTCAGATTTTTTGGGTAGATACCCAGGAGAGGGATTGCTGGGTCATATGGTAATTATATTCATAATTTTTTGAGGAACCTCTACACTGCCTTCCATAGTGGCTGCACCAATTTGCATTCCCACCAACAGTGTATGAGGGTTCCTTTTCTCCACAGCCTCTCCAACACTTGTTACTATTTGTCTTGTTTATGATAGCCATTCTAACTGGAGTGAGGTGGTATCTCATTGTGGTTTTGATTCGCATTTCTCTGATGATACGTGATGTTGAGCATTTTTTCTTATGTCTATTTGCCATTTGCATATCCTCTTTGGAGAAATGTCTCTTCAGGTAATCTGCCCATTTTTCCACTGGGTTGTTTGTTTTTTTGTTGTTGAGTTGCATGAGTTCCTTGTATAGTTTGAATATTAACCCCTTATTGGAGGCACTGTTTGCAAAAATCTTCTCCCATTCAGTTGGTTGCCTCTTTATTTTGTCGATGGTTTCTTTGCTGTGCAGAAGCTTTTAAGTTTGATATAGTCCCATTCATTTATTTTAGCTTTTACTTCCATTGCCTTTGGAGTCAAATTCATAAAACGCTCTTTGAACCTAAGGTCCATAAGTTTAGTACCTATGTTTTCTTCTATGCAGTTTATCGTGCCAGGTCTTATGCTTAAATCTTTGATCCATTTTGAATTAATTTTGGTACATGGTGACAGATAGCAGTCCAGCTTCATTCTTTTGCATGTGGCTTTACAATTCTCCCATCACCGTTTTTTGACGAGGCTGTCTTTTCTCCATTGCATGTTTTTTGCTTCTTTGTCAAAAATCATCTGTCCATATTTATGTGGTTTTATTTCTGAGGTCTCAATTCTATTCCATTGGTCTATGTGTCTGTTTTTCTGCCAATACCATGCTGTTTTGATTATTGTAGCCCTGTACTACAAGCTAAAGTCAGGGAGTATGATACCTCCAGCATTGTTCTTTTTTCTTAAGATTGCTTTGGCTATTTGGGGACTTTTGTGGTTCCAAACAAATCTGATGATTTTTTGTTCTATTTCTTTTAAAAATGCCATTGGGATTTTGATGGGGATTCCATTAAATCTATATTGTTTTGGGTAATATGGCCATTTTAACTATGTTGATACTTCCAATCCATGGGCACGGAATGTCTTTCCATTTCTTTGTGTCTTCTTCAATTTCTTTTAAAAATGTCTTCTAGTTTTCAGCATATAGGTCTTTCACATCCTTGGTTAAGTTTATTCCTGGGTATTTTATTCTATTTGCTGCAATTGCAAAAGGAATTTTTTAAATTCCTTTTCTGAGATTTCATTGTTAGTATATAGGAATGCAATGGACTTTTGTACATTGATTTTGTAGCCGGCAACTTTACTGTATTCGTTGATTGTTTCTAATAGCTTTTTGGTGGAGTCTTTAGGGTTTTCTATATATAGCATCATGTCATCTGCAAAGAGTGACAATTTAACTTCTTCGTTCCCAATTTGGATGCCTTTTATTTCTTTCTCTTGCCTGATTGCTCTGGCAAGGACTTCCAATACTCTATTGAAAAGCAGAGGTGATGGGGGACAGCTCTGTCGTACTCCTGAACGTAGAGCAAAGGGCTTCAGTTTTTCACCATTAATTATGAGATTAGCTGAGTGTTTGGCATATATGGCCTTTATTATGTTAAGGTATTTTCCTTCTATACCTATTTTATTAAGTGTTGTAATCATAAATGGATGTTGTATCTTGTCAAATGCTTTTTCTGCATCAGTTGATATAATCATATGATTTTTGTTCTTTATTTTGTTTATGTGATGTATCACATTGATGGATTTGCATACATTGAACCATGCTTGTGCCCTGGGGATGAACCCCACTTGGTCGTGATGAATAATTTTTTTAATGCATTGTTGCATTTGATTTGCTAGAATTTTGTTTAGGATTTTTGTATCTGTATTCATCAGAGATATTGGTCTGTAGTTCTCTTTTTTCGTGTTGTCCTTACGAGGTTTTGGTATCAGGGTAATGTTGACCTCATAAAATGAATTAGGGAGTACTGTTTCTTCTTCAATTTTTTGGAAGAGTTTGAGCAGGATTGGTATTAGATCCTCTTTGAAGGTTTGGTAGAATTCACTAGTGAAGCCATCTGGTCCCGGACTTTTGCTTTTGGGAAGGTTTTGGGTGACTGTTTCAATTTTGTTACTAGTGATCGGTCTGTTTAGATTTTCCAGTTCTTCATGGGTCAGCCATGGAAGGCTATATGTTAATAAGAGTTTGTCCATTTCTTCTAGGTTATTGAATTTGGTGGCATATAGTCCTTCATAGTATTCTTGGATGATCCTTTGTATTTCTGTGGTGTCCGTCATAACTTCCCCTTTTTCATTTCTGATTTTGTTAATTAGTGTCTTCTGTCTTTTTGTCTTAGTGAATCTAGCCACGGGTTTGTCAATTTTGTTAACCTTTTCAAAGAACAAGCTCTTTGTCACATTAATTTTTTCTATTGTTTTTTTGTTCTCTATTTCATTTAGTTCTGCTCTGATTTTCGTCATTTCCTTTCTTCTGCTGACCTTGGGTTTCACTTGTTCCTCTGTTTCTAATTCTTTAAAGTGTAACATGAGGTAATTTATTTGGGATTTTTCTTGTTTCTTGAGATAAGCCCGTAATGATATAAATTTCCCTCTTAAAACTGCTTTCGCTGCATCCCGAAAATTTTGGTAGGATGTATTTTCATTGTCATTTGTTTCTATGTATCTTTTGATCTCTTCTCTAATTTCTTCTTTGACCCAGTCATTCTTTAAAAGTATGTTGTTTAATCTCCATGTATTTTTGTTTTCTCCTGCTTTCTTTTTGCAGTTGATATCTAATTTCAAAGCCTTGTGATCAGAGAATATGCTTGGTATGATTTCAATCTTATTAAATTTGCTTAGGTTGATTTTATGTTGCAATATATGGTCTATAGTTGAGAATGTTCCATGTACAATAGAAAAAACGTATAGTCTGATGTTTTAGAGTGAAGTGCTCTATATATGTCAATTATATCCATTTCATCTAATGTGTCATTTAGGGCTGCTATTTCGTTATTTATTTTCTGTTTGGATGATCTATCCATTGCAGTCAATGATGTACTTAAGTCCCCTAGTATAATTGTGTTTGGTCAATTTCTCCCTTTAGTTCTGTTAGTAGTTACTTGGTATATTTTGGTGCTCCCTGATTGGGGCCATAACTATTGATGACTGTTATGTCTTCTTGTTGTATAGTGCGCTTTACCATTATGAAATGTCCATCTTTGTCTCTTGTTATCTTTTTCACCCTGAAGTCTGTTTCATCTGATATCATTATGGCTACACCTGATTTTCTCTGGGTACCAATTTCTTGAATGTCAATTTCCACCCTTTCACTTTGAGTCTATGCTTGTCCTTGTAGCTGAGATGTGTCTCTTGGAGACAGCATATGGTTGGGTTTAGTTTTTGGATCCAATCTGCTACTCTGTGCCTTTTTATTGGTGAGTTCAGTCCATTTACATTTAGGGTGATTATTGATATGTGAGGATTTCCTGTCATTCTATCTTTAGTTTTCTGGTAAGGCTGTGTCTCCATTGTTTCTTTGCCTTTTGTTGTTGTCTATTATTTCTGTGTGGTGGTATTCTATGATGTTTCCCTCTGTTTCTTCTTTTATTACAGTATATATTTCAGTTCTGGATTTTTTTTGAGTGGTTACCCTTAAGTTTATGTAAAAGAAAGTTTGATATTTAGAGTATTCCATTTTCTTCAGCACGCTTACTTTCTCCATTCCCATATTCCGGTTCAGGCCTTTACTCTCCCCCTTTTTATGTTTTGATTGCCACAAATTGTCCCTGTTGATGGTGGTCGAATAGCCTCCTTTAGTATTTCCTGTAGTGCAGGTCATGTATTAGAAAATTCCCTTAGCTTCTGTATGTCTGGAAAGGTCTTTATTCCTCCTTCATATCTAAAGGATATCTTTGCTGGATATATTATTCTTCGATCATGATTTCTCTCTTTCAATAGTTTGAATATTTGGTTCCACTCCCTCCTGGCTTGTAGAGTTTCAGCTGAAAAATCTGATGATAATCTAATGTGCTTTCCTTTGTAGGTTACCATCTTCTTTTCCCTGGCTGCCTTGAGGATTCTTTCGTTGTCATTGATTTTAGACAGCTTCAATACAATGTGCCTTGGAGAAGGCCTGTTGGGGTTGAGGTAATTAGGTGTTCTATTTGCTTCTTGGATTCGAGGATCCAGTTCTGTCCACAAGTTTGGGAAGTTCTCATCAACAATTTGTTTGAATATATTCCCTGTTCCCTTCTCTCTTACTTCCCCTTCTGGTATGCCCATTATTCTTATATTGCTCATTCTGATGGAGTCAGAAAGTTCTTGTAGAGTTCTTTCATTTCTTTGAAGTCTCAAGTCTCTTTCTTCTTCCATCTGTGTAATTTCCAGGTTTCTATCTTCGATGTCACTCATTCTTTCCTCCATCTGGTCAACTCTACTACCTAAACTGGTTATTTCATTCTTAATTTCTTCTATGGAATTCTTAATCTCCAGAAATTCCATTTGGTTCTTTTTTAAAATTTCAATCTCTTTTGTAAAATGCTCATGTTTTTCTTTGATTGTGTTTCTGAGTTCATTAAATTGCCTTTCTGTGTTTTTCTGCATCTTGTTGAGTTTTTTCAGAACTGCAATCTTGAATTCTCTGTCATTTACGTCACATATTTCCATATCTTTAAGTTCCTTTTCTGGAGACTTCACTTTCTTTCTGAGCTGTCTTGTTGCCTTTGTTATTCATGGCAATTACTGATTTATTATTTCTCTTCCTAGACATCTACAGGAGTGGCTTCTGCAACAGGTTGATAGGAAGAGGTCTTTCTTTTGTTTTCCAGTACTTCTTGGTAGAATGTTTTATTTTCTCTCTGACTGCAGCTTTTTTTTCCTCTCACATGGTAGTGCTATGTTTCCTCTGCACTATTCCAGCTTCTCACACAATGGGGGGATTCCCTGGGAGATGGTCTTCTACTCTGTTAATAGTTCGCCTGGGTCACAGGGCGCAGTGTCCGTGTGGGTATACGGGGAGCTTTTGAAGTTCCAATGCTCTTCCTGCACCAGATTCAGAGCCCATATGTTTCAGCAGTTCTGTTTATTCCTGCAGGGATCTGCCCAGATAGGTGGGGCCAGGGGCAGGTGAGTTGTGAGAGGTGGCCCACAGCAATGGCGGAGACCACCACCACAGCCAGTCCTGCTTCCACAGCTCCCTCCCCTTTGCCAGAACTGGTTGGGCTCGGACTCTTTGTCTCCAGTCCACAGTTCTCAGAACAGCAAATATTCTGTTCTTTTGCTCTGACACTGCTACTGTTCTGCTTCTACCATGGGGCAGGTGGGAGTGAGGTGAGCTCTGTGAGGGTAGGGAGGGGTTGGCTAGTCTCAGTGCCTAAGGCTTCGTTCTCTGCTAGGCAGTGAGGGCTTAGACCACTGTTTTCAGCCTTCTTCTCTCAGTTTTTTCTCTGAGGTCTCTGCCGTGAGCATTAGGTTCAGCCGTGTCATATGCTGTCCCCTCAGCCCTGCGGGCCATAAGCGAAGCCCTAGCAGTCCGAGTTCTTCCCTCTCCCGCAGCTGCGGTAGTTCCGGGAAGCAGCGAGCTCGGAGCACTGAGCTAGGTCTGCGTCCTGAGCCCCTGCTGCTTCATGTCCACACTTCTTTCTTCCCTCCTCCCCTGCTCACGCAATTTGTCCACCTTTAGGTGAATTCAGTAGTGAGACTCTTTGTCTTGCCTGTCTGCTGTGCAGTGAGTCCTTTGTGAAGTTATAGTTTTTCAATTTGTTGTAATTCCAGCGGAGATTTTCAGAGGCTTATCTCACACCGCCATTTGATGACCCAATGTTTGTTGGTTTATTGATGATAGCCATTTTGACTGGGGTGAGGTAGTATCTCATTGTGGTTTTTATTTGCCTTTCTCTAATGATTAGTGAGGTTGAGATTTTTTTCATATGTCTGTTTGCCATCTTTATGTCCTTTTTAGAAAAATGTCTCTTCATGTCTTCTGTCCATTTTTAAATTGGATTGTTTGTTGTTGTTTTTGGAGTTGAGTTGAGTGAGTTTTTCATAAATTTGGGATATTAACCCCTTATCAGATATATCATTGGCAAATATCTTCTCCCATTCAGTAGGATCCATTTTTGTTTTATTAATGGTTTCCATTGCTGTGAAAAAACTTTTTAGTTTGATGTAATCCCACATTTATTTTTTCTCTTACTTCCCTTGCACAAGGGGATATATCAATAAAAATCTTACTCGGGGTAATGTCTGTAAACTTTCTTTCTATAGTTTCTTCTAGAAATTTTATGGTTTCAGATCTTACATTTAAGTCGTTAATCCATTTTGAATTTATTCTCATATATGGTATAAGGAGGTTGGGCTTGGACTCTTTGTCTCCGTTCCACAGTTCTCAGCTTCAGTTTTTTTGCATGTGTCTGTCCAGGTTTCTCAGCAACATTTATTGAATAGACTGTCTTTACCGCACCATAAATTCTTGCTTCCATTGTTGTAGATTAAATGACCATATAGGCCTGGATTTATTTCTGGGCTCTCTATTCTGTTCCATTGATCTATGTGTCTGTTTTTATGCCAGTACCATTCTGTTTTGATTACTGTTGCCTTGCAGTATAATTTGATGTCAGGTATCATTATACCACCCACTTTGTTCTTATTTCTCAAGATTGCCAAGGCTATCCAGGGTCTTTTATGGTTCCATATAAATTTTAGGATTATATGTTCTATTTCTGTGAAAAATGTCCTTGGAACTTTGATAGGAATTGTGTTGAATCTGTATATTGCCTTAAGCAGTATGGACATTTTAACTATATTAATTCTTCCTATCCATGAGCATGGTATGTGTTTCCATCTATTTGTATCCTCTTTAATTTCTCTCTTCAGTGTCTTATAATTTTCTGAGTACAGATCTTTTACTTCTTTGGTTAAATTTATTCCTAGGTATTTTATAATCTTTGAAGCAATTGTAAATGGGATTGTTTTCTTAATTTCTCTTCTGATATTATTGGTATATTGGTATATATTCACTTATTTTGCTGTTGTTTTTCCAGATCCCTTAAGTGTGAAGATAAACTGTTGATTAGTGATTTTTCTTGTTTCTTTAGGTAGACCTGCAATACTATGAATTTCCCTCTTAGAACTGCTGTCACTGCATCCCATAGATTTTGGGTCATTGTATTTTCATTTTCGTTTGTCTCCAGACATCTTTTGATTTCTTCCTTGATCTCATGGTTGACCCATTCATTATTTAATAACATGTTGTTCAGCCTCCATGAACTTTTGTGTCTTCCAGTTTTTTTTCCTGTAGTTAATTTCTAATTTCATAGCACTGTGGTCAGAGAAGACAATTGGTATGATTTCAATTTTCTTAAATTTATCAGAAATTTGTGTTGTGACCTAACATGTGGCCTATCTTGGAAAATGTTTCATGTGCGCTTGAGAAGAACGTGTGTTCTGCAGCTGTGGGGTGAAATGCTCTGAAAATATCGATTAACTCCAACTGGTCCAGTATGTCACTTAAGGCCGTTGTTTCCTTGTTGATTTTCTGTCTGGAAGACCTGTCCCTTGCTGTCAGAGGTGTATTGAAGTCCCCTACTATGATAGTGTTACTGTTGATCTCTGTCTTTATGTCAGTCAATGTCTGTTTTATATATTTAGGTGCTTCTATGTTGGATGCATAGGTGTTTACTAGGGTTATGTCCTCTTGTTGGATCGATCCCTTTATTATTATGTAGTGCCCATCTTTGTCTTTTAATATATTCTTCATTTTAAAGTCTATTTCGTCAGATATAAGTATTGCAACCCCAGCTTTTTTGTCATTTTCATTTGCATGAAATATCTTACTCCAACCCTTCACTTTCAGCCTGTGTGTGTCTTTTGATCAGAGGTGAGTCTCTTGTATACAGCATATACAAGGGTCTTGCTTTCTTATCCACTCAACCACTCTATGTCCTTTGATTGGAGCATTTAATCCATTTACATTTAAAGTAATTATTGATAGGTACATAGTTACTGCCTTTTATTTTATTTTATTTGTAGTTAGGTTATTTTCCTCTTTCTTCTGTTTACAGAAGCTCTTTTAATATTTCCTGCAATGTTGTCTTGGTGGTAATCAATTCCTTTAGCTTATTCTTTTCTGGGAAGCTCTTTATCTCTCCTTCAATTTTAATTGATAGTCTTGCTGGATAAAGCAATCTAGGTTGTAGGCCTTTGTTTTCCATCACTTTGAGTATCTCCTGCCACTCCCTCCTGGCCTGCAATATTTCTGTAGAAAAGTCATTTGATAGCCTTGTAGGAGTTCCCTTGTATGTAACCAGCTGTCTTTCTCTTGCTGCTTTAGGATTCTCTCTTTGTCTTTAAACTTTGTCATTTTAACTATAATGTGTCTTGGTGTGAACCTGTTTGGGTTTTTCCTGGTTAGAATTCTCTCACTTCCTGGGCTTGTATGTCAGTTTCCTTCACCAGGTTAGGGAAGTTTTCGGATATTATTACTTCAAATATATTCGTGATCCCTTGCTTCCTCTCTTCACCTTCTGGTATTCCTGTGATGCGAATGTTGTTGTACTTGATGTTATCCCAGTGGTCTCTTAAAACCATTTTCATTGTTTTTTATTCTTTTTTCTTTTTGTTGTTCCATTTGGGTGATCTCTGCTAACTTGTCTTCTAAGTCGCTGATTTGATCCTCTGCTTCATCTAACCTGCTGGTAATTCCTTCAAGTGTGTTCTTTATTTCAGTAATTGTGTTCTTTAGTTCTGTTTGTTCATTATGATTTCTCTATCCTTCTTTATGTCGTCACTAAGCTCCTTGAACATTTTTATCCTCAGTGTTCTGAACTCTGTCTCTGATAGGTTGGTTACCTCTATTTCATTTTATTCCAATTCGGGAGGTTTCTTCTCTTCTTTTATTTGGGACATGTTTCTTTGTTTCCCCATTCTGGCTGACTCTCTGTGTTTGCTTCAATGTACTAGGTAGATCACTTTGAGTTCTTGGTTTTTGCTGGGTTATCTTATGTAGTATGTGACCTTTATATTTGACTTGCACCACTTCCCTATTCTCCCGTGCATGTGCTCCAAAGGTGACTCTTGTGTTGTGTATATTGTCCTGTTAAAGTTGATCTTTAATTTCTTTTGGCTTGTCAGTAGGTGGGATTGACTCCTAGGCTGACTAGTTGCGAGACTTGGCTCTGCCCACAGTGGATGACCTGCTGCGTGAGGGTTGACTACTCAAATGAGGCTTGACCCCTATGGGCTCTTGTTCCTGTAGAGAATTCCCTCTGGGTGTGTCACTTGTAGGTCAAACCCGGTAATACTCTGGTTTGGACTGGAATTGGCCTCTGGGTGTGTTGAATCTTGTGCCTCTTAGGTTGGGCCCTGGTGTAGGGCAACTTCAGAACAAAGCAAGTCACCAGCACAACAACAACAACAACAACAAAGAAAAAAGCAAATACACTCACATGTAAAAACAACCAATAACCTTCACTCAACACTGGCAAAAATATCAAAACTACAAAAACAAAAGAAAACAAAAAAGCAGTGCCAGTCTTGGCTTAAGCCCACCAAGTAATCTCCAGGTTGTCCTTTGCTACACCAGAGTCCTCTGTGTCTTGTGCAGGCACAGCTGGTCACCTGATGCCCAGATTGACCCTGGGACTGCAGTTCTAGATGAATGGGGCTATGGGGTCTGGATGGTAGTCTTTACAATGTCAGTGCAGTTTCTGCTCTTGCCTGCACATATGCACACTGAGAGTAACATAACCAGCCCTGTTCCCAGGTCTCCAGAGTCTTAAGGCACTTCTTCCATGTGTGTGTGTGTGGGGGGGGGGGGGGGGCAGGAGATTTCTGAGCTGCTAAAAGCCCAGAGCTGTGTCTGCCGCCTACTGCTGACCCCTGGGAGTGTCTCTGCATTTGTAATTGCCCTGCCCTAGGCAGGCCAGAAAAGGTGGGGGCTGGGGATGAAGCAGTCTTCTCTCTCCCAGCCCAGCAGTGTCACACTCTTCCCAGCCTCTTCCCTGGGTCAGAGCTGCAGGCTGGGTCTTCCCAGATCCTGAGTGCTACTGCTCCTCTGTAACCTTACACTACACCTCAGTTCAGGCGCCAGCTTAAGTCTCTGGAAGGTCTAGGGTAGGATTGGGAGAGTGGGGGGCCCAGGTATGGAGTTTACGTCTTTTGTCCAACCTAGGGCCCAGCTGGAGGTCTTAGCTGAAGTTACTGCCTCAAATGCTGGATATGCTGCTCTCTCGGTGGGAGAGATCAGATGTGGAATACAGGGAAAGAGCCCACCTCCTGGCTCTTGTAGGCTCTGTTCTGTCCTGGGTCCCCCTGCATCTCTGCAGTGACGGATTCGGGCCATGTCTCCACTCTGCTCCCTTTCCTCTTTCCTTGTTCGCCCAATTTGCCCACCTTCAAGTAATCCTAGTACGAGACTCTTAGCTGTTCTGTGTGATGAGCAGAGTCCTTTGATGGGTTATAGATGTTCAATTTGTGGTAAGTTCCATAGAACTCCAGAAGACCACCTTGCTGCCGCCATTCCCATGACGTCCAACAAGTGTTTAATTGAGAGTATGTTACATAAGCTAGGTTAGACCATAAAGGGCTAGTACAGGTACAGGGGTTTTGAAATAAACACTTATGCACAATTAAGGTTTGCTTTGAGTCTAGTTTAAGAACCAAACAGAAAACAAGCAATGCAAAGATATGTACCTGAGGAGTATATATGTTAGTATGTATGCATTCCAAACTCAACAAGGGAAAAAGCACTCTGTTTCATTAGGGAATGTACTGTGAAGCAGTTCTACAATTATGGCATATTCCATGAGGTTATAACATTTAATTATGTTACATTATTTTTTCTCTTTAGTTTTTCCACTTTAGAACACTCAAATTATTCTCTAGTTTTAACATTAATGGGTTAGTTTTGGTTTAAATATGTTATCATTCTCTTAGTGCATAATAGGGTAGGAAAATAAGGGTGGAAATTTAACTTGAGCGATATTCACAGCTTGCATATGCTTAAGCCAATCGACATCTAAAAAGCTTCTTCAGTCCAACTGACCTTCCTGCATGCACTTGCGCACTTAGTTTGTGTTATTTCTAATCATTTGACATTTTTCATTGTAGAATCTATTAAATGAAAATTGATAAGATTCATTGTTAGAAGATGCAAAGTTTTTACTGAAAAGTATTAGAGCTATGGCAGACAATAAGATTAAAATGATGCAATCGTATCACAGATTTTTTTTTATGATTATATTATCCATGGGACTTTATTTTCTTTCAGAAGATATGTGATCAAGGCACTGAATGTATTCAGGTTATTTTAGGAAATTTTCAATTTTCAATGGACTGTCCAGAATACAGATTACTAATGCTGCTAAATTATATGTCCAATTTACTGTATCAAATATACTGAAGATTACACCAATTATAATAAAATCAGGAATATTCTAATATTGCCACTGTTAATTATATTAAGCATTTTTCACATATGGGAATTTTATTATAAATTATCAACATCATATAACATGAAACCCCAAAGTAGTCACTTTATATGGGGGTCTTACAAATGAGTTTCATTGCATGAACCCAGTGAAATAAAATACTTTCTCAAACTCATTTTGTTAAACTATATACTATCATTTTTTTCTTTCTACATATCATTTTGTATCTGCATTTGTACATAGCAAAATAGTCCCATGAGTGTTTTGTTTTCTATTCCAAACCTGTAGCTAAGACTGTTTCTAAAACTGTTGCATATGAAACATTTCCTCAAACTGATGTTAACAGAAAAGATATTAAAGGTTGCTTCTACAAATGAGAACTGGTATTGATTTTTATAAATAGGGTTCTACTGAGCTTTTCACGTGTTCAGTCATTAACCAGAGTATTTGGATTATGCAGCTTTTATGATTCTTTCAGCACATGTAATCTGATTTAATTTTAGCATTCTCATTGATTTCAAGGGGTGTCACAGAGGGCAGAGGGATGTACTGGGTTGACAGAGTTCAGCATATGGCATCCAATTAGAGACACCAGAGAATGTCAGTACTTTCTCATTTATAAAAAAGAAAAACACTCTAATGCTATTTATTCCTGAGAGAAGAATACATCTAAGATTCCACCCCAAGGCTTTTATGGAATACCTCTTTTTAACATATTTTATCAAAGTAGACTGAGTGAGTTATATAAAAGTAGTTTTTAAAATTTTTAAATAGTAATTAATACCTATAATGACGAGAACATTGGATTTGGTACCAGACAATATTTTTTACCATCAATATGTTAAACTGGGATAATTTACTTAAACATTCTGAGCCTCAATTTCTCATTGGAAAACTAAAAACGACAACTATCTCATAAGGCTTGCAGTAGTTTCCTAGGGCTGATGTGACAAAGTACCAGAGACTGGATGGCTTTAATGCAGCAAATTGTCTCACAGTTCTGGAGGCTAGAGGTACAAAATAAAGGTTTCAGCAGTATCACTCTCTCTGAAACATGTGGGGGAGGATCCTTCTCTGCCTTTCTCCTTGGTGTCTCCTGGTGGTTTGCCAGCTATCCTTGGTGTCCTATGGCTGTGGTTGCATCAGTCCAATCTCTGCCCCCATTGCCACGTGCTGTTCTCCCTGTGTGTCTCTATCTCTGTGTTTCTTCTCTTCCAATAAGGACACAAGTCATATTGAATTAAGGGCCCACTCTACTCAGTATGAACTCATTTTAACTGATTACATGAAGCAATTTTATTTAGGTCATATTCTAAGATACTGGACTTAGAACTTCTATATAGCCTTTTGGGGGCACAATTTAACCCATAACAGAGTTGGAGTAAGGATTAAAAAAAAATGATAAAAAATTTCTTGCATAGTATCCAGTAATAGTAGCTTCTTGGTAAACATTTAAAAAGAGTTTAGAAGAGAAAGTTTAAAATAAATAAAATCACCTGAATCTTGGGCCAAGCAGGAGTCCTAATAATGATAACGTCAGATCAAAGGAAGGAGCTGGCCAGCTAAAGGGTGATTCCAGAGATTCAATAACTTATGGTACGGGCAGGGGACCACTAGGTTAGCGATTACAGGACACACATTGGAGCCGTTTGCATATATCTCTTAAGAAATCTGGGAAATTTTTACAGAATGACATCTTAGTCCTCGTATCACTGTGGTTCAATAGATTTAGGTAGAAGAAGTATGTTACAGAGTTAATGTTTTCATAAAGTTCCATTGTTTCTGATACCCAGCGAGGTTTGAGAACCACTAAGTAACCCGGTTTCCCCAAAAAAACATGTTACTGAATCTTACATATGTTAAGTGAAGAGTTTTCAATGTGAAGATAGTTTGTTACTTTAAGAATGTAATTCTCCTTTAGAGTTCTTCCTAGTTTTCATGTCAAGATTTTGCATATTGTTTAACAACTCAGATTTCATGCCCTCTCACTATTGAAGAATATGGTACCATATTAAGGTAAATAAGCTAAAGCAAAAAGAATTAAGTCTGTAGCTAGAGTCAGAGAGAAGTAGTGACAGATAACCAGACCTTAATGGAAAAGCAAACCTACAGAATCTGGATAAAAGAAGAACGTAAGGTAAAATGCCTCTGAGAAGCATATAGATTTCCAGATTGCTTTCTTTGTTCTGTGCCTCTGGGAGACTGAAACTTCCCTACAGAGATCTTATTGTGGATTATCCAGAGACTGTTAAAAATGTGGGTATATGGATTAGTGGTTAATAGGTACAGTTAAGAACTTGAACACCCTACAGGCAGGGACAAATCAAAAATTGTGGGACCAGAAACTCATACTATTTGAGGGGCTTTTAACAAAAACAATAATATAAAATTATGAATAAAAATAGATTTAACACTGAATATTTTATTAGAATAAGTGAAAAAAATCCACAATTAACAAGTTTAAAAATGCTGGTAAATATTAAGGGATCACAAAGTTTAGAAAATGATATATATATATTGACTGCCTGACAAACTTCTATAATAATTCTTCACAAGAAGGAAAATAAAACCAACAAACTGAAAAAAAAACTGAAAAAATTTGAAAAAATTGTGTATGTAAATATATATACACAATTTTATATCATATTATATATTACAGAATTACGTACAAATATATGCATGTATTTTGTCAGGCCAAAGTGAAATAAGTCAATACAAAATGTTCTTAAATTTAAAAATGAATTAAATACCGAGCATAAGAATCATTAATTAATGGGGTTTTAGAGAAATTTTTCAGGGCATGCATAAATGATGAAAATGACTGACATTTGCTGCCTGATGGCCATCTGCAGCTCTAAAAACAATTCTCAATTACTAAGCCTGATTTTCTCTTCTACATTCAATAATGAAGTTGTTCACCAAAGCCTCCCTGGCATTTTACTCCTATTATGCATTTCTATCCACAGCACAATAATGTGCTTTACTCAATTCCATAGGCTTATCTATTCTTTTTTTCCTTTTTTCCTTTTGCGTTGTCTGCTCACTGTACAGTTATTTTCATGAAAGAATCAAAGGAACAGTTGTTGAACAAACATTAGTTGAGTATTAAAAAAAGAGTTTAAATTCAGGACACAAAACAAAAATAACTGATATTAATAAACTATTTTTACAATACAACTTTTTGAATAAAACAGACGTACTCCTTTATTCTATATACATTTCCTCTAGAGATTTTACTTTTGCCTTAAGTGAAAAATGTGAACTAATAAATAACAGAAAGCAAATTATGAAGCAGGGGTTTATTTTCTCTAATCATGTAGAACATTTTGCTGTTCACAGATTCCACATGAAAAGTTTCAATTCTCTGTCTCACATGAATATGTCTGTAGATCTGTGTACATTTTAAGTCTTTGAACAATTTAGTAAATAGCAAATTAACCATTTTAGAAGGCATAGTATCAGGACACGATCCAATTAAATCAAAGAGAGAAGAAATAACATACCTCCGCAGGCGAAGGTAATTATTATCTACCCCGTCCCTAGGCATCGTCATGAGAGCATGAACTGCTTTGGGTGATTTTATGTTCCACATAATACAGGTCCACTTCAACTTGTTCATACAATGAAATACATTGATGCTTTTGTCAGATTTGATACCAGTGGACATATCAGCTTTGCCCAGATCCACTGCCAACACTTAAAACTATTGTCGTATTGTTTCTTTCTTCTATGCATTTGCAACATTCTGCGGCACCAGTGGGAGATTGAAATCGTGCCATTGTTGTCTCCTAAGCACGGAACAAAAAGCCTGATGCGGGATAGAAAAAGTGTGACTTGGTCATGATGGATTTGGGGCTTTTCTGGTACTATGTAATATAATTGAAAATACTACATTTTTATGAGATGTAATTTCTATTTGGGATGGATTCTCTGTTAAAAGTAATAAACAAATGGCTCGGGTCCTGTAATGGATTTACATGATTTCTGGGACAAGTCAGAGTTGAGGCATGCCAGTGTGACAGCATTTCTACTATTGCTTTTATACAACGTATTTGAAATATTCGTTTATGTATTGTCTTCCACTGAACTGTGCTCTCTAAAAGAAAAAGAATCATGTGTTGGCTACCATGAGCTTAGTCTGTGACCCACAGCACACACTTAAACAAACAAACAAAAAAAAACAACAAAACAAAACAAAAAACAAAGAGTGCTGAGATGGTTCAAAGATATTTTAATTAAAAAAAAGAGACATCAACAGAGATTCTTGATATACTTAGTCCTTAAATAAATTCAACAAAATAAACCTCTGCTTTTGTCTTATTTATTTTCCACAATTATCTAAGGCATGGCTCTGAAAATTTATTGAATTAATTTCAACTTTCAGGATAGACTCTTCTTCCACTTTTCAGTTGCAAAATTCAAATCCTGGTAGAACAAACTAGAAGGCCTATTTCTGTGTGGTTGCTCAAATGCCTTTTACTTATGTCATGCCTTTAGCCAATGTTAGGTTGTACAGAGTTCAAAATACAAATTATATTTTGGGCTCACCACACTTATTGTTCTAGTCCAAACACAAAATCAATAGATTTGGGGATAGCAGATTTTTCTTTCAGTTCCTAAAAGTAAAAATTTAAGTCAGAAAACACATATTTAGTAAAAATACTAATCCTTATAAACTTGAGGACTTACACACATTACCAAGTTCCACTGAGGCACCACCTAACACCTATGTGAATAGTTGTTTTTGTCAGTGGCATTATATTGGCTCCTCTGTGGCTGTCTGGCTGCTGCTCCATGACTTGGGTTCAGTCATTCAAGAGAAGCTAATATATAATGTGCCAGGAAGCATGCTAGGTATTAGGTATCCAAAGACAAAACCTAATTTTGTAGGGGAAAAAAGAAAAGTAAGTAGTTAACAATGATATAGACTACCCTGAAGAATTTATATGTTCCCTAAATATATCCTAAACCCAACAACTCTTTTCTCTGTTTATTAATACCATTATTTCTCCATGCAAACTATGACTTACTTGAAATACTAAACTGGATTCTAGCAGTTTCTTCTGTCCCCACCATTTTTTTCCCTACGCGTTTTAGCTAGAGTTACGTTAAATAGGCAAAACTGAAAATTTCGTGCAACTATAAACTCTCCAAATGATTAAGCATTGTTTTTGGGTAAACTTCTAAGTTAAACATACACTATATAAGGTTCTATATTATTTGGCTCTGTCTTCCTGTTTCACCTCATCCTCTGATACACATGCATTTGTTTTCTGTGCCCAGGCCACTTAGACTTTTTCTCTGGTCCATGATTATTCAAAGTTGCCTCCCACCTCTCCACCATGGCATGTGCTGTTTCTCTGCCTCACAGGATTGTGAAAGGCTCTGAGGTTTCCACAGGGTAATGTATAGGCACCTAACATAACGAGTAGTAAATGCCATCAGGAAACACTTGTTAAATATTCTTTTTGTTCCTTTCCATAATACCAATATAGTATAGTCAAGGTCTTCTGGGTAATAATTTGGGAACTAAATGAACAATCGGCAATGAGACAGAAAAAAATTAATAGATGATGGTGGTAGAGAATGAGGAACAAGAGTAAGGTGTATAAATAGGGTTCTTGCTTTGGGAAATTGAAGGTACTTTAGTTGGGCCCATGTTCTCTTTTTTTACCCACTATTCTTTTAAAAATATTTACTCAACCTCATTTTTTCCAAAGGGCTCACTTACACTTATTTATCTTAGCATGATAATCTCAAGATCCATCCATGTTGTCGCAAAAGGTGCTATTTCATCTTTTCTTATGGCAGAATAGTATTCCATTGTGTATATAAACCACATCTTCTTTATCCAATCATCTATTGAAGGACACTTTAGTTGTTTCTATGTCTTGGCCACTGTAAATAAAGCTGCAATAAACATCAGAGCACATATATTTTTATGGATAAATGTTTTCAGATTTGGTGGGTATATACCCAGGAGAGGGATTGCTGAGTCATGGTAATTCTATTTTTAATTTTTTGAGGAACCTTCAAACTTCCTTCCACAGCAGAATCTTCTTGCTTTTCAAAATTGATTCCTAGAAAAAAATTTTAGCTTCTTGTTCATGCAAAGTTTCTAAAGAGTCTAAAGCCATTAATACCATATCAAACTTTGTTTCAGATCTGGTTGATTGTTAAGGAATATTTATAGAGTTGTCTTGCTATAAGAAAGTGATGTGCTAGACACGAGTCTCTCTGAAGCGGTACATGGTATTGAGATTCAGCTAAAACAGAAGTAATGACCCTTATTTAGCTAAGTGTTTGAACGAGAACTGTGTCATGTACAGATGTATTTTTAGCAAGAATCAAATTCAAATTTAAAAAAAAAAGATGTCAGATGCCATAAAATAATCTGAAACAAAATCAGGCATGTGGCATAGCATGACATTTAAAAAATAATATCCACTAATGTTTTTTTAGCTTTAATAAAAATGTCTTGAGCATAAATTTAAAGCTTATAAGCTTATGTTTCAGAAGCTATGTGTTCCTTTCTCTTTTGGAAGATTAGCTTGTTGCAATACTAATACTGAATCACTCAAGAGGCTTAAGTACAATTAAGTTTTTTCCCTAAAGTTAGTGGAAACTATAAAACAGAAAACTTGTTATAATTCTTTATACAAAATCCTCACCTCCGCAGTGAGAGTGGTGTCTTCAAAGGCTCCTAGCATGTCATGAAAGATGTCTGCAGTGTACCATGCACTATAGACATGACATTAAAATAGATGCTCACAATTCTATACACAGAGGTGAATGGACATTTGATGAATGGAGAGTTCATCACTCATCCCACAATATATTCCGATTCCAATGAGCAAAGGGGTTGGCTACCTGGACTTTTTAATTTGAGCCTGTTTGTGACAGCTCTAGTACCAGATTCACTCGTGTTTATAACAGATAAGGCTTTGGAGCATTGCATTATTTTATAACAGTGTAAGATGACAGTATCTCAAGTATCTGGCAATGTCACACAAATTGTGTATTAAAAATAATTATTTTATCTCATTATTATGTTTTAGTAATTTTCATGGGTTTATTTTGTTTTTCTATTGGAAATAATTTAAATAGTATTCTTCTTTATGGTTTTCTAGTCATTATTATTAGCAATTATAATACTTTGCCAAGGACAGGTCATTTTAAGCTAAGTAATTGGAGGTGACTTTAAATTAAAATGAACATAGATTTTTATTTACTATCACAGTAATTTTCGTTAGTTATTTGCAATGTGCAATGATTGAAAAAGCTAGTTGTTCTGAAAATTATGCTAAAAGTTTAGGCGTGGCTGTGCATTATTCAAAGTTGATAAAAGAATAAATTAATGAGAATGTTGTATATCTGTGTGCCAGTTTTTCCCCATTAATAATGTCCATGATTTAATAATAGCATGTATTTAAATATCTCCTTTTCTTTAATACTTAACCTATTATTACTTTGCTGTTACATATAAAGGACAGAATTAAGATTATTTGTTTTTGTAGAAATTTATTTTAATAATTCTCTCACATATTAGATTTATATTCATAAATTAAAATGTTTCTTTGTTCCAGTAAAATTCTATGAACATTATCACTATTTTAAATGTATCTGAGGTATATGAATTTTTGCCTTTTAATTTTCAAATACATATTAAATGACTAAATGAATTTGCTAAATTCCTCCCAGAAAACTCATTTAAGAGTGACTATAATCTACTTGGATGTAATCTAAATATTGGTAAGCATTGTGGTGTTCCCCAAATAATATTTTAACAATTCAAAAATATCACATGTAAATATAAATGAGTTTGATCAAGTGGTGAAGTAATTAGTAAAGATATCACAGAAATTCATCTTCTAAAAATCCCCTTAGGAGGAATCATGGAATTTCTTCCATCTTCCACTTTACAAACGTGGGTATAACATTATAGGATTGGAAGGAAGGATCAACTTCTGGAAAAATTCATGCAAAGCAGTGTTTTGATAATTTCAAAGCAAGTGGGGCTGTGTGGAAAGGGTGACCATCAGACCTTGGCTGAAAAATTGGCTCAGTACAAAATCACAAAGTTGTGAAACATCGGGACCTGCAAACCCTTTGTGAAGCTCTAAACATGGTTTAGAAATTGAGTGTATCTCTTTGTCAAGTAGCTCAGATCCTTTAGGCAATAGTTAGGTATTCCATTCTTACATATGGAATTTTAAACCGCCAAGTTTCTAGCCATCTATAATTTTAGAAAACATGGTTTCCAGCGCTATGTACTTTTTGTTAATTAACAAAAGCAGTTTTTTTATGTTAGCTATATTTTAATAAAAACCTCAAAACATAAAACAATAACAAACAAACAAAAAAAGCAGTTTTTATAGGTTCACACAGAACATGAAATTGAAAGAGGTTATCCAAGAATTATGTAAGGACTTTACTTGAATTCGAGCAATGTGGATTTTACTGCCAACCTGATTTATAATGACTTCAAAAAGGAATGAGTGTTATCAATACTTAAATATTTAATATAGTTTAAAAATATAAGAAAATTTAATTGATTGACTTAAAATAAAACAAGAGCATTAATTCAATGTAACTAAATTTCTGAATAGAGTAACATCATTTGCTTATAAGATAGACTTGAAAATTTATGGAGAGTTAGTTTAAATGATGCTTATTTGTAACTTTACTAAATTTAATAATAATTCCACAGCACAAGTAGCCATGTGTACTTTTTTTTTTTAATCAAACGCTGCCCTAAAGGACAACCAAAGCTCATATTAATAGAAATCCAGGAAAATAAACTTTCTTAAATATTATCTAGAAATTCTTATTTTCTGGGAAGTTCCAAATTTATCTTATTAGATTAGAAGCTTCTTGGGTTCTCTTTACTTAACATCATTTGCCTGAGTTCTTTAAGTTTCTTATCCCAGTGCATGACTGATACCCCAAGTGTTTTCTGTAGTACAATCAGATGTAGGAGAATACTAGATTTTGAACAGGAGATGCTGGCTTAGTTTTTCTGTAGCTATATCATAAGCACGAAAGAAAAAAGAACAAGAA
Organism: Rhinolophus sinicus; assembly: GCF_036562045.2. Taxonomy (NCBI): domain Eukaryota; kingdom Metazoa; phylum Chordata; class Mammalia; order Chiroptera; family Rhinolophidae; genus Rhinolophus; species Rhinolophus sinicus. The sequence continues at coordinate 38,647,218 of NC_133763.1, read as the reverse complement.
AATGTGGCGCTGAGATATGCTCAAAATATTTATTTGGGGAAGTTAAACAATTACTTAGACACTGTTGCTGAGACACGTAATGCAAGGGCTAGATAAAACATGTAGTCTTGAAGCTGGTTCAGCAGGCTGATACTAGCATAAAGTAGCTTTGGGGGGAGATATTAAAAACCTGTTCTCCATCCTGGAGCCAGCAGATGATGAGTATGCTGCTGAAGGTTTGTTCTTTGTCCTGTGACTGGTGAGAGTGCAAAAACAGAATTGCTTTTCATCATTCGACAGAAACGACCTGGCCAATTTAGAGACTTAGGAATGGGGCTGAAACGGTTTACGTTTCAAAGAACAAATTCCATTCTATGTGATTGTGGTAAAATGCATATTTTAATATCTTAATATAATTAAATGAGCTTAAGTATGCCAAAGAAAAGAAAAGAATATATTCTGCTTTTCCACATGAACTGATAAAGTAGCAATGATTATAGTTTGGCAGTTAACATTCTTATTCAAAATTATCAACAATACAGTAATCTGATAAACAGATTTTCAAGGATTGCCTTCAACTCTTTTCAAGGATTCCTAAATTCTAGTGTGGAACTATTAGTATAGACCAGGAGTCTGCAAATGTTTTTCTGTAAAGGTTGGATAGTAAATATTTTAGGTTTTATGTGCCATAAATGTGTATCCCAAGTATTCAACTCTGCTGTCGTAGTGTAAAAGAACCACAGACAGTACGCAAGCAGATGTTCCAATAAAGCTATTTACAAAAACAGGCAAAGGGCCTGCATTGCTATGCAGGCCATAGTTTGCTGAACTTGATCTAGAAAACTGGTCAGGAAGTCATCACAGGAAATCTAGTCCCTGAGTTCTCAGAAATTCAAAATAGGATGCACATACTTCTTTATATTAGAAAGAAAGCTTAACTGAATATAAAACACCTGACCCATTCTTTTAATAAGCATCTTAGAAATAGGTCTCTACTTTCTGCAGATATTAAACATTGTGAGAAGTATGTCAACGTGAGGTGTTTTGTCTTGACTTTTCAGTTTATGAGTCGCTAACGGTATGAGAGATACTCTTCCTGATACTGTCCCTGGTCCTCCAGAGTGACACTCTCTAAATAGGCTGCTTTGTCATATGCATTTAAACAGGGTGGATAGTGATTTTAGTGATTCTTAAACATTTGTTTTCTTACTATCTGGCTTTCCTTCCAATTTCTCTACCTGAAACTTTATTTGTGCTTTGCATTCTTTTCCTTTAAAATGCCCCGAATTATAATGGTTTCAGTCCTTATAACATCTCCATCGATTGTTGTCCTCAAAATAATCATTGTTTTCCATCATTGTGCTTCTTTACTTATGTTATAATTTAATATATGTCTCCCAGAGAGAGCAAAAAGTCTGTATCTTTGTAGCCACCATTCTATCCTAAGGGCCTGAAACAGAACCTGAATCTGGCCTAACAGGAATGTGGAGTAAATGTTTTCTGGATGAATGAGTATCACTTTAGATAACGAGCTTACTTTTCTTCCATACACAATTTTCTATTTAGTTAAAAGTATCACAGACACAGATATAGTAAGTTCTTTCAAATATATTTTCCATAGAATTGCAGGTAAAGCAGCTTATGACTATTCAGCATAACATTGCATTAGAGATAACATTTGTTGTAGAGGCAGGATTACTCTGAGATACCTGTGCTTGTAAACCCTTTACAGAAAGTAAGATGTATTTCTTCAGAGATCCTTTCCTTAATAGGATTTCAGGCAGCTTTTGGTAGCTGCTAAAATAAATTGCTTTTAAACATGGATGTCATATCACATTAAATGGGGTTATGAGTTGATATCTACTGTGTGCTACAATATATACCTCACCCTATCACAGATTTAATCCTGGATTACAAAGAGAAATTCTTCCCTGATCTTCCCTCCAACCTACTTTCCCTTCTCTTCTTGAAAATGTGAGCTTCTCAAATGACATATGACTAGAAGAAACCATTATAAGCATCTACTGTTTTGCCTGCTCTACAGTAATTTGGTTCTGCATTAATAACTCTCACTTCATAATCTCTCATAAACTCTGTTTAAATGCGTATGTCTTATATAGGGTTGCTTATTTCATGAAGGAATGTTTGGTGGTCCAAATTCTGTTTCCTCATATGGCTTAAAGAGTTGGTACTGGACAAATTGTAGAGATGGTCTGTCAACTTGGTCCTCAACATTCCTTCCCTCCTTCTCCAGCTTACTACCATAAGTAGTAAGAATATTTGGGTTTGTAACCATCAATTCAAGAGTATATCAACATCTACGTAATCTCAGAATCGAGTGGAGAGGGCAGTCATATTCATAGATAATTACAATTCAATGTAATCGATTCTGTATGAGAAATTGAAATTATATATGAAATTGTGGAGAAAAAACACACAGAAATTTAACTAAATTCGGATATTCAGGAAATACTTGACAGAGAAGAAATGATAGTTCAAATGTTTTAAAATGTTGGAGAAATAGGTGAGAGGACATTTTGACTGAATTAGCAGGGCCGTTTCAGGAATGAGAAGTTCAAAGTCCCTAAAGAAAATTACAAAACTGGCAATGAAAGAGTTACCAGATTTTAAAGGGTCTTTGAAGTCCTGCTAAGAAGTTTAGATATTACCTGTAGACAACAGGGAAACTGATGAATTAAGCAGAAAAATATATGAAAAAAGGTTTTATTTTCTCGTTAATTAATATATTTTTTATGAAGAAGCATATGACAGTTATGTAGAGAATACAGTTAAATGATGAGTCCTAAGTTGCAATATTCCAGGTAAGCAATGAGGAGGCCTGAACTAACCCTGAGCTATAAAGATACAAAGGAGGAGCAGAGTGCAAAGATATTGATAGTGGTATGCTAGCAAAGGTTTAACTAGCTCACAAAAACACCTGATTTGTTCCATTTGAAAACTTCTGTGGTATATAAATGCCCCCACCATGGCAATTTAAAACTATCTTATCACCTCAAACTGCATTATCATGGAATGCAGAATTGGGAAGAGAGGCATGCAGTAAGCTCTCCCGAGCTAGTACAGTCGGCTCCAGCACAACACGGCATGTTTCTGAGGTACAATCCATGTAACGTGGAAGTGGATGGAATGCAGTATATGATAGAAAATCACTTTTATATAAACCCCAGATTTTAAGTTTAGGAAAGAAAATGTATCAATAGTTTATGGTTTGTGTTTTATTCTCAGATGGCTTTGCTCTCTTCTAAAAAAAAAGAAGAAAAGAAAAAAATCATCATAGTAAAATTAATGCTTGCTAAAAGAAACCTTTCAAATGTTTGCATTTAAACTGATGTCCTCAAGACACATACTATCTTCACTTAGAGGCATATAGACAACAATACAAGGAATTTCAGTAAAGGACATCTGTTGAAAGTTTACCCAAGCTACTCCATAATACTGCTGCCTGGGCGTCCATTTTGTGTGGCCAAGCAGCCTGCAGGGGCCTTTCCTGAAGAGTATGAACTAGATAATAGCCACAGAGTCACAAGTAAATGTAAGCTTCTGATAATGACTCCCTCAGCAATGCCTTTGTAATTGTTTTTTTGTTGTTGTTGTTTTTGTTTTTTTAATTAAAGTTTATTGGGGTGACAATTATTAGTAAAGTTACATAAATTTCAGGTGTACAATTCTGTAATACATCATCTATATATCACATTGTATGCTCACCACCCAGAGTCGGTTCTCTTTCTATTACCATATATTTGATCCCCTTTACCTTCATCTGCCACCTCCCTCTCCCTCCTAAGTGGGAGCAATGCCTTCGTGATAAGCATCCTTCCTGCCTCCCTGGGTCTTCCTCTTGTGTGCCTCTTAGAAAACGGTATATAAACCCAAAACAACGAAAGAACAAGACAAATGAGAAACAAAAACTCATAGACACAGACAGTAGTTTAGTGGTTACCAGAGGGTAAAGGGGGAGGGGGTCATAGATGAGGGTAAAGGGGATCAAATATATGGTGATGGAAGGAGAACTGACTCTGGGTGGTGAACACACAATGGGATTTAGAGATGATGTAATACAGAATTGTACACCTGAAATCTATGTAACTTTACTAACAATTGTCACCCCAATAAACTTTAATTGAAAAAGAAAAGAAAAGAGAAGAGAAGAGAAAAGAGAAGAGAAGAGAAGAGAAGAGAAGAGAAGAGAAGAGAAGAAAAGAAAAGAAAAGAAAAGAAAAGAAAAGAAAAGAAAAGAAAAGAAAAGAAAAGAAAAGAAAAAGGAAAAGAAAAGAAATAAGAAAAGAAAGACTCCCCACAAGGTTACCAAAACCCTGCTCTTTTAGGTTTGAATTAACAAATACAGCCTTAGCCCAGGAACGCCAAAACACTTTACACACGGACCCTAGTGCATGCTTGTGCTACTTACTTTCTGTCTGCACCTGGCTTGATCTTCTCATGTGGTCCCTCCAGGTGTGCTGTGTACCGCCTCCAGGACCTGTGAGTAATAAACTTCTCTGTTTCACTTTCCCTTTGCAATCTTTTGTTGAACCATGGCTCACCATCCAGCACCCTGACACCCTTGGGCTCTATTTACCAAATATTAATTTAACAAAATCACAACATCCGTTGAGGAATGTTTTGTGTTGAGAATAAGAAACTTTAGGCACACTCAATGATTTAACCCAGATCAAGAATCCCTAATCCAGCCATCTCTAATTATCAAGGACATTATTGAAAGTTAAAAGAAGCTTTCTTTACTTCAGATATCTTCAAAGATTTTAGTATGCTAATTTACTTTCTGAAACTAAAGCAAGAATAGACTATAATATTTTCCAAAAGTAATGGGAGAAAGATTCAGTTTTTACTGAGTGTCTTGAATGGCCAGTATTCTAGGTAAGAATTGATGTAAATTCTTCTTCCTATTTGAGTCAGCATTCTCTGTATTACTAATTCCAAAATTAAGTACCTTACTTATCTTTAAATTATGAATAAATATGATTTTATTGACCTAGTTCAACAAATTATAAAAGTTTGGATACTTGCAAGTCTATATGAAAATCAATTGATAGACGTGTAATTTGAACTATGGAAACTACATATAAAACATTATTAGATGCTCTAATGTAAATATTACCACTACAAAAATATATCATCCAAGGAGTATTGTGAGAGATAAGTTGGGAAGACATTTTCTCCACAGACCACATTATAAATGAATGAATAGGTTGGATTTGAAAGTAAAAACGTTCAAAAACAGGTGATCAGGTGAGATACATAAAAATTGACTCTCAATACATCTAAAAGTATACCCATGATGACGGGATAGTACCTTGTCTGAGGGAATAATATATTCATAGAAGGCGGTGTGCAGCATAGAGTATAAAAAAAAGAGCTCATGTGCCATTTTTTTTTTTCTGGATGAAAATTAATAGGAGCAAAGAAACAAAATAGGAATTAAGCACAAGCTAAGTAATTTATTAATATTTTCTCCTCTAATTCTACAATACCCCTATGAGTTACATGTAGTATTGTTTCTATTTTTCTTATGAAGAAATTCAATTTGGGGAATTAAATACTTGATATATGATTCTGTAAGGATCATAAATGTTAATGCTCTTAATCACTGTATTCCACTCATAGTCTTATTAAAAGCAAGACAAATATTCTGCTTTTTAAAATATATATATAATAATCCATGTATCCAACGAATGATATAAATTTTAAGTGGATAAGCTGATACATTTTCTTCATGAATGACTATCCCAACAATTTTCAACACAAGCACTTTTTTTTTCTGTCCAGTCCTTCCTCTTGACATATCCCTTTGAATTCTGTTGATCCTACTCTCTCTCTCTGTCTCTCTGTCTCTCTCTCTCTCTCTCTATATATATATATATATATACACACACATATATATATACACAATAATGTATATATACTATACTATATATTGTGTATATAATATATAATATATGTCCTGCTTTGATTGTTACTTCTTTTTGTTGACTATTGTAACTTTTCTATTATCTTTTCTTGTTTTTCTGTTCTTGGCCCTTATTTAATTCACTCTTTGAGTTTGCTAAATGTATGGTTTGTTCTAATTTTTCAAAATTATTTTGGGGAAAGATACTTTGCAAATATTCAACATAATAAAACACCATGTACACTAGTGTGGGCAAATGTGTGAACCTATAGGAAATATATCTGCCTTGAGTACAGCAAAATGATGTTACCCATGAACCTATTCCAGAAAAACCAGTTATCAATGTTGAAAAAAGACAAATGTCTCACAGCTATATTCATCAGAAATAACATTTATGATTGGTTTTTGACCATTAGTATCCACTGATTGTTCAAAAAATGAAACATAGAAAGACTTTCCACCTAGTAGTAATGCTTTAAAGCCAACTTATATTTGAGGAATTATTTGCCTGGTCTGTAAAACAGCACAGTGTATATATTCTGACATTTATAAATCCAGCTCCCAAGTAGATTATCCAGATAATTAAAGGTAAATCTCGCTATGGAATTTAGAATACATTTGCTTGACACTGTTTTCATGATATTAAATAAATTCAGTCAAAATTTGTGGCCATGCAGCAGCCTACCCATCTGTCTCCTTGAACCTGCCCCCAAAGAAAGGAGAGTCTGTGAGACGGATCCTTTCAGGGACTTTGCTTCACCTTTGTGTTTGCACCTTATGTCTCCCTGTTTGGCCCCAAAAAGATGGCTGGTCAGCTAATGACAAGTAAGATTCACCACGGGGGTGGGGGGGGCACACAACTCAAGCCAGACGCAGTCGAGTGGGGACCAACAAGAGAACCCACGGGGTTCATAAAGGTGGGCACAGCCCTCCACCTTCCCCAGGCTAAGGAAAGCCTCTGCCTCTGTGGCTGCATTCCTTCCCAAAACCTGCAAGGGAAGTGATTCAATGATGTGCTCTCCATCTATTCATATGCATATAGGTTTTGTCCCTTGGGGAACTACATACATCCTGAGACTTACCTGTTCAGCTGCCTGCAGGCAAGGGTGATTGGCTTGAATAGGTTTCCTATTATTATGTGTAGGATTCACAGATCCTGAGATTGACAAGCTTTATCCCCACCTGACTAATAAAAGCTAACGCGCAGGCCCGATTAGGCACCCAGTCCAAACCTTGAGGCTGCAGGTCCCGTGGCCCCACTTAAACTCTATTCATGGCTCCTGTCTTTTCTTAGCCTTGTGCTGCCCTCCTCGCTCCCCACAACCCTTGTAGGTGGGACGCGACAAAAATGTATCTATTTACTAAAATAATCTGAATATTTAGACTGAAATTATGACTTTTTTTAACCCAGATTTTTATGCACAATTTAAATGAGCACAGATAGAGTTACAATATTATTTACATACTTCCTGCTCCTCATAGACATGGATTGCCACAATTCCTATTTGAACCTCCAGCACATAGTAGGTTTTCTATAAGTTATTGCTTGCTGAAATAACTACTGTGTAGTCAAAACATATATATATATATATATATATATATATATATATATATTCAAAAATATATAAAGGAAGCAGATTGTGAAGTGAGAGGGAATACAACAGTTTATACCATGAGTTCCAGGGGACATTTTAAGTGGCATCAATAGGCAACAATAATTTGGCATTTTTAAATATATATTAATTGATTTCTGTCCATGGCAGATCCAATAGAAATGACAAAGTCACAGAGTACAATTTTGAGTAGGACTTGGAGAACCATGACACAATTTTGGAAGGTCTCCATTCTATTATAAATAGATAATTTGTCAGCAAAGCAGACTTTAAATGGCTCTTTTATTCTATTTTCTTGTTTGCTTTTAAAAACAACCTAAAACTGGCATAATATTTTTTCAGGAAGAATCCATATTTTCTTGACCAAAACATCATCCAGGACCTCTAATATTAAGGCTACAAGGAAAACCAGATAATGAAAATAAAAATATGGGAGTCATGGGCTAGATATTATGCTAACAGTTCTGAATTTTGTAATATAGTTACTAAATTATTTTAGTCATATGCAAAATCTCTATTTGCTTATAAAAGAGACACAACAAACTATACCCTGGATATGGGACTGCACACATTGTTAATGATAGGATTAATCTGAAAAATATTCTTGGAATAAAAATGTATTCAATTTATAAAAAAATAATGAAATTGTAAAGTACTACTTTAGCTCCAGCTTCGCAATGTAAACAAAGTTGTCTGCTGTTTTCATGCCTAAAATCACACCCATAATTTTTATTTTGTCAGTGTTTGGTGCGTATTACTATTCACTAGGCACACAGGCTATTCTGCTTATTTGTTAGTATATTCATCCCACAGGTCGTCATGCAGGAGACTGTGAAAAATGTCCAAGTGTCCAACCCACACTGCAAGTGTGCTACTTCACAAACCATTAAAGTCTGTCATTATTCAATATTCTATATTGCCACATTCCATGCCCAATAACTATCTCTAGGAAGATTCATGCTGTTGCACCAATGAAGTATTCATAACTCTGTGTAAACATTGCAGGAAAAGATCAAGATTATCCTTCATCCATTTCAGGCAGGTGTCTGCAGCTCTTGACACTGCCATTTTGCCTAAAGACATTACTGCAGGGACAACAGAGATACACAAATATATCTACTTTCTCCATGTGCACAGAAAAAGCCTTCAAGGCAGAGGTTTTAGTTCAGCACATTCATTACCTTTTAATTGCTTCTAAATTGCATTGTGACCTGTCGCATCAATAGCCAAATCTATCTAATTGAAACTAGCACAAGTTGGGCATGCATGCTGTGGAAAGCTTTTTCTTTCACTGGTATATGTGTGTATATGTGTCTGTTTGGATGTGCTTGCGCAGCTGCACCTGTTATTATAAAACCAGGTAAAAACACAGTAAAAGAAAAACACAAATGCTTTGCTAGGAAAACAGCTAAATAATAAAAATAGACAAATTTTATCCAAACATTTGTCATGTATATATGGTTAAAAGAGGACCATCTTAAAAATGAAAATTTCTAATTGTTGAAAATTATTTTCAATGTCAGATGTTTCATATGTCTAAAAAAGCATGTGAAGTCATTGCAGAATTAAGCATTGCATTTCATATTTTAGAGCTGTGTAGAAAAAGTACACTAGCAGAAAAGATAAGTTTGATTATTTTAGGCTGGGCCACAGTGAGCACAACACCATAAAAAAAATGAACTACCTTATCAGCCACTGTGACCGCTGAGATATACAAATGATTATTCCTCTAGAAAACTTACTGAAAGCTACTTCACCATCATTTGTAGAATGTACACATATCATCCTACTTCAAAAAAGTGCAACCTGAAGGCTCCTGTTACTATGCATACAAAGAAAAATGCCATAATTCAGAACCTTAAGTAGTGCTTTCAATTCACCTTACTACTTTACATTTCCTCCATATATCCATTTCTATAGTTCTTTTTAAAAGAAAAAAAAAAGGCAGACAATAGAGGAAGTAACTCCTTTTCCTTTTCAGTTCTTTAGTCTGCTCTGTATCCCAATTGAACTCTTTTTCAAGAAAGATGGGAAATGTAACTGCTTCCAAAATGAGAAAAGTAGCATATCCAGTCTGTCCAAGCTCTAGCGCAGTAGCCAGGAATATAGTGGAATTGTGCTGAGCTAGCCCTCAATATTGCCATTGGCATCCCATGAGGACATTTAAATGCAATGCTCTTTAAATCCCTGCTCTTTACATCTTGATGTATGTAGTAATGTAGGAGGGAGTGCAGAAAATAAGAAGTAGGAATCCCAGGGCATTAAGTTAGAAATGAAGAACCATCAAAAGGAACTGCAATCATCGGCCAGAAAAGAGAGAGGATAATGAAGAGAGTGAGATTCTGGAGACCAAGTAAACACAGACTTCAAAAATTTGGGACTTATGCGCCAGATAGGTCAACTAATACAGAGACTGAGAATTAATCCTTCAACTTTGCAAAGATCTAAGTTATTACTGACCTTGGCAAAGTTCTAGGAATATTCTTGAGCAGATAAGAAGTGAGGGAATCCAGTGCACAGATAGAGGTGTTCTCCATATTTTGGAGCAACTTTGGAGAAATTTATCAATAGGACTCAAGGGAGGGTAGATCACATGAGTACAGATGCAAGTTGAGATTGCTAGTAGAAGATTGAGAAAGTGCTCTGATTTCTACTACTTTTTTCAATGAAATAGGAAGCAAGACAATGAACTAAATGTGAGGAGGAAAAAAGGCATACTTGACATATGAAGTGGGGGAGCAAAGTAAGAAAGAATTTATTCAGAGAGTAAGAGAGTGAAATGGCATAGGAAAGTGTAAGAACATTGTTGGGAAAGCTTAAGGTTCCATGTATGTTTAATTGTCAAGGATTTTAAATGTAATCAAACATTATGGTTCTGTTTTCTGCAGCCTGATCTAGCTTATATGGTGTAGGTGAAAGATAAGAAAGCTGGATTTAATCAGGGATAAGATATTTTTTTCTGTTGAGTAGGATGTTAAGATGGTGTAAGAAGAAATTGTATGTGAAGCAATGATTGTGATACCAAACCATGAAATCTATCTGGGGTAAGGAGGGAAGAAGAAAAGTTGAGAGAGAGAGAGAGAGAGAGAGAGAGAGAAAGAACAATAAATAGCAAGACTGAGCCATGTCAAAGAATTGAGAGGAATGTAAGCTGGAAAGACGAAAGGATGCTGTTAGTGACTAGGGAATTTGAAAATAAGATTGTGGAGTGAGCAATGATTTCGAATATCAATGTTTAGATTATGACCATGGGAGTAAGTGACAAAAGTAATGTCCAGGAAAAGGTGATTTTAGAATATGAGTTCAAGGATATAAAAGGCTATAGATAGAATATTTAGTCAACCTTGGATAACAACAAGAATTATGACCAGATTAAATGTCTGCAAGAGTGACAGTGAGCTGAATGTGGGCAGAGTGCTTAAAATGGTAGACTCTGGAGGCAGGCTGAACTCCTGAAGTTCAAAGGCAATTTCCAAAGCTAGCAGAATTTGAATACATTACTGAACCTCCCTCTTTCTAAATGTAAAATTGGAGTAATAATAATAGTAGTAATATCTACTTTAAATCACAAGATAATTGAATATTGTATTTTTTAGTGTCCCCATAATACAAGGTCTGACAATTAAGTTCGCAAGCTTGTTGCAACAATGTTACTAACCTTTTTTGATATCAGAGAGATTATTCATTATGAATTTATACCAACTGGAAAAACGGTTAACCAAGTTTACTATTTGGAAGTGCTGAAAAGGCTGTGTGGAAAAGTTAGATGACCTGAACTTTTCACCAACAATTCATGGTTCTTGCATCACAACAATGCACCAGCTCACAGGGCACTGTCTGTGAGGGAGTTTTTAGCCAGTAAACAAATAACTTTATTGGAACACCCTCCCACTCACCTGATCTGGCCCCCAATGACTTCTTTCTTTACTGAAAGATAAAGGAAATATTGAAAGGAGGGCATTTTGATGACATTCAGGACACCAAGGGTAATATGGAGACAGCTCTGATGACCATTACAGAAAAAGAGTTCCAAAATTGCTTTGAAGGGTGGACTAGGCGCTGGCATTGGTGCATAGCTTCCCAAGGGGTGTACTTCGAAGGTGACTATAGTGATATTCAGCAGTGAGGTATGTAGCACTTTCTCTAGGATGAGTTCGCGAACTTGTCTTACCTTGTATATTTATTCGCCTGTTTATTGGCTGCCTTTACACACACGCACACACACACACACACACATCACTATTGTAGGCATCAGAGAACAGTCAGCTAGTATCTGAGGGAGGAGAAAAAAGAAATGTTACTTTGCGTTTTTTTGCCCTTAAGGAATTTGCGAATTTATAATCACCACAGGGCTAGAGGAGCAAACAGAAAAGCGTAGTTCAGAGCTGTTGTCCATTTCATGAATCTAGTGAGGAAAAGCAAAAACTTGCTTAGGGCTCACAAATTAGGAGATACTTTGGAAACATTGGATTGTTATTTGAAAGTCCTAAAGGAATGTTATAGAACAGAAAGAGTTCGTCAGCTGGCAGGGCCAAACACTAAACACTAAGAATTGCAGTAGAGAATTATTGGCTATTTTATTGATGAATGGTGCCAGTAAAATGAGAAGCTCATGCTCAAAAGCCTGAACTCCCCCAATAGGGTGTGGATTACAGATTGTATAGGACAAAATCACAAGACACCATATATTAGTGGTTCATGGTCATGCTAGGAGCTGATTGGCCAGAGGTGAGATAACGGTAATGAATCATCTCTTCAGGTCTCGAGGACAGTTCTGAGATCTTTTCCAGAGTCCCTTTGTCCAGTCTCATGGGAAAGTAGCCAGGGGGTCATTTCAACTCAGGGCTCAGGAACTGAACCATAACTTAGGTCAACATGTTATCTTTAGCTGGTCAGAGGTCCAGACTATGTGGTCATTAGTCGTGTTGGGGTTACTGTCCTCTGCTGCCCCGGGGGTGTGTGTGTGCTCATTATCTGGTGAAAGGCTAGGTCTCTGAGGGGTAGATAGAGATATGATTTCTAGAGCTAGGATTTAAAAGTGCATTTAATGACATTCAAAAGGACCCTTGGTTTTAGTAACTCTAGGAGTGAAGTCAAATTGGAAGCATATAATCCCTTCAGGATGACTGAAATTCAAACTCAAATTATATCAAACCTTATTGGATGAAGTTGATCTACTCCTAACTGCCTGATAGAAATTCTTCAAAAATTACGTCTTCTTTTGAGGAAGATTGTATCATCCTGAATATCTGCAACTTTTTAAATGCAATGTCTAGAATTTACTTAAAACTGAAGAAGTATGAAAAAAAAGACCAAACAAAAATTAGGAACAAATGGTCAAATCCAAGAGAAAAAAATAGACCCTGAAAATAAGTTCCTAGGTGATTCCAATATTGAAGTTATCATACATAGGCTTTGAAATTATTGTGATTAATATGTTGAATAAAATAGATGACAAAATGAAGATTTCACCATAAAATGGAATCTGTATCCAAATATAAAATGTATGTTCTGAAACTCAAAATTACAATATTTATGACAAATAACAGATTTAACCACATATTTAACAGTATAAAATTAGTGAACTGCACTTTAGGTGAGTAGAAATGTCTACTGTAAAACACAGACAGAAAAAATAAGATATGTGGGTAAAAGTTGTAACATGTGTAACTGCAGTCTTTGAATGGGATGAGTGAGAAGCAATAAATTAAACTTCAAATTAAGGAATCTCTGCAAAAGCAAGGAGATATAAAAAGATCTTCACACCTACTTACATCATAATTAAACAGCTGAAAACCAGCAACAAACAGAAAAATCTAAAAGCAGCCACAGAAAAAGAAAGACATGATACTGTTAAATTGAAAGAGGAAAACTGAAGGCTAAATTTTCAATAGGAACAATAAAAACTAAAAGAAAATAGAATGAATTCTATAAAGGCCTGAAGGAAAATACTTGCCAACTTAGATTCTAAATCTTTTGAAAATGTTCTTCAAAATGATAGCTATGTAAAGATGTTTATAGAGAAACAAAATGAAAGACTGTTTTGCCTATATACTTAAACAAAAGAAATATCAGAGGAAATTCTAAAGACAAATTATTATCCTAGATGAAAATATGGCAATCCAGGAAGGAAGACTACTGAAAAGAGGCTTATGGGTAAATAAGAAGTAGCATTGATTAAAGCACTATCAATCTTTTGGAAAGTTTAAAATATGTACTGAACTAAAATACTTGAATACAATAAAATAAAGCCTGGAAGGGAACATATGGAATTAAAGAGTTCTAAGTCCTTGTTCTAAGTCTGGGCAGTGGTAAAAGTATTAATTTATAGTAGACTTTAATAAATTATAGATTATTAGAAATTTTACTAATGCCTAGTGAAACCAATAAAAATAAAGAGGGTGTAACAAACAAGTTAATTAAGGAATAAAATGGAATGCTATGTGAAAAATTTACTCAGAATCTAACCATAACTGATTTCTTCTCCTGATTTGACCCATCAAAACTCTCACCTGGATTACTGCAGTAAAATTGTATATCCTGTTTCTACCTTTTTCCATCCCACAGTATTCACAATATAGCAGTCACTGAGTTCCTTTTAAAATATGTCAGATCATGGCATTGCTCTGCTCAAACCTTCCAAATGTGTCCCATTGCTCACAGAGTAAAAACTAAAGTCATTGCGATGGCCTAAAAGTCCTATGGATCTTCACTCATGATCTCAGTGGTCTTATCTACTATTCTCACTGCTTTATTTTCTCACAAACCTGACTGGCCCATGTACATGTAAGGCACATTTTAGCTTTAGGCACTTTGCGCTGGTTTTCACTCTGCCTGGAATATTCATCTTCCATCTATATGAATCTCTTAGTTCCATACCTCCTTCAAGTCTTTGTTCAAATACTTCTCAGTGAGGCTACCTGGATCATTCTATTTGAAATCGCATCTCCTTTTTGCATTTCTGGTCTCTCTGCCCTGTTCTACTTTTGTTTTGTTTGCTTAGCTCTTAATATCTTCCTAAATCAAAATAAATCACTCTTCCTTTATGGTACTTCAGGTAGGAAAATAATTGCATTGCATCCTGCTGATTGTCTGCATATCTATATTTCCTACCAGATTGTAGGATCCTTGAAGAAGGATATGTTTGTTATTCCATCTGGTATTGTTCTCAATATGTTATTTCTAAAACAGTGCAAAATACAAAGTATTCAGAACATAGTTCTGACTTTAACATTCTTAAAAGATCCGTGAAGAACTCATGATTTGAAGATATGAATATTGTTATTCCCACAATGGCATCTGTATAGCAATGAACATGAATGAATTATAGATATACAACAGCAGTGTAGATGTATCTTAGAAATGAAAAGCAAAAATTAAGTCATAAATGTTCACATACAATATAATATTCTTTTTTATTTACTTATTTTTAAACTTTAAAAAAAATAGTTTCAGGTGTATAAAATAATGTAATAGTTAAACATTTATCATTTATATCCCTTACACAGTGACAACCCCCTACCCCATCCACTACCCCTCTGACATTTCACACAGCCATTACCTTTCCACTGCCTCTATTCCTAATGCTGTACTCCACTTCTTGTAAATATATGTAACAATATAATATTCTTAATAAAACAAAAAATAAAGCAAACAACGTATCACTTGGGGATATATGTACGTATATAGCAAAAGAACATTGGCACTAGATTCAGGGAAGTGGCTGTCTCCATATTGAGCAGGATAGGGAGGAACACTTTGGGATATTGTATTTTGTCAGTGTTCTCATTCTAAGTCTGGTTGGTGGATTCACAAAAGTTCATTTTATTATTACATTTCATAACTCACCTTATACTTTGTTTCTAAAATTTGAGATGTAACAAATATTATATAATTACACATGATTTAAAATTTTAAACATTCTGGAGACTTAATCCAATGTCATGAATTAGGTTCTACACATTCAGTTAGGATTAGACCTTCAAAATTAATCTTGAGTTTATTTCTCCAAAATATTTTCTCTGTAACACTTGCATAAGGAGATATACTGTGGTTAAAATAAAAAATCACAGGACCAAAACATTTTTTGATAGCCCATCCAACATACCTCCCTATTAAACATTCTCAGTTCACTCCTACATGGATTTAGGGAAACCCTTCAGTACATAAATTAGCTTGATTTGTTTAACTCAGTGTTTTCACAGCTATTTGACCACAACATTTCTTCCATCATTTATTATCATTGAAAAGAGTGTTCAGTAGACTATGCTTTAGGAAATACTGCTGCTAAATTTACCAGGGTTGTTGTGAATCTATAGCCACTAGTGGCACCTATGGGAGGAAAAAATTAAATCTCTGAGAAATTACGAAACATGTTGTTAGGGACAATGTTTTAGACCCATTCTGTAGGTCTGACTTTGTGTGGGGAGGTTGAATCTCTGTTTTATGCCCCTTCAGCATGGGTATATTTTTATGTGAAAGTAATAATGACTGTGGGGACAGGGCCAGGAGTGCAGTTTCCAGGCTCTCAGCCTCATATGGAAAGGTGCTGGCTTAGGTAGTAAATGTCCATCAGCTGTGATTGGATGGCCATCAGCGGTGGCTAGTTGGCCGTCAGCTGTAACCAGTGAGCCATTGGCCACTAATAAAACTGCCATGGGTATGCTAGCAGCAAAATGGGGGCTAGCAAGAAGATAGTGGCTGAGCTAGCAAGCGCGGATTGCAGTTAGCACGGTGGAGTATGGGTTGTCGATTTCAGAGAAGTGTACGGCAGGTTGCAGATAGTGTGGCTCCTGCTTCCGGTGTCTCCAACCCAGCCGCCAGCGAGAATATAGTGGTATGACTCCCCTATATATGGCTCCGTGGGTGTTCCTTTTTTGGCCTTACACATGTCCTGCGTTTTTATGTGGGGAGCAGGACCAGAGACCCCACATGCCACCCTGCATGACAATGGCCTAACCATACATTGCTATTGTTGTGCGGGAGACCCTGCTCGCTGCGCCATTTGTCATGCAGGGAGGCCTGCAGGGTCTCTGCTCCCGCTCCCCATACAAGAACGCAGGATATGGTGAGGCCAAAAAGGAACACCCACGGAGCCATAGGTAGGGGAGCCATACCACTACGGTCTCACAGGAGGCTGGGTTCACTGGACGTGCGACCTGCTGTCCCTTTTGTCTGCAACCCACCGACGACTCTCTTTCACTCTCCCTCTGCTAGCACAGCCATAGCAGTTCTATTAGTGGCCAATGGCTCACTGGTTACAGCTGACGGCCAACTAGCCATAGCTGATGGCCATCCAATCACAGTTGATGGCCATTTACTACCTGAGCCAGCACCTGTCTATGTGAGGCCGAGAGCCTGGAAACTGCTTTCTGGGGCTCTGCCCCCACAGCTGTGGGTATGCTAAATTTTCTTATTTTTTTACCCATGAGTGTCCATAATTTATATTAGATTTGTATTACATTGCTGGGTTATTTATATCAAGGTCATTTCTTTTGCATCCCACAAAGAAATTGGAGGAAAAAAAAAAAAAAGCTTTCTAAAAACAAGGTGAGGTATTTTGAAAAATTCTAGGTCCAGTCTTATGTATACTGTAGGCCAGATTTTTATCTAGATTTATTCTCTTCTTCTCCTGACTCATTTTGTGATTATATGGTTCTTCAGAGTATGACTATACTATTACAAAGATTCTTTTTGAAAATCAGAGTGTTACTTCCACAGTCTCTCAAAGTAATAATGGTAAAATGTAGATTACAATTTGCTCAGCAAAATATATTAGCAATTTGGGATAATTTCATAATTCTATTATTTTGATTACCATGTGTGGGGGCAGAGCCTCAGAAAGAAGTTTCCAGGCTCTTGGCCTCACATAGACAGGTGCTGGCTCAGGTAGTAAATGGCCATCAACTGTGATTGGATGGCCATCAGCTATGGCTAGTTGGCCGTCAGCTGTAACCAGTGAGCCATTGGCCACTAATATAACTGCTGTGGCTATGCTAGCAGAGAGAGAGAGAGAGAATGGGGCTAGCAAGAAGATGGCGGCTGGGCTGGCAAGCGCGGATTGCAGTTAGGATGGCTGGTTGCGGACAGTGTGGATCCAGCCTCCAGTGAGAGTATAGTGCCGCCAGAGAGAATATAGTGGTATGACTCCCCTATCTATGGCTCCGTGGGTGTTCCTTTTTGGCCTCACCATATCCTGCGTTCTTGTGTGGGGAGAGGGAGCAGAGACCCCGCAGGCCGCCCCGCACGACACCATGTACCCCAAGAAGAAAAGAGAACGTATTTAATTTTTCAGTTAACCCCTGAGAAATAAACTGGTTTATTTCAATGAGCTTCTGAATGCTATTTATATAATTTATTTAAGATGGGAAATTTTATAATTCTTATATTTTGAAGGATATTGGCAATAAAAAATACTTCCTTATAGAGGCTAAAAACATCTATCTAATTAAAAATATTGAAAAAAGAACAGTATGAAAATTAATTATGAGCTTTTCAGTACTTAGTTTCATTAAGTTAAGGATAATTACTAATGTTGCCCTATCATTTTGTGTTTTTGGTACATTGAATGAGCATTCTTAATCACTGCCCTGAGAAACATACCAGTTCAGCAAAATCTACTTTTCCTTGAATGGTTCTTTGATTTGTTTCTCCTTAGACACATGGGGGAAAGCTCAAAGGTCTTTTCTGGCATTAATATATATTAGTCATTGGATAGACCATTTCCCAACTGAGTGACACCACATTTCCAATGACCACCAAATGAGTAGCTGTCTAATTGACTCATCTGTAAATCTTACAAAGCAATACTTTTACTACTAAGTAAATTGAACCCGACATTACAAAAACTCTGTGGGGCTGAGGGTGTAATTAACTATACTGAAGCATACTTGATCTTGGGAGCCCTGGGGATAATCAATAATTAGTTTCATTCTGAAATGGTTTTGTTGCTATAACCATGACACAATGCTTCTGAATTACTGAAGTTTTGATGACTGTTGCTTATTTGGATGAAAACAGAAAAGCTATAGCTAACTCAAACATTATAGCATAATAAATTTCCCAAAGTATTTTGAGATTAAAAACAATCAAAGTAAATGAGGCATCAAGTACAATTTATCTTACAAAATATTAGGGCTTACAAAAACAAAAGAGGCCAAACTAACAACCATTTTCTATCCATCATATTCAATGTTGTGTAATAGCCACATTTCATTTCACAAAACAAGAGATAAAAATTAAGAGATCTGATTGGCTGATAAACATTCTAACTGTGGCTTCCTGGACCATTCATGGTCTAAAATTTATGAGCATCACTATTTAATTAAGAGTTAAAATTCTGAGCACAGAGAATATAGTCAGTACAATTCATGGGGTTCAATATTTATAGGAACCATCAGTTAGCAAAGCAGGCAGAAGGAAATGAACTCTCTGATATTCTAACAAGAACTCCAAAAACAGGAATTCTAAATGAAGTAGATTCAGAAAACTCAAAATACATGCTTAGTATATGCTATGTAAATAGGCTTTTAAATACAATTTTCTGGCGTCATGACCCCATTTTGCTTTAAAGTTAGAAAAAATTGTTAAATTATTGAATCTCTCTGTTCCAATTTAAGAGATGATATTGAAGTAACTTTATCTTTCTGCTTCCTAGTTGTAACAGAGTATTTTTGCCCTTTGTTCATTAGTTATGATTAAGCACTCTTCCAGAAACATATTAAGATTTTATCCTGGATTTAAGTAGATGTAATAATAAAAGAAGTGCACACTAATAATTTTCTTAGTCATGATCACTTTCCCTTAGTCATGATTACAGACAACCTGAGATATTAAAAGAGTAAGCACAACACATTATAATTTCACCAATAATAATACTAGTATTAGTATATAGTATTATTAGTAGTATTATTAGTATATATTACATATTAATACTAGGACCTAAAAAATCAGGACTGAATGATGTTAGTCTAGAAGCTTTCAAGTTGTGCATCATACCATTTTTTAATTGAATTTTATATAGTACAGCATAAGAAATATAGTCAATAATATTTTAATAACTTTGTACAGTGTTAGATGGGTAATAGACTTACTGGGGTTATCACTTTGTGAGGTATATGAATGTCTAATCACTATATTGTTTTGTACATCTGAGACTAATATAAATAAATAAGTAAATGTGTTATTTATAATTCTACAGTATGACTAACAAACAGGAAATTAAGCAAATAGGGAGTATGGGAACATGTGGTATACACTTTTCTATGGCCAAGGGAATAGAAATGTATAACTTGAGGACAAAACTGTGTCATAATAGTCAGGAAAATTTTCTCATAATTAAAGAATTGAGTTTCCCAGTAGTGCAGACCCTAGTTGATGTGTTCCTGCATTTACGTGATTTTCCACCTGGTTGCCTAACATTCATATGGCCACAAAGTAATCCAGTCTAACTCAGATTGGCTGACATACTTGTTTCTCCACAAATTTAGGAATAATGCAAGAACATCCAAGAGATATCCTCATATAAAACAGCAAACTAGACTTTTCTCTCCATTAATGCATGAACAAACACTTTTAACAATTTATGTGATAAAATAATCTCAGTATGTGTCTGACAGTCAAGAGGAGAGAAAAGCCTGATGTGAAATATGTAAGGAGTCATCTATTATCACTCTGAAAAATCATGGCTCTGGAGTCAGACTCAGTGGGTTTACAATACAAGCTCCAACATTTACTAGTTGTGTGGCCCTGAACAATTTTAATGAAACTCTCTGGTCTCCGTTCTCCCATTTTTAAAACAGGGTTAGGATTAGTAGTTACTAATATGCTTGTTATGAGGACTGCATAAAAAAATGTCATATAAATATATGAAACAAAAATGACAATTACTAGTATTCTGATTGTTCTTAAAAATGATCGTAATGTTCATAAATGGAATGCTGATAACAATAACAACTACTCAATTGCTGAGACCTTACTAGGTTCTAAAAGACTCGCATATACTAAGCCATTTAATTTTTACAACTCTCCGTGGGGTATGATTTTACAGTTGAGCAAAGGGATGCACAGAAAAATAATTAGCCCAAAGTGACATAGTAGCGTTGCTGAGATGAAGGGGTCTAGGCTAGAATATCCTATGACTGATACAACTTGGCAGCATAGGAAACCAGAAGGGCTTTTGTATCCTGTTCTTGGAAGCTGAAATCTTCAAGCTACAGAGACTGGAGGGACTAGCTATTGCCAAGGTAATAAAAATGATGGAGTTTCCATGGACTAGCACACTTCATACTTAGGGGGGAAAAAACAAAACAAAACAAAACAGCACCACCATATTACCACATCTAAAAAATTATTTTATATTAGCGTTTGATAAAACAAAGTTTTTGCATGCATGGGAAAAATAGACAATATGTATAGAAAAGTATCTCTGCTTCTATCAATGGAGACTTAAACAAGTCAGTTAATATATTTTTATAAGTTTTCTTATGTTTTAAGTGGTAAAAAACAAACAAACAAACAAAACTGCCCAGATTTTGTAAGGAGTTCCATTAGATTAAAATGAGATCATGAGAATAATAAATAACATATTGATAAAATGGGAGATAGTAATATCAATCAGTTGGGAAATCATGTAGGTATATAACACCAAACTTGACTTGGGAGAATTGCTGTAAGATAAATTTTCAGGGAGAACACATTCAATACCTGATATTTTCCAAAGACAATTTCAAATCTACCCTCTAAACAACTGCTTCATTTTAAATTTCATTAAACTTCCTTCTATCCAGGTAGCAAGTGCCCTTTGCAGCGGCACAGAAGTTTCGATTGGCACATAACCTCAGAGTTCACATGGAGATGATCAACAGTCCTCTCAATAGCACTGTTTTCCCATTTGAAATTCACAACCTTGTACTCTAATTTCAATAATTTGTGAATAAACGCCACCTCAAAGACCTTGGTGAGTGATAAACTTTGAAGAGCTGGCTGTTCCTTTAAGTAACAAATTTGAACTTGTGCAGAAAAAAGCACTGTGGGCTACAATTCTCAAAGTTAACTTTACATTTCTGAAGCTATTTATATTCTATGGAAAACGGAAGAAACACATTTTTAAATCAAATAAGGCAAAGGCAATATGAAGACAACACTGAGTTGTGCTTAGAATATACTGTTTCTTGAGGATTAGGTTGTGCAGTTCAGCACCGCCTGTATTTTTCCTTTAAACAATTTATTTCTGCCACCACTCTGTTTTGTGCTGGAGACTTTGAAAGCTAATTAAAGCCATATTGAATGGTTTGGACCAAAACTAAACAATGATGAATTTTCAGAATGCTTTTGTGTTCAAGGTTTAAAAGTTTCCAAGGAGAAAATGCATCGCCTCATAAACCCACCCTGTCCGGCCGTCAGGAAAACTAATGGAACACTAGAGAAAACTCTGGGGAATTAAAAAATCAGAAACTTCAACATAAAAAAATAAAATTTGTAATTTCTCTGATATGTTGTCTAAGTCAAAATAAACTTGGATCTTGCTAAATCCAAGACATTTGGTGATTTTTATCTGCCTTTTAACTAATTTAAGAAGTTGAAACTGTGTCAACTTTATTAGGAAACAGAGAGTAAGTTTTATATGCTTCAGTTGTATGTAGCACAGTAGTTCTTTATTATTTCATCTAAATTAAGTAAAATGATCAATAACTTGTTAATGTCTAGGGGTATAATATAGTAAAAATAAGGATATCACACTCAGAAATTATTAGTCTCCTAAATTAAATCATACTAACCCAGTCTTCTGGTTCCAGGGAGTAAGTAGATAAAATACCTGACATGTTGATCCAGAATGTCATGACTATACTTTTCCACCTTATATCAGCCATTTATTCTGTAAGTCTTCAACCATCATTATTACCCAGTAGTCATTTGCCACTTAACACTGGAGTAGCTGAAGCCATGTTTCAGTTCATTTCCCACAACCATTTAGCTGGAGTGGGGGACAAAGAAGGCCAAGAAGAACTGGTACCCGCTCCACCTAAGCTAGCATCACAATTGGCAGCTGCCTTGGGCTCTGAGCTTCTTGCAGAGCATCTAGGGGAACTACTCGTAGTTCTTTCAGTTGACTTTTTCCTTAATATAAGCTCCTTCTGCAGCTAAGCTGTACAACAGTCTTGGGTACTCCTCCCACCACCAAACCATTGCCTCCAGAATGAGCTGAAATACCTAGGCTTTTTCTTACTTCTGGATTAGTGCTTTCCTATTCTATATACTTGGCAATTACACCTTCCTTACTCCATCTCCTCTTGTTTTAACCATGGAGTTGGGTAATGTCTCATATTTTTTCATCAAATTTCTTGAAGGAGAAGTATCTTGAAGAGACAGAGGCTCCAGCTCTCTTACACCTTACTTAAAAAAAACCAGAATATATACCATAAGCGTATAATGAATCACCCTATAATTTTTGTTAGTCTACTTTCCTCTCTCTGGCAACTGCTTTTCAGTTTGTCACGTCCCATTTCCAAACACAAATTAATAGAAAGAAAAGAAAGTGAAACTTTCAAATTCCTTCTCTTTTCCAAATCTGTCAGCTTATAAGTTTACTGTTTTAGTCATCTTTGTATCCTAAACACATAAACAGATAATATTTATTGCAGACAGACAATGAATGTTTAAGAATTTTGTATTTAAATATGAAGCTACATGTGATGCTTATTATAACCAGTGTGAAAGTGCTAGGTAAGAAAAATGCACAGTACCGTAGATTTCATTCCTATTTATGTGCATTTAACCTGGTGTACTATAGACACTTAATGTTAAGCTTCAAAATCTATAAGGAACTTTTCAAACATGCAAATTGCTGTTTTGGTGTCCAAAACCAAATAGATTGGCACCAAATTTGCAAAAATAAAGTAATTCATCTTGTGTCTAAAAATGCATGTCTAAGATAATGCTTATGTACTTTAAAAAACTTTTTAAAAATGTTCTATGATTAATGTTAAAAATACCATATTTTCTCAGTTCTACCAGCAAAAACAAGAACATTTTGATACTTGTTTAACAATGTTAAAGCAAATTAATAGTATTTTATATTTCTTAATCATTGTCTGCCTAAATTTTCCATGTTATAAAAGACAATTTCTAGCCAATGCAAATTTTAAAATAAAAATTTAAAACCTGTAATAAAATGTATTTAATTATCATCTTATAATACAAATAGCTTCAATTTCATTATGCTTAAATGAGTCTCTCTTTGCCCATTTAAGTCTTTATCATCTTTCAATTTAGAAGTAATAGAACATCAGTAATTTTTCCCTAACATTGTATTTCAATAATCCTCAGTGTGGTTACTGCCATAATATTATAATTTGTACCAACAAAAGATATAGCCGGTTTTAAGAGAGCTAGAGTGGGTGTATTATTCGGAATATTCCCTTAATATGATAAAGGAAAAACATGTTTTGAATATTTGAATATCAATTTGTTAGTCAGAACTTCCAACCATTATTTTTTTCTATTTTGGTCTGTGTCTTCTTGAAAGTCTGAAATAAAAATGCTAATGTATTTCTAAAGGTTAATAGTTGCCTAAGTGGTCTATAAAATAGAAACTTAAACATAGCAGCTTGCAAAATTTAATGAGAGGGCAAACACAAGTTCACCTTGTCTTTTTATCTTCCTTAGCTGAGTTGTCTAGAGACCTGTAAGTGTCTGAAGATGATTATATCAAGTGCTGGATTAGGCGACATAGGCCCAGAGCAGATTAAATGGTTCAACCTCTATGCACTTGGGGGTTTATGTGGCAGAGTGTGTAGGCTTCACTCAGAGGGCAAACACATATTCCTGATGTCTGTGGTGCCATGAGAATAACGATTCTGATTTCCATCCATCATTTTTATATCTGAAGAAAGCCTGCCTCCAGCCTAATGAAGGCTGCAGAAAACTGAAGCCAGTGGAGCCACTTGTCCTTACAGCTGTCAAAGTGCTGCATTCTTTAATAACTGAGATCCCCTAATGAAACTAAGTGGTGCATTTCATTTTGGTTTCTCCTATTTGAGATGATTGAGCATACCAAGGCTTTAGCACATTGCAATGCCAATATTATGCCTACAACACATTATTTTAATCTTAATACAATTCTAGGTTAGTGGTTCTCAATTGGAAGCAGTTGTACCCCTCACCTGCCAACACCCTCAACTCAAGTAGAATTGCCAGATTTAAAATAAAAATGTAGGATACTTAGTAAAATTTGAATTTCAGATAAACAACGTTTTTTCTTCTTTTTTTCTTTTTTTAATATAACTGATCTATGCAATATTTGGGATATATTTAAATTAAAAAAATTAAATTAAAGTTTATTGGGATGACAATTGTTAGTAAAGTTACATAGATTTCAGGTGCACAATTCTGTAATATATCATCTATAAATCCCATTGTGTGTTCACCACCCAGAGTCAGTTCTCTTTCCATCACCATATATTTGATTCACTTTACCCTCATCTAACAGCTTCCACCCTCCTTACCCTCTGGTAACCACTAAACTATTGTCTGTGTCTATGAGATTTTGTTTCTTCATTTGTTTGCCTTGTTCTTTTGTTGTTTTCAGTTTTATATACCACATATCAGTGAAATCATATGGTTCTCTACATTTTCTGTCTGACTTATTTTGCTTAGCATAATAATCTCAAGATCCATCTATGCTGTCGCAAATGGTACTATTTCATCTTTTCTTATGGCAGAATAGTATTCCATTGTGTATATATACCACAACTTCTTTATCCATTCATCTATCAAAGGACATTTTGGTTGTTTCCATGTCTTGGCCACCGTAAATAAAGCTGCAATGAACATTGGAGCACACGTGTCTTTATGGATAAAGGTTTTCAGATTTTTGGGTACATATCCAGGAGAGGGATTGCTGGGTTATATGGTAACTCTATTCTTAGTTTTTTGAGGCACCTCCACACTGCCTTCCATTGCAGCTGTAGCAGTCTGCATTCCCACCAACAGTGTATGAGGGTTCCTTTTTCTTCATAGCCTCTCCATCACTTGTTATTTATTTGTCTTCTTGATGATAGCCATTGTAACTGATGTAAGGTGATATCTCATTGTGGGTTTTAGTTGCATTTCTCTGATGATTAGTGATGTTGAACATTTTTTCATTTGTCCATTGGCCATTTGTATGTCCTCTTTGGAGAAATGTCTCTTTAGGTCCTCTGCCCATTTTTCAATTGGATTTGGATTGTTTGTTTTTGTTGAGTTGTATGAGTTCCTTATTTTGGATATTAGCCCCTTATCAGAAGTGTTGTTTGCAAAAATCTATTCCCATTTGGTTGGTCGCCTAAATAAAGACTTTTTGAAAAACATGTTTTTGGTTATCTGTCTGAAATTTGATTTAAGTGTGTATCCTGCATTTTTATCTGGCAACCATATGGACCTCAAGAACATTTGACAAAGTCATGAAACATTTTTGATTGTTACGATTGGGAGGGAGATGTTACTGTCATCTTGTGGGTAGAAGTCAGGGATACTTCTAAACATCTTACAATGCACCGGGACAGTCTCCCACAAAAAAAGATTACCCAGCCCCAGATGTCAATAGTACTAATTTTAGAAATCCTATTCTAAATCATAATGGGGAATTTATTGCATAACCATTAAAACTAGTTTTTGCCCTATTTTAGGTTTTAGGTTGCTCTGCTCTTACAGGAGATTCTAACTACTTCTAGAAAGCAACTGATTATAAAGATAGCAATATATAGGTGAGTAATGGTACAGAAGAGAAATAAATCACAGATGGGGATTTAAGATGTTTAGTTAGAGAGTTGGTGATCTTAGAAAGACGAATAAAATAATATTGTATCTCCTGAAAGCATTTGACAGCACTGCAGAGTAGTATGGCGGCAGAAGGGTTTTCTGACCCACTAAAAATTTAACACAAATGGGATTTATGGGATTATCAGGAGATTATTTGTGCTACTACTCAAACTTCTTTCTACAATGCTGAATTAAAATTTTGTTGAGAGAGAAAGAGAGAGACAGAGGAAGCAGTTGGGGTTATGGTCTGTTTATAATCTGAGCTCTATTGAATAAGCAGAATGCCAATGAAAGTAAATGTTTAAAATAGAGAATTTGGGTCACATGGCAGTACGCAGAGAAAAAAAAAAAAAAAGAATCTAATTGAACTGTAAAGATTAAAAGGAGTTACCTATTTCCATTAGATCTCTAATTTAGTTAAAACTTCAAGCTCATCAAGGTCAAATGTTTCATTTAAGAGTATCTAAGATAAGGTTCCAGATGCCTTTTGGAAACCCAGTCTCCAGACATACTATTTTAAATAAACCAAAGGAACACCGGCAGCAATGTTCAGTATCAGTAACATTATCTATGGAAAAATTAACTCTCACTCATCTTTTACAAAATTTTAAATATCAAGATCTTTCTGAAATCTCTACTGATGTCTCACGCCTGTTTAGTGATTTATTCCTCTGTAATCTCTTTTCATATACAGACAGCTTTACAGAATCATGTCTGCAGAAAATATCTCGTTCAATTTGAAATGCCTGTCACAGTGTCTAGTAAATAATGAGCTCTCGTTCATTTTATACATCTTTATTTTATGCTTATGTCTAGTCCACCAATTCATTCTAGACAATGTGTTTTAAATTAATTGCCTGTCCCTCTAGGTAACACATTTCTTCAGAATAAAGACAATACAATTAATTGTTCTAAACATGGTCAGTCAACTTTTCAGCACAAAATAAGCACTCAACAAATATACACATACACAAAATAATTACCCCCAAGATTTCTCATTTCACAATAAAGACCTATGCTAATAAGAGTGTGAATTATAACAGTAAAGACCTACCTATAATTTCAGGGGAGGAAGTTCATTTACGTAATTTTTTGTGATTTTCAAGGAAATGAACATACCTCTTTTGTTATTTTTATCTCAATTATATGGAAATTCTTTGTATTTTGAGAATATTTACAACTGAAGCCCTGGCCTGTATACATGGTTGAATGTGAATATGGTGATTAGTGTAATATGAAATCAGTGGAAAGCCCACAGCAATTTGCTGATTTTAATAATGGAATTTATTTGAGTTCTTCCTACTGACTTCTTACTATATCAGAAATTAATTTTCAAATATCTGAGAAAGTAATGAATACTATAGTTTGCCTTTAGCTCATAATATAATATAAACAAGAGAATCTGGAATTCTCCAGTGCAGAGATATCTAAACTTTAGCAAAAATAATTACTTTCAATTATTAAAAGGCTTGATAACACAATACATAAATTAAAAAGAATTGAAAATGAAATCCCAAACCACAAAAATGGGATCCCTGGTAGTGAAATTCAGAGAGGGAGCTTGAGAGATAGAGATTACAGAGATAGATAGAGAAAGAGATGATGGAGAGATGACAGATGATAGATAGATGATAGATAGATAGATAGATAGATAGATAGATAGATAGATAGATAGATAGATAGATAGACAGATTAGATGATAGATGGATAATAGATTCATTTGAGATGCAAAGAGTTGTTTCAGGGAAGAAGAAAAACCAAGGTAAACATTCACTGACAGATTTAGATTTTAGAAGCAGCCTTGTCTATCAAGAAAGTCTTCAACATCTATATCCTGAAATATTTTCTGTACTTAAGCTCAGCACTTTACCATTTTTTCCAATTTGTAGAAACATTACTTAACCATAATGATTTTATTATCACTTAGTGTGATTTGCTAAGATGTGAAAATTGTAAAAGCTACTGAATTTTCACTACATAATTTTATTACTCTGAACTATTCAGGAGAGTCAAGAAGATATACGATATTCAGAGTTGCACCACTTATTTTGAGAAAGAGGCGCTCTCTAGGGGTGCTTTCATTTCCCTTGGCTTTATCTTCTCTGCCAACCCCACAGTCATTAAATAAATCACTTCTTACTGATAAATGGTTTCATCACGCATTTCTTCCTATTTCTACTCACCATCTACACCAGCCTTATGGAATCTGTTTTTACCTCAAAATTTTCCATAGTTCTGACCAAAATACTCAGCCCCTTTCTCAAGCACAAATGTTAGCCCTTTGTATGTAATGTTAAATCACAGCTTCCTAACATCTTCCTTAACCTGTATTATGAATATCTATATTGTGATCTCCCCTTATAAATCAATCTGCTTTAATAAACAGTATAGTTTTTTTTTCAGCTGTATGTTATGACAGGTTCTCAAAATATTTTGAATACATGATTTATTTGAATACATTTTGAAAAATATCTTATATATTATCTTATCTATGTAGTGTGTAGGCAGATAAATATACTTTAGCCAATAAGTTAGGGTTATAAGTTCTTTACTTCTTGAATGCACATTCAGTTAACCAGGGATGTAATCTTAGAGATACTAATAACTATGTACTATCACTGAAAATCACCAAATCAGAAATAAAATTAGCAAGAAATTATAAATATGACAAAATACAAGACCAAAGTAAATAGAAGGGATACATATACATTAGTGACTGTAATATAGAAGGCAATGGAGAGCAAGAGAGATAAATATTAATTTATTATAATAAATTAGCTTATGGAATTATAGAGAGAGAAGTTCTAAGGGTTGCTGTCTGCAAGCTGGAGACCCAGGAAAGCCAACAGTATAAATTCTAGCCTGAGTCCGAAGGCCTGAGAACCAGGAACATTGATGTCATAGGTCCCAGTCTTAGGGCAAAAGAAAACTAATGCCTCAGCTCATAAGTCAGGCAAAAGGAAGAGCAAATTCTCCCTTCCCCCATTTTTTCATTCTATTCAGCTCCTCAATGGCTTGGATGATGCCTACCCACACTGGACAAGGCAATTTACTTTACTCCTCTACTGATTCAAATGCTGATCACATCCTGGAACACTCTTATAGACTTACCCAGAAATAATGTTGAACCACATATCTGGGCACCCTGTGGTCTAGCCAAGTTCACACATAAAATTAGCTATCACATTATCTACATATTGATGTCTCCACAATTTATATCTCAAGACTGGTACATTCAGTAAACTTTTGAACGGCATATCTAGTTTCCTCCTCCATATATCATCACTTAGAAGACTTATCTAAAACCTAGCATGTTCAAAGTTCTCTCTCCAAAATTAAACCCTCACACTGAAGTAGTCCTTCTTCACTTTCCCCCAACTCAATTGATAGATTTTCCTTGAAGAAGTGAAAGAATTAAACATCTTACACTCATCTGGTACTTCTTTTTTTCTTTCATATTCCAAATTTCTTTTGCCTGTGATTTTAAAATATTTTCAGACTCTGACAATTTCTTATTACCTCTACTACTATCACTATGGCCCAAACTACAATCATGACCAGGTTATTGTGAATGTCTAAAAATTGATCTCTTTGCTTCCATCATTTGCCCATTCTGTTCCCAACACAACAGCCCTGAAGACTTTTTAACGTAAGTTAGAACATGTCACTTTTCTGCTCAATATCTTCTGATGGTATCCCATCTCATTCAAAAGCTAAAGTTCTTCTATTGACCCACAAAACTCTCAATGATCCATTAACACCAACCTCTCAAACATTCTCTTTTCCTAATACTTTATGCCTTATTCACTTGGCTGATCCATACTGACCTCCTTGAGCATATACCAACTTGGTGGGCATAGTCTCACAACAAGGACTTTAAATGGCTGCCCCCTCAACCTAGAGCTTTCCCTTACTCTCCCAGCTCAGAAAGCCTCCCACTTATTCCTTTACCTACTATGGGCTTTTCCTCTAATATTTTCTTCTTTGTGAGGTCTCCTGACAATGTCACATAAAACTGTAACCTGTGTTACACTCCTGATCTCCCTAGCTTACTTTTAGCTATTACAGTTATCATCATCAAAAACGCCTGTGTGTGTGTGCGTATGTGCGTGTGTGTATGTGTATGTGTAGAACTAACTAACTGGAATCACTGTCTTATCCCCCATGTAGTCTCCTCTTTGTTTCTTAGATTGGCAAATGGTGATTTCATATGGCAACCATCAAAGTCAGAATCTTCCACTGCCTGATTTTACACTTTCAATTTATTGCAAAACTTTTTCAAACTTATTGTCTGAATACCCCATTCTTTCTATGATTATAGATGCTATCTTTGCCTATGAACTAAAAATTTATTAGCTGTAAAGCTAGAGATCTTTCTGCTTCTAGTCTTACCTGTCACAGATACATTCACCAATCATGGGCCAGAGTAATCTTTCTACTAAATCTTGTCACTCCTTGGTTAAAATTAGTATCCCATTTGTCTTTCTAAACTCCTCAGAATGACAGTCAAAACATTTTACTTTATGTTCTTGGGCTATCTCTGTGTCTCAGTTCTGCTGCTATTGTTCCAGACCTGCTAAATGATTTGCATACAGTTTCCAAAGCATACATTGCACTATCTTGACTCTAGCACATGCTCTTCCTGTGTATCCGATGCCAGTACTCTCTCTTTTCCTGACAAAATTATGTTGTCCATAATCAGCCCACTTACTCCCTTACATTCTTAGAGAAGAAAAAAAAAACTCAGTAAAAATTTCTTGGGTATTACTTTATCTGATCTCCCAAGCCATTTCATGTGAATGTACTCCATAGCACTTGACGCATACATTTATACTATCATGTAGTATGCTAGCTGACACATATCTGTTTGTCTCTTTGCTCTTCACTGCCCTCAAAATGTGAAATTTGTGAACAAAAAAGACCATGTTTTACATCGATGTGTCTCTAAGACACAGCTCAGTGCCTTACGGTAGGTGCTCAGAAATGTTTGCTGATAGAATAAAGGCAATCTGCAAAAATGGTATTATCACTAGGAGACAAAAAGAAAAAAGAAGGTCTTCCCATTTGAATGATGACCATGATCACCATGCTTACAGTTATGTGGACCATGAAGAGTATTATCTGGCCTCAAGTTGTTCAAACTTAACATAAACCTGCTTTGATGCCAGAACTGGCTTACAGATGCAGGTAATCAATTGGGCTGGTCCTGAAGAGCATGTTTCATGATTTATAGAACATATCTTTCAGGCTAAATTTTCCAGAGGCTGTTTTATTTCTTTGTAGAAGTAAGTGAGGTTGAGATAATTAAATCAAGAGAAAAGATAATAAATAAATTCACATATGTACGTCCCCTCCGTCAGTGTCTCACCTAGTTTTAATCCACTGTAAATATATGTTGTCTAAGTTATGTTTTTACAAAGAACTTATACAATAAATAATTGAAGCTCTGAGTTATGTTTTCTCATCTTATTCTTTTTTCTGAACTCATAACAAAAAGAGAAAACATTGCTTCTTAGATTAAAAGCAAACTACCAGACAAAGCAATTCTTTTTTTCCTACTCCTTTATTTTTCTTTAAGTTTACTGTTACATAAATTGAATCATTTCTGTGGATATGAACATGAATTTGATTTAAAATCCTTCTTTGTAAGCTCCTAGGCTACAAGCAGTAAGAACAAGTAGAAACTGTTCGTATAACAATAAAAAAACAGCAATTTTGTTGAAAACTTAAGATAAATTTAATGATTTGAATAAAAACAGAAAGCTTATGTAAAGTAGTAATGTGTCAGTTCCTCAGTGTGTAAATAGCAAAACTGAAATATTATGTATAATTATCCCCATTATATACATAGAAAGACTGAGAAGAGAGATATAATAACTAACTATACAAACATTAAACTTACAAATTTAAATTCACTCAGTGAAAATGAAACATGGCTAATTAAATAATGAGACAGTATTGAAAAGAAATTATTAATATATAAGCATATATGTGTGTATGTACATACGTACTTGTATATATATTATATGCATATATATGAGAGAATCAGAGTCATTCTGAGGAAATATAAGAGCAAATGTTAAAATGCATTTACTATTACTATCTTTTAGTGTATTTAACGCAAATAATTCTTCCACTTAGATCCATTGTCTTTCATTTATCTGCTTAAATAAACATTGGGCAGTTTTATAAATCCTCCAGGTTGCAGGCGTATCTGCATCTGTTAAATCATTTGTGAACTTTCCTCTTAAAGCTCTTTAAACTGCAATTTCTGTAAGTGCTTTTTCTTAATATAACTGGAAAAATACAGGGAGAAAAGCTAAACATAAAACAGAAAGACAACAGATGTAAACGAAATTTATGTTTGCTTACATTTACAACATGGCATTTCTTGGATTCATATATCTCTCAGTTTTGAATTGCAAGGTCTTTGATGTGTGAACTTTATTTGTAGACTATCACATTCATTATTTATGCTTTATAAATAATAAATGAAAGCAATAATAATGAAATAAAAATGTATGAGACTGCTTCTAAGCTGATGAAAAACAAGTTTAAAAATTATTTGACCCAAAAGCAATATTAGCAAGAAAAAAAACCCCAAAAAACTTTAAAGATAACTTCAAGGAATAGAACAAAATTGCAAGATTTATTTATTTATGTATTTATTTTTGTCTAGGCGAAATTCATATATGGTAAGGTGTTGGATCTTAACTTTATAATTCAATGAGTCTTTTTTTAAATGAGTCTTAATAAATACATATATACCTGTATAATTATGGTGGAGGAAAAATAATTTCATTTGACCCTTACAATTCTTCTGCTGGACTAATAATCAAATTAACATGACACAGATTAACAGCAGAAAATGACCAAATTTAATATATATGTACTTACTGAGATGCCATAAGTATATGGAAACTGAGGACAGATCTGGCAGTTATAGCTTATGTGCCATCTTCAGCTAAGGACTAAGGGATTATGGTTTCAGACTTTAGTTAATGAGCATATAATAATCCACTGACAAATAACATCTGTGCTTTTTTTTTTTGAAGACTTAAGCACCTCTCTCAGTGTCAACTCTACTCCCAGTTTTGTCTATGTTTCTCAATACTGGATGCAGGGAGTTTTCATTAAACAGAGACACTAAGCGCAACATGCATTTTCTTCTGTCTTATTAGAGTCGGTCTTTATCTTTTCCTTATTTCTCCAGAATATCTACACGTTTGATACTTGTTTACTGATATCATCAATTAACTTACTGCAGTGAACGTACAAATTTTTTCTTGATGGCATCCACGATATGCTGTATACACAGGAAGAGTTTTGTAAGCTTGTGTTTCCCATAACGAAGGTAGCCAAAAGCATCTCTATGGCTCCAGAGGTGTAAATTAATTAAATTGTTTAAAACAAATGATTGCATTTTCACTGTTTGGATTACTTTATTTGAGTCCTCCGTGTGTGGCAAACACAAATTGAATTCTGCCCAATTTTTTTTTAGAATATTGATGCACAATATATAAAAGGGATATCTGACCTTTTATTTTAATTTATATATACATATTTTGTGGGGGTTTTTTGTATCTATATGAGATGCTGGATGTTAACTAAACTTATTGTGTAATCATTTTGCAAATATATAAGCCAAGTTATAATGTTGTACACCTTAAACTTATACAGGGCTGTATGTCAATTATACCTTAATAAGACTGAAAAATTATATATGTTATAATTGTATATTAAATTATAAAATTGTAATATAATTTACAGAATTTACTCAGACTGAACAAATGCTGGACTTAATGACAAAGTAAGCATGCTGGGTAAACCACATTGATCCAACTTTGTACAAAGCAGAAGACATAAATCACTTCTGAGAAGAAAAAGACAGAGTCAATTGTTTAGAACATTTTGATTACTTAATGTAATCTTGCTAAATCAAAACCAATATTCTACTGTCATGTGGAATTTAACAAGTGAATCTGAATGACAAGGAGACTAAATTTAGATTCTATGAATCTAATTTTTAGATTCCATAATTTGAGATTTTGAAGTTTTCTGATTATCATGAAAACATCTGATTCTTACAGCTGTTACCTGTGAGAAGTAACTCAACCAATGAGATAAAAATAAATTCCTTTGATCCTTAATGCTAAATTGTATAAATGACTGTTCTTACTCGTTCTTTTATATAAAGTAACCAAATCTAGCACTGGTTCAAGAAAAAGACATATATAAGTCCCCTCCAGAAACTATTATAGTTTTCTTACCAGTTAAATGAACTGTGGGAATTCAATTGCTCTACCAGTCACATTTCATGAATGTCATATCAATATTCCTCACTCTGCGATATCTCTACACAGGAGAAAAATTTAGGAATTTAGAGAAAAAGGAAAAAAGAGAGGAAAGTAATAATCAAAGTTGATATCTATCCTATATAGTCATGCCATATATGATAGATAGTATGTATATTTTCTTAAAGACTTTTAGTACAACATGGGTGTATGACTATACCCACCAAATTATATACATTAAACATCTGGGGTTTTTGTATATAAATTACACCTCAACAAAGTTGTTTTAAAAAAGATAAATAGATACAAAACATCATGTAAATCTCAGTATTGTACTGAGTAGTAGTAATATAGTAATAGTAGTAGCAATAATAATGAGTAGTGATTAGAGTATAATTGATAAAAATTTAGAATTCAGGGTTTATAAATTAATCTAATCTCAACTCTGTTATCTTACTCATTCTAGTAAGAGCAAGAAATATATTTCTTGTTTAGTAAGAATGTCCAAACCATAGGCCTAAACAGTAACATACTCAAACTTGAGCAAAGGGCTAAGGAACCCACTCTGGCCCTCCTCTGAAAGTTTAACTCCCCATGGAGCAAAGAGTCTCAAGAGTCAAGGGATATTTCCAACTAGATCCTTGACCACCACCTATAGACAATGGCCTGGGTAACTGAGACCCCTGAAGGCTGTGTGTATATGACTCCATGCCTACTCCGAGGGCCTACCTACTTCCAATGTTCAAATCACTAAACATGAGGTCATACAATGTATACTTGCTTGCATGAGTATTGATGGATCTTGGATTGTAGAAATAAAGTAACTATAGCCATGCATATAAGTATGCAGGTGCACATAGCGATCAAAATGGAGTGAGGGATTGGAAGAGAAGAAGTGCAAATTTAGACCAGGGAACTGGCTCCCCTTGTGCTAGCCCATCCTGATGAGGGAAACTCAGGAATTTGAAATTCTGCGTTTTAACTTGGCCTTCTTCTGGATGTTATAAAGATCTATTTGCCAAGGTCAGAAGATTAGCACTTTTCAGTGTTTGTAAATATGGGATGCAGGTCTTTATTGGCACTCTTGCTTTAGGCCCTACAAAAACAGGTCTGGATTTTGATTATCTGTAATTGGAGGGTCACAATCCAGGCTATAAACATTGAAGTGATAATATTGTTCACACATTGGGAAATCAATGAAAACAGAAACTGGAGGATAGTGAGGTAAAAGACCAGAATCCGTCAAAAGTATTTTCCAGCCAGCAGCAGAAGCTGAGGCATCATACTGATTGGAAAGGCTACACTGAACATCACAAATGTTCTCCAACTTGCCTTCTGCTTCTGAGGAAAATCTGTGTGTTTTTTCTTTTTTAATAAAACATCATATTTTATAATTTTAATAATTTCCATAATGTTATGTATGATCATTTCACAAGTTAAGATACTAATAGTCTATTAGGAAATTAAAATATATTGGAAAAAGTTCAAAATTTGGAAGTGCACATGGGAAAGGGAAAGATAGAGTCAGGGGTATAGTAAACAGAAATTATTTCTGATGGTGACTGAGATTCTGCTCCACAATCACTGTGTGTGGAGATACAGTTTTGTTAGAAACATTTGTTTTCGAAATGTTGTTTTTTTTCTTGTGTTTAAAATATTTATTCAAAAGTTGTTTATCTTCTTTAAAATGTACAGGTTATGACTGTAAATACAAGTTAGTACAGCTATCGTGCTGGAAAAAAACCTGCTGAGATTCTGCCAATGTTCCCTAAATTCAGGTGTTCATAAACGACCTTCTGGCAAATAGGAGATTAATAAATCCAGACATAAGAGACACTAGGATCCCAAGTTATCTTGAGCATAATAAAAATAGTGTGGGCCCGTATTTATTTTGCGTACGTGGCCCTTCTTCAGCTGTTGGCCCTAGCGTGCTCTTGCACCAGGAGGACATATTCCCCAGACATCTCTTTACGCATAATACTGTGGGCCATCTTTCTTTCTCCAAATATGTCTCCAAACATTTGTGTTAATTGCTAAGTATACCTCTTAGAATCATCAAACTCTTTGCTGTTCTCATGAACTTTTCAAGTTTTGAAATTTGGAAAGAGAGGCAGCAGTCTGAGTGAGTTTGCCCTCACATTCAAAATAAGAAATCTCCACCATGTTTCCCCAGCACGTCTCAATAGCTTAATCTCGCCCTGCTGTTACTCCCATAGTCTGTCAGAGTTGCTACCTTCCTTCTTCATTATATTGAGTACTAGGAACATTTATGTAAAAGGTAGGAAGTAATTACTGTCCATTTCATCTCTTTGTATCAAGTTGTACTTCATTTGCTTATCATCAGGGATGGTGGCTGAAATATGCTGCCACCATGAGATCCCCCAAATTTTGCTAAACAATTAAACAGTGTTCCTCTAAGAATTGTTCATGTATATTTAAAAAGTGTAACTGTCTTCATTGCTTTATTTCTTAAATCAACCCCATGTGAATTAGATATACACAGCATGGATTTCTGAAGTGCTATATAGTTGCAGAATGTGAGATGCAAGTTTGGCTCTAAATTTTCTACTAATGAACTGAAGGGGGAAAAGATCATTGTGAATCAAAGATAAAAGTTTTTCCTAAAAAATACCTGACAACCTCTCTCCAGTTTCTGCAATCACATTTTTTAAAAATACCCCAAATAAAATAATAATATCCAGTATTCCACAAATAGTACTATCTCCACTATTTAAGATGACTTGCAAGGCAAGGGTGCAATGGTTAAATTGTTCTGTTAGTGGCTTGTCAAGACTCACTTCTCAGTTTCTTTAAGCCGGTCTAACAACACAGCTTTACTCTTCTTTCCTGCTCCCAAACCTTGGGGTTGTCATGGCCTTCTGCTTCATTTCCCAAGTAGGGAAAGGAAAGTATTCTTAATGCTTAGATACACATGTGATCTTTTCACAGATTAAGAGTGCTTCATTTTTTTTCAGCAATACTCATCTATTAATTGATTTCTTCATTAATTAACTTATTCAATAAATACCCAGTGAGTATCTGCAGGCACTGTTCTAGACACACGGAAACAGAACAAAAAATCTCTGTCCTCATGGAGTTTACATTCTAAATGGATGGTAGACAGAGGAGATGAGGATGAAATGCATAAGACACCCATAAGTGAAATATATAGTTCATCAGGTGGTAGGTAATAATATTGCTCAAAGTATGGTAGAGAAGTATAGAGTACTATGGGGGGTAAGGCTGAAATTTGAAATGCTAGTCTAGGAAGACCTCATGGAAATGGTAACATTTGAGGAAACATATTAAACAGTAAGAACCCAGTTGTTCCTTACTGTGTTTTCCTTCCCTGTGAGTCTCCTCTACTATTCAAATAAAACATTTCATTTCTGATCTCCAAATGTGTGGTGATTTTTCCCCCTACCAAGCAATTTCCTGCAACACCAGCTGGTGCGCTATAATTTAATTAAATTCTGATACTATCTACCTAGAGTTAACGTTAGATCCCACTAGATAAGGGCTCAGCCCCCAAGAATGCACACACACACACACACACACACACACACACACACACACATACATTGCAGATACCAGTAACAAATCCAGGTTGTGACCTGTACTTCTGACCAACTGGCTACAAAATCAGAGGTTCCCTCACTTCTCAGGTTTGATTTATTTTCTAGAGCAGCTCACAGAACTGAGGAAACACTGACTTACATTTGCCAGTTTTTTTAAAGGATATGATGGAAAATAGAGATGAACAGCCAGATGAAAGAGATGCATAGGACAAGGTATGTGGGAAAGGGCACGCATGGAGCTACCATGCCCTCTTTGGGGACCTCACTCTCCCCGCACCTCCATCTGTTCATCACCCTGGAAGCTCTCTGAACCCTCTTCTTTTTTTTTTTCTTTTTTTTTTATGGAGGCTTCATTATGTAGGCATGATTGGCCATTGGTAATAGAACTAAATCTCCAGCCCTTCTCTACTCCCCGAGGTTAGGAGGTGGGACTAGATGTTCCAACCACCTAATTATAAGGTTACTGTGCTGTCAAATAGCCCCTATCTTAGGTGCTTTCCAAAAACACCCCATTAACACAACAAAAGACATTTTTCTTGCTCTCATTATTTGGGAAATTCCAAGGGTTTTAGGATCTCTGTGCCAGACCAAATATATAGGAGAAATCTATTTTGGTCATCTGAATAACCAAATACATATTTCTAATACATCACAATAGTACAGTAAGTAAAGATCAAAAGGCTAGGAATAGAGTGAGTGAAACTTAGAGGCATGGAAGGTAAGGTCACAGAAGTAAGCAGGAGCCCAGTGGTATAAATTATTGTAAAAAATTTGGTAGTCACCTGGATAAGACATCACTGGATGATTTTGAGCAAAGGAGTGGCTTGACTTTATGTGTACACATATTTCAAATGGATCATATGGGTTGCTGCATTGAAAACAGATTGAAGTGGGAGGCAAGGCAGAGCAGGAAGACCAATTAAGATGTTATCACTATAATTAGTGTGAGGGATGCTTGTTCCTTGGACTAGACAATAGAAGTGGAAAAGCAAGAAATAGTCCAGCTGACATGATTTATGGATGAATTGTATTTGGGTTTGGTAGGAAGAAGATAAATTGGGTGGCCCTAGGATTTGAACTAAAGAAGTGGGAGGGAAATGGAGTGTCCATACACCAAGTTGAGGAAAATTGCAGGAGGAGTTGGTGGTACTGGGAGGAAAATATCAGCAATGAATAGTAAGGTTATGTTAAGTTTGAAATGTCTATTAAATATGCAAGTAGCGATGTTAAATAGGCAGCAAAAACCACAGAAGTGGAGTTCAGGAGAAATATCTGAGATAGATTGATAGACAGATAGATGATAGATAGATAATAGCTAGCTAGCTAGATAGATAGATAGCTAGCTAGCTAGATAGATAGACAGATAATTTGGGAGTTCTCATCAT
The DNA here is from genome assembly GCF_036562045.2 of Rhinolophus sinicus. Lineage (NCBI taxonomy): Eukaryota > Metazoa > Chordata > Mammalia > Chiroptera > Rhinolophidae > Rhinolophus > Rhinolophus sinicus. The sequence continues at coordinate 38,607,645 of NC_133763.1, read as the reverse complement.
GCTGATGGTATATGCTGCTATGAATCTGGATGTGACCAGCAGGAGAGGATTCAAAATGAAATTTCCTTGCTAAAGTCATCAAACAGAAGATTGATAACTATAGTGAGGAAATGAGAATAAACAAATGAAACACTGAAAAAAAAAAGACTAAGAACAACAAAGAGCAGTGTGGGTAAAGGAGAGCAGAGTGTTTGGATGGCTTCAAGATAAAGGGTGATTAATGCTGCTGAAAGGTCAAATAAATGAGGGCTTAAAATTGACCATAGGATTGAATACCACGGAGACTTGTAAACTTGTCAAGAGCAGTTTCAGTGCAGCAATGGAAGCAAAAACTTGATTAAAGTGGCTTCAAGAAGGAACAAAAGGGGGAAAATTAGACCTTGACCTGTTCTGAGAGTTGCTCTTATAAGAAAAAGGAGATAATTGAGGTGTTACCTATGAAAAATATCGTATAAAGAGATGCCCCTGACTAGACAAGAGATGATGTGGTACACAGATGGAGCGCCTGGCTTTTGGTAAGACCACAGCCAGTAATGTCAGCAGCAGGAGTGAAGATAATATACAGATGTTGACAAAGCTAAGTAGATATGATGATGGGAGCTTGTGAAGGCCTTTTAATTATTTTATTTTATGATTATTATTTTTTAAAATTTTTATTGGGGAATATTGTGGAACAGTGTGTTTTTCCAGGACCCATCAGCTCCCTGTCAAGTCGTTGTTTTCAATCTAGTTGTGGAGAGTGCAGCTCACTGGTCTATGTGGGAATTGAACCAGCTACCTTAGTGCTATGAGCACTGCGGTCTAACCACTGAGCCAACTAGCTATCCGTGAAGGCCTATTTAAAAAACTTCTACTGTAATTCCTGAAATAGTCATCCAGGAGAATGGGAGAGTGAATGGACTGAGGCCCATCTGAATTTAATGGTCTTAATATGCATATAAAGAAAGAATAGTTTAAATGGTTGTGTGTGTGTGTGTGTGTGTGTGTGTGTGTGTTCTCAATTACATTCATCTATGACGGTACCGGCTTAAAGTGGGCAAATATTGATTTTTCCCTCCTAAGATTGAGGCTTTGCCAGAGAATTTATAATAAAGGAGAGAATGGCAGTGGACTTGAGAGTGTAGTAATTCAAGCTGACAAAGGATGGAAAGTAAAGACTTGATCAGGATAAAGAGTGATGAAAGAATAAGTTACTTGCCCCGGTGGGGCCAAACAGTTGTTTGAGTCAAAGTGTGACAGGAAGTCAGTTGGTAAGATAATGGATGGAAACCTGTGCGCTAGAAATGGAGATTATGAAAGAGTGCAATTATTGCTAATGACAAATCTGGGATATCATTATAGATAAGACTGAGTAACTCAATGAGAGTATATAACTAGGACAAACCAGAAGGAAAATGACATATCTGGAAATTGAAATAAGAATTATAGTAGGAGAGGTACTAAGATCAACATGGAGGCAACTAGTAAATCTTCAAGGAATGAAGAGAAAGATCTGGGCAAGTAGTCACTTGCTACTGGAGAGCTAGTAGGTGACATAGCCTGATGATATAAGAGTCAAAGAGAGGTGACCTCATTGCCCATCCTGAGAGACAGGATTACAGAAAAGAATTGGAGAGCTGTATGGAGATTTAGATAACTGAGATTTTTTGTAATAACTGAGGTAAATGGAAAACATACTGTGCAATAGCTGAGGTAAAGACGATGACGTCTGGAGTTAGATCAATAAAAGTGAGGATGAAAGGGAGATTTAAAAAGGTATTTAAAAGTACACCTTACACAATTAACTGATAGAATGAATATGGTTGAATAGAGGGTGGGGGATAATCTGTTCAAATGAGGCATGTTGAGTTTGAGATGCCTGTCGTATGTCCACATGGTAGTCAGTGCACAGCCTGGAACATGTTTCTGGAGCTCAAGCAGGTGATACATGCAGGGAATCAGTGGTGGTAACTGAAGCCATAGAAACCCATGGACAATTCTTAAGTGACGCATGGGCTTTGAGGCCTTAGCAGAGATGAGTGGTCCAATAAAAACTTTGTTGAAGTAAGCCTTATTATTAAAATAGTATCAGTAGCAGTAGTGATGGTAGTGATAACATACAGGTAGCTAGTGGTAGCAGTAGAAATAAAAATAAAATATTAATTTTAAGGAGCAGTTAAATCAAGAGCTATTGTATCATAGGTTTACTAAAAATCATGTCTTATTTTTATCAATTGTGTTCACCTTAATATCAAGCACATTGCCTGACTCCATATAGGCATGCGGTAAGAGTATTGAGTGGGAAATAAAATCTGAATATTTTCTCAGAAAGAGCTGACCAAAACTGTGCATAAGTGGAACGGCTTAAATAAAGTCCAAGAATCTTCTACCTTGCCTTTAGTCCCAAAGTTTTGCCACATTATGCTTAGTTTAATGATCTGTGTGCGACTCAGCTCTTTCCTATTTTTTTAAAGCCAATCACTAGGGCAGTCAGAATCAATGTCATGGGAGCTGGACAAGAAGAGCAGCATAAGAACAATGAAGATGTCAAACCCACCATTTTCTGATCGTAACCACTCTGACCATACAAACCCCTGTAGCTAGTGTTCTATGGTTTTCCCTATTCTTTTTTCTCATGTTAATCTTCACACCTATGTAAACCCCAGTGGTGAATATAGTTTAGACTCAGTCTGAAACCCGCAGCATATGGATTTGGCAACTGGAGAAAATAAAAATCAGAAGAGCTGTTACTTGGAAAGAGCCAGGTAGCAGGTAAACTGTACAGCTCTGAGTTTAAGTTCTACTTGCTGATGCCAAAGTCCAAGCATCGTCCATAGAATATGTGTCATTTGGAACTAAATGGTGTTCTTAAAATATACCCAGTTTATAGTGATTTAAACTTTTATTAATTTCTTCTTACACCATATGCCTAACAACCCTGTTGGCAAAAATAGCATTGTATTAAACAATGTAAACTAAAAACAAATTACCTGTGTTCCATGATACCAAGCTACCTTAGAAAGGCTGTGTTATGCAATGGAATTTGTCAATAATTTATGCACACAATAGAATGTAATCAGCTGACATCAATAATTAAGAAAAAATAGAGTTTTGAGTCTTTGGTTCAGGTTTCACTTGTTTATATAATGTTACTGTTACAATTTAAAGAAACATGTAAATAATGTTAAAGTCCTATATAAATTATACTATAAACCTTGACATAAACCTTATATAAAATTAGACATTTGATGTCTTTCGTTCACAAATTGAGTTCCTTACAGAAATGGACAGAATGTTTAGTACCTGGCAAAAGGAATGTTTTTCCTTTATGAACCATTTTCCTTTATGACTACATCTCTTGGTATTTATATATGCTAACATATACTCACGTGTGTCTGTGTGTGTGTGTGTGTGTGTGTGTGTGTGTGTGTGTGGTGATAATTTGTCTTACTATCCATAACATACAACATTTATCAGAGTTTAATCCCTTTTTAAGAAACTATTAAGATCATAGTTAACTGGGACATATTTTAAATTGTTTTTAACTTAGAGACAAATTAGACAAATTAAAAAACAGGAAAAATTCCATTCATTATAACAATTTTAAAATAAGCATGAATAAAAGCACTTTTAAGGTCTAAAATTAAGTTTGTTATCAATTTGGCAGTTGTTTTATAATTATTATTAAAACTCATGAGAAGAATCTCTAAGCCTTTCTATGTATGCAAATTTTGCTCCGAAACATGCTTCTTTGGTTTTGATAAATTATTATGCAGACTCCTAAAACTTGGAGGAAAATTTCCAAAGGGATTAACCAAAGTCAGTAAAGTATGTATTACCTATGTTTAATATCTGGGGGAATAGTAGATGAGTTTCATTTTCTTCATTCACTATTGTTAGGTTAATTTTCTGTTATCATATTTGAAAATGGTGACATTTCTTCTGTGGTTTATATCAGCCCAATCTACACAGTCTAATCTATCATAAAGGTGTTTTAAGGCTAATGGGTGACAACTGGATAGATTATGAGCTAGAATGGGGGGGGAAAAAGGATCTAAAGGGAGCTCTAATTTAATAGATGTTGGAATTAAAAACTTTTTAAACCCTGAAATGTGCAGAGACTTGATGGTTAAATGAAGCTGATTTTATAAATGAGTGTAGTTAATGGTTAAACACAGTGGGGAAGCATTGTATTCTTTTTATTATTGTCCTTATTAAAAGGAAAATAGCAAAGGTTGTTACCTGGTAAAATATATCAAACATACGTGCCTCTGTAAGTTTTGAAACTTTAAGGTGGGGGGAAGAAAAGAATATGTCAGTAATGAAATGAATCTTGAACTTTGGCAATGAAGGTAAATTTGATGCTTTGAATGAACAGACATCTTGTTTGACTAGAAATGATCATGGTTCCAATTTCTTGTCAAACGTGTTAGTTTCTTGCTGTCAGGGAATGCTATTCCATTTCTGATATTTCAACATCAGTCTTTTCCTATTACAAAACCAATGCCGTTGGCTGTCAGGACTTTACAGTTTCAATTGGCAGACTTATCTGTCTTTGGCAGAATTAGACAGAGATATTTCTTATTCAGAGGCTGCTCCAGTGGAAAATGGCAGCAGCCTCAGGAAATTTGAGTACATTAGCTTCAAAGGACCTGTCTGTCACCCTTCTGACAGTAGACTCTGCAAAGTTCCTTCCAATCTCCTGCTCCTTGGGCGGTTTTCTCTGCATCTTAAACATGTATTCATGGCATTACATATAACCTTTAGCAATTTCTATGTTTTAATATTATTTATATAAATACAGGGACAAGCCATAAATTTTCTCTTAATTGGCACTAGTCATTTCTGGGAAATTGCATAAAAAACATGGGGAACAATGATAGACAATGTGTCTCAGATAAAAATATTTTGTGAAAAATCAAAACAATAGGATGAATGAGAATTTAATACCAATGGCCTAAAACTTTAAAATAGTGCTCTCCTTTAAAAAAGTGTTAACTAGTAGTTTTGGTTACTATGTAATATTTACAATACAGAGGAGTTGTCAGAGGAAGTCATGGTGCTTTAGTTATTTGGGGGAAAAGTGGCAATTACTTCTGATCTTCAGAAAAAAACTGCTTCCAAAGATCCCCTCTGTATTTTTCCTTCTTATTTTGTCCTTTCTTCCTCCTCACTCCACTTTCCCCTCCCCCCACCCCAAAAAAAAGACCAACAAAGCTGTTAGAAGTTGAGGGTATATGTGTGCACGCATGTGTGTTTCCTTTTACCAACAGACTACATCTCTTGGTATTTATATGCCTCTAAATTTTTATCAAGTGCTTTATAATCTATTCACTGAATATTTTATTACTCCATAAAATCTGCAAACATCTCAACTCAGAAAATCCCAACCCTTTCTGTAGCATGGGACAATAGCCTCTAACACTGAAAAATGTCAGTGACCACAGTTGGGTTTGACTGTTTATTTTCGTAGAGACAAATAAAATTTAGAGAGAATATTCATTTAATTCTTATTTTTAATGTGTAGTGTTGGTAAATTGTAGGGTCTGGTTTGGTTCATTTATCATTTTTGCTATCATTTTTGTTTGTTTATTTTGTTTGCTTTGGCCACCACACTTTCAGAAGGATACTAATTGATGAGTTAGTCATATAGCTCACTGTTTTAGTCAATGTCTTCGCAAGAAACAATTCAAGGTCTTCCTTCCTCATATGGATAAAATTTAAGTAGACTTTTAAGGCATCACAATAAAACACAGTTCATGAAACAATGATAATCAGAAGCCCCTATAGTGAAAAGAAAATAAAAAAGATAATTTTGCATCCTACCGTATATGCTTTGCTTCAAAGAGAGATAAAAGCTACTCATTTTTAATTAACACACAATTTTAATAACATACGATATACCACGATCTATGGCTTTATAACTCAAAGTAAATGAAAACCTAACAAACAACTGCTTAATCTGATCAATGGAAACAACTGCTTATACTGGATAATTGTTATTTAATACTGATTTATTTCTCACGAGGGCCCAAGAAAATATACAATGCAAACATGTGGCTCTGTCTCTAAGGGGCTTACTTCACATTCACGTATTTGATTATTATTAAGTACCTTGCCCTCATACACATTTGCAGTTACCCCCAGTAAAATACACATACTAATTACATTAGGCTTTTCTCATAGGAATGTTGTTCCCTGTTTTATAATCATCTTTAGTGCTTTTCTCTGGCAAAGTCTTCCATATCTCAGTTAAGCTGTAGAATCTAAATTAAAAACATCCCAGTGATGTCATTAGCTTATTATCCACTATGAAGATTTTACCTCTCTACATTACATAGCATGGATCCAGGTAATTTATTTAGAAAGCATTTATCAAATGTTTAATTTCTGCCAGGTACTAAACATTCTGTCCATTTCTGTAAGGAACTCAATTTGTGAACGAAGGACATCAAATGTCTAATTTTAATAAGGTTTATGTCAAACTACCATTAGGTATTAACCACTATGGGAGCACAGAGAGAGACCAATTCATTCTAAAGAGCTTTGCAAAGTGCTACCATAAAGGGAAAAATATCAAAGAATTTAAAAATTATGAAAGCTTTTCATCTTTGAGTGCAATTCTTTAAAAAGAAGTTTCTCTTTTTCTGAGTGTGTGTGTGTGTGTGTGTGTGTGTGTGTGTGTGTGTGTGTGAACAGAAAGCAGTATTGGATAAGAGATTAAGGAAAATTATTTTTTTTCCTTTATGAACCATAAACTACAGATTATATACTTAGTATTGTAAAAAGAATGATTTTAGACTGAGGCTTTGGCACATCCTTTGTACTCCTAGATAAACAAGGAAGAATCAGTTGCCAATTCAGTAAATGGGGAAGTGTGGCTTAATAGTTCATCAAATATTCTGGAAATTTGACATGGCTAACTATTCATTTGCCCCTGAACCTACAACAAATATGTTTACTCATACTCATCATCAAAAAAAAGAACACAAATTAATTAGAGGTGTTTCATTCTTATGCTTATGTAAATGGTCTATGCTTGACTATACAGAAGTTCTGATTCAAAAAAAAAATTTGAGTATTTATCAGCCTGAAAATAATAATTTGCATATTGCTAAGCTTGTCACTTTTTGTAACTATTGATGCCCATTGCCTTTGCTTTATTTACATAATCCTAATTTCTATATTTTAGAAATCAAAATTGCTATGAAATGAAATCTTTAGGTCAGAGAGAATAAAAGTTGAAAGGGGGCACATTTCTAATATTATCACAGAAAATGATCTATTTTCATTTGCGATGCGATGATCCAATCTTTTTTCCCCTGTAAGTGTCACTCTCGAAAGAGTGAAGCAGCTTATTACCTAATATTTAATGTCTCTCTAAGTCATTTCTTATTATAAATTACATTGCTTAAAACTGACATTTTCCTAATAGTAGTATGTTTTTTCCTATATTTTATGTCATTAAAATTATATATGCCTCAGCAACAGCATATCCCAGTTGAGTCATATCAATGTAAATAAAAATGCAAAGAGGCAAAGTCGATAATATTACCAAAAATTGGTGTTTAGGGTGTACTATGGAGATCCATACTACACAGATGTTCAGCAGAAATGAGATCTGCACCTCAATTGAGTCAGAGTATTACCTGTTTTATTGCTCTGCCTATGTACAGCAGGCAAGGGTAGGAAGACTGTGACCTTGAATGTATCACAGGAGAACAGACTGCTTCACAGGAAAAAAAAAAAAAAAAATCACCACTCCAAGGCAGCACATTCAAACAGGAAGGAAAAAGAAAAAAACTAATAATGAAAAATAGAAAGTTAAAAAATTTAAACTAACAAACATAGTAGCAATATCTAGTGTTTAAATCTAGCTGTGACTGCATACATTTAATCAAGACAAAATAAGTGAAAGACAAGATATTTTATTTCTTCCGTGAGATAGGTGTTCAAAGAACATACCAATCCCTAAAATTTCTGCTATCATCCAATGTGATTATTGTCCATATTGTCTGGGGGGATCACTCAAACTTTCTTGATTTCATGGAGTTTATAGCCAACTTACTTTCTTCTAAATGTGTCTATCTATCTATCATCTTTCTATGATCTATCTACATTTATTTAAAGTTTATATTTCCCAATTCCTGATGCTTTGAAAATAATAGTCAGAAACAATAGTTACCAATTTACTTCAAAAGGGAAAAAGCTAATTTCTAGTAAAATTTGAGCAACATCAACACACACACACACACACACACACACACACCAAGAAAGCTCTGGTATTTCTCTAATTCAAGCAGAGTCACCTTCCTAACCTCCCTCCTTCATTTTGGCTTAACCTTTCTTCCAGCAGCTAGATATCTAAGGAAATTATAGCATTAATTAGGTCTTAAAGAGAAACATTTCCTTCAGCTTGGCATTTCTTCAATTACAGATATAGACTCTGTCACCAATAAGCGTAACCAATATTTTTCTATAGATATATACAGATACATCTTGCCAGGATGAAGACCGGGACCAGTGCCTCCTCAGAAATCAGACTTTTTCTTGCTCAAAAAAAATTTATCTTATATGATCATAGTTGTTCAAGAGAATCTCAACAGACATCTTACACGTTTCTCACACTGGTGAATATAGATACGGAGGGAATTTATAATGTCTGTCACCAGAGTATGCAGAGTTTAGTTGACTAAAACACACCTCAATGTGACCAGTTTCAAAACTTTCCTTGCCCCCCATTCATTCTCATTCAAATGTAAAATGTGAAAGAAGGCCACTCTTCTCCCGGGGGTCCTCTTTTCTTCTTTCCTTTCTGCCATGAAATGTCAGTAAATGAGAACATCATTTTCAATCTCAGGAAAAACAACGTCAGCATTTTCATCAAAGCGTAGACATCAGTTTATTTATCCCATGATTCTAAAGACTTAGTTCCATGTGACAACAAGCTTGTCAAGGCAACTTTTAAAAAAGATGTATGTCTACCTACTATAAGTCCATTTACTGCCTGATAAGAAATGTTTTTTCTGTGTCTTTAGCTTGATAAAATTTTATATAGTTTTAGTTATAAAACAACTATCTCTAAGGTGTTATGGGGGTCACAGAAAAATTATTCAAGGAAGGTTTCATGGAGTAGGCTACACTTAGGTTAAAGATTTAAAAACAAATATGACTTTAATAACTAGACAAGCAGTAGCCAAAAGGCTGCAGTCTATCTGGCATATAATTTATGTAGATGAATCCTAGGAAATATGACTGAATAAAATGCCAGATTTTAAAGAAATTTGAAATGTAAGCCAATAGAGACCTACAGGATAATAATCAGAGAAAATTTGTAGCCAGTATATCTCTATGAAAAGTAATTACATGCTGTTTATGTGTGAGATTTATTAATTGGAAAAATACAAAAATACCAAATAAAAAGCATTCCACAAGGTCTTTCTTTGACAGCTGTAGGACTCTGGACAAGGAAAATGGCTGAAACCCTTCTCCACCCATCTGATGAATCCTTTTTGAGCATGCTTAGCACCAATGTTGCAATAGCTATATGTATTAAAAGTAGTAAATATATGAGGACTCCAATTTGAGGTAGATTTTCTCCATTCTCCCATTCCTCCCATTTGTTCCACAAGAACAAATATCTTCAATGTCTACATCTTTACTTTTAGGATGTGTAAGGCTAGAAATGTTTGTGATGAATATGTGTATGTATATGAATATGTATATATGTGTGCATGTACATTATTTATATATTTTTACATATATATGACGCCCCCCCCCCCCATCCACACACACACATGCACAAAACAAGAGAGAAACAGAGGAAAGAGAGGCTGATTTCTGTTTCTTCTACTTCTGCTTTGGGCCAAGATGGAAAAAGAGAGACTGGATTTATTCTCCCACCAAAAACAAGCAAAAACAGGAGAAAAATATATAAAACACTGATTTTCAACATCAATCATCAAAAAAGTGGTCTCTCAGAGAAGCAATCCAGGTGAAGCTAGTTATTGCTCCAGCTCACTGCCTTCAAGGAGTTTCTAGGCCACAGCACAAGGAGAAATGCATTCATTGGCCCAGTGAACTCCTTGAATTAAGAAGATGGAGCTGCGTGTCTAATAGAGTAAACCAAAGTTAACAGGACAGAGTAATGGAGAGAAGAGAGCTGCACAGAAAGAGGACTCCAGAGATCTACCAAGAGCCCCCCACCCACTGAGGTATTTAGCAGAGTACTGACCAACTCAGACAGGTAAGAATAATACCCAAGTCTGAGGAAAGAACCACCACTACCCATCAAATTGGGTACATTGGATTTTATTCAAATCAAGGCACAATTTGGAGAAGGTGTTGGCAATACTTAAACCTAACAAAATATTTGTATTCAGGATATACATAAAAAGCCTATGCATCAATAGGAACATTTCAGACAACTCAATGTAAAAGTAGGTGAAATAAAATTGAACAGGCACTTTACAAAAGGAATAATCAAATAACCAACAAGCATGCTGAAAACGTCTCAAAATAATTTTTATCAGAGTAATACAAATTAGAACCATAATAAAAAAAGGTGTGATGTATGCACATAATGGAATACTACTCTGCCATAAGAAAAGATGAAATAGTGCCATTTGTGACTACATGGATTGATCTTGAGATTATTATGCTAAACGAAATATGTCAGACAGAAAAAGTCGCGAACCATATAATTTCACTGACATGTGGTATATAAAACTGAAAACAACAAAAGAACAAGACACAAACTCATAGACACAGACAATAGTTTTGTGGTTACCAGAGGGTAAGGGAGGAGAGGGGTGGTAGATGAGGGTAAATGAGATCAAATATATGATGATAAAAGGAGAACTGGCTCTGGGTAGTGAACATACAACATGATATATAGATGATGTATTACAGAATTGTACACTTGAAACCTATGAAACTTGACTAACAATTGTCACTCCAATAAACATTAATTAAAAAATAATGAAACTAAACTAAAAATCCAACAGAATGTCTAAAGTCAAAATGAATGACAATATCAAGTGTTGATCAGAATGTGAAGCTAGCAGAAGTCACATGTTACTAGTTGGAATATAAGTTGTTACAACAACTTAAAAAGATATATTTAAATATTTGGAAGCATCAACTAAAGCTCAACATATGCCTACCTTATGGCCCAGCAATTTGACTACTAAGTACATTCCTAACACAGTTGAATATTATTCTAGTTTTTCTAGATGATTAGCATTTTTAAAAACACTTTAACTCTGGGGATTTTTTTTTCCATAAGAAAAAGAAGCTAATATTTACTTAGCACCTACTGCATGTATTCACACTGATGTTTTAAATGTGCTATCTTGTCGAAATGATAAATTGAAAAAAAAAGTAAGACTAGGTTTTACTCACAGTAGGATGTCTTTTACTTGTAATTTATGTTAGCCAACAGTTCTTTTTTATCTATCTTGCTACTGTGGAATTTATTTACATGTAATAGTTTAAAATCACTTTGCTATACAGTTAAGCAGTTCCAGCAGTCTCCATGATTCTTCATAGATATGTTTAACTTTTTCACTTTTATCATTTTTTTTTGCACTTTCAGATACATTTTATGTATAATTTGCAACAATGTCTATCACAATTTAAACTTATTTTTATAGTTACACTGGGTTTTATATTTTTGTATATCCATATTATAATTCAAATCATTCATGTCATTCATTGTAAGGAACGCAGAAGTCAAAACTGATTACAAGGTGAGGATTATATCAAGGTCACTATATTTGAACCTGTTATGAATTGTTATATAATGCTTTCTTTTTTTAGCATTTGTCATTTCACTTTTTCAATCACTGAAAACCACATTTTCTGCTGTATCACTTGCATCTGCAGTAATCTCTATCTTATATTTGCGTAGTTTGTTCTCGTGATATGCCTTTGCATAAAAAATACAATTTTTCAAATCAGGCAGAAATTAAATTAAGACTTTGGAAATAACACCTGTGACTACACATTTAAAAAGCTTTATTAGACATTTAAAAACATGCTTCCTTTGGAAGTAAAAAACTTAACATGGCTAATTCAGTCACTTTTGCAAGTATCACTACATTATTTTAAACTAATCAAAGACCTTGTTTTTAGATAACAGGAAATTTATAAAAAGAGTGTAAACTGAATTTATTTTTCAAAATGCTTTATAAAACCTATGTTAGATGGCAATAATCATGATTTTTTAATTTAAGCATAACAGTATGATTTAAATAAGTTCAGATACAGCATGATTTTGTAAGTCTATTATTTTCTTTTGTTTTTTTTAAATCCATGTGTATAAGACTTAAACTAATCCCTAAATAAAATCCAGATCTGATTAATCTGCATATGTTTTAAGACTTATTTCACATATGTACACTATAATTTGTATGCACATAAATCAATTGGTGAAAATCCCCACATCCATTTATATGTGGTGTGTGTGGGTGTGTTTATAGGCACATTTGTCCATGTTTGGTATGCATAAACAAAGAGAAAGTCTACGAATATAACCACAAAAGGAAAAATGACTCCATTCCCTCCCCACCATCAGAAACTACAGATCAGGTTGGTCCTTGAGTAATTACTGAATTTGTACAAGCAGTAATATAAAGCTAGGATCTTTGTAACCAAGAAAACAGTTATTAGAAATCAATTTGACTCAATAATAGGTTTGTATTTTCTTCTTTCTGGAACATATTGAAGGGCAAAAATTAAAAGCAAAAGTGGAGGTTCAAAAAAGATAATTAAATAAAAGAGGACTTTTGGTCTGCCCACCTATAATTTCTTTTGAAATCTGCCTTATCTCACAGCCATCCCAATACTACCAAATACTACCATTTAGTGGAGCTGGCCTCATTCCCCCTGCCTCAGGACTGGGAATAAAAAAAAAAAAAAATTGAATTGTCTAAGAAGTCAAGACCTCAGACACAGCAATTGGTTCAGAAATGACATACAATCCAAGTAGGAATAATAAGGAATATTCTTAAGAATATTTCTGGGCTGTAAGAAAACATAATACCGACTCTCTCCTCTCTTTATTCCTGAAGTTTTGTTGTTATTGTTGTTGTTGCTGTTGTATTTTCTTTAAGATTCTGACCTTTAAAGATGATATGGTCTTGGATTCCCAATGACCTTATAACCATGATAAAGGAAGGAACCTAAGAATTAAATTGAACAGAAAGAGAGAGAGAGAGAGAGAGAGAGAGAGAGAGAGAGAAACCATTTCAATGGCAATTTATCTAGAATTGCATCTTGTCATACTGAGTCATATCCATTACTTGAATTTCTCAACTCTGTATACATACATGAAATCATGAAATTAGAGTTGATGATAGCCAGCTAGCTAGCTAGCCAGCTAACTAGATAATAGATATCCTATATGTTTCTTTTAGATCTCTATCATTTACAAAGTCCTAATTAATGGGAAATTAAAAAATTAAGTGAACTACATAAAGAAATGTTCTGTACTGCTCCCACTGTGAAATAGTGGGTTTACAAATACTGGGAAGACTTTTCCTATTTCTTTGGGAATTTAGATTGTATTGTCTCTGAAGTAATATTTGTCCTTGGGAAAAACATAATGTGGGTATCTCCTTAATTTTTTTACGTGGTGGACAATTAGAAAAATAACCAAGCATTCCTACAACTGACAGGGATAGGAAGGTCTAGGAGAGCAATGGACTCGGGATACTTACAGCTGTCTTGATGTGTGTTGCAAGACCTAGAGCCCTAGTGAGCTCTGTAGAACTGGAGGTGCTACAAGTAGCCATGCACTGTCCTACTTAGATCATTATTCTATATTGGATATCTCCCACTATTGGGGGAGGTATATAATTAAGATCATGTTAACACTGTTTGACTCTCCAGAAGGACTTTGGCAATTGGAGGCTCCTCACCCCTCTCTGTCCTTGGAGTGTACATTCCCATCATTCCCACAGTGGGAGCCATTTTCAAGGATGCAGCCTTGAAAGAATAATGTGTTGTTGAAAACATCTGTATGGACTGAATCCCATAAGGGTCTCTGTATAAACTTTTAAGGTTCTGGTGGGGGTGCAGTGATCTACACTTCTGTGGGTGCCCATGACAAACCGCGTATGTAAGTTCCCTTGCTTATTAAAATTACCACCTAGCTGTCTTGAATGGTTTTCCTCTTCCTTTGGTCTCTCCTTGCCCTTGTGTACAGGGGCCAGTTTCAGATTTCACCTGCAAAACTCCTGAGTTTGTGAACCAACAGTTGATGAACCAGTCAGGAAACTGAAGAAACAGATCCTGGGAGAGAGACATTTGAGGGGCAAATCCTGAGTTGGCCACCAACCTCTATGTGGGAAGGGGTGGCCCATATATTAGATGCTTGTATATTGCCCTGTGACTACCAGGATGCCCCCAAAACACTGACGAGTCGGATGCACTAGTTTTCAGAACTGCCCATAGTGCACTGTGACAAAGAAGGAAAGTGAATGTCTGTCACAGTGGGCTACCCTGTACAGTGAGCAATTCAGCTGGTCACCAATGGCCAACAAGAGGCTGACTTAGAAAGTTGAAAGTAGAATTCAGGTTAGAGAAGGATGTTTGGTTGTCCACTACTCTTCTAGCTTTGGGGCTGGCAGACAAGGTAGAAGAGTAGCATAATAAGTTGGAAAACTTAGTGTGCTGTTTTGCAATGCTCAAAGGGTACAGTCTGCCACGGATTAAGATCCAGTGCTTATGACAAAGCCTGAGTGGAACTCTAAGGGTAGAATTCCTGGGAAAGTGCAGTGTGAAACGGAGGGCGTTGTGGTGATTGACAATGAAACAGATGAAATGCTCAGTGCTGTCCAACAACTAATACAAAGGAAAATAAAAGCATAACAACAGGGCCCCAGCAGGGCAGCCTCCAATTCAGGAAATGTTGATGATAAGACAATATTCTTCCCCAGAGCATAGTGATATATCTGTCAAGTTTCAGCAAAAGGACAGGGAAAATATTCTGGAATGGTTAGTGTGACTATAGTATACGGGGGCAATGACATCTCTCTGACTGGGCAAGAGGCATCATCACAGACCCTACCTGCCAAAGTGCCTGCATGGTGCTCAGGGGTTCAAGATGCTCGCTTCCTTATAGATTGGGTTGTTCTAGACTGCAGGGGGCCTGGGCTCAATGCAGAGGATCTCCCTGGGCATGTAGGACTCTGGAAATCTATAGAGGAATTACAACAAATTCTTAGGAAGTTGTGAATGAGACAGGCCATCTATGTTCCTGTCTTTGCCGATGAGGCCACATTCATTGCAGGAAGGAAAGCCAAGGTACTGTAATCCTTCCGTAGAACCTGGTATGGGACACTAATATCCATGCTGTGCCCAGTTGTGAGATAAGACATTTATGATACTGGTCAACCCATTGTCAGTCTAAGGGAAACTGACAAATCCCAGGAATGGGAACAGCCTGTGGGAAAAACCCAAGACAGAGGGGAACTTAAGAAACCATCAGACTATTAAAATTGGTTATAAATGTTTTGCTAAAAGTAACCTGGCAGCAGATGTGGTTTGAGCTCATTGTTGCCGGGACCCCACCTGAAAAGATAGATTGGCAACCCAATGCTGTGTTGGTTGGTCTGTGGACAGCCTTAAACCTAAACAACACTTCCGACCTGCCCTACCTGCCCCGCTAATCCCTGATGTCCTGCCTGCTCCAGTAGAGGCCTCAGGGATCCAGTCCTTTTTGGGATGGGTACCTCTCAAGCTCCTAATATAGAATGCAGGATCAAATTGCCTCCAGGTGAGGCCACTGGAAATGATCGGAGGTCTCATATTGAGTGCACTATTCACTAATCCCCCAGAAACAAAAGGTGACAGCTCTGGTTGATACTGGAGCTGAATATACTCTAATACATGGTAACCCTCAGAAGTTTTCTGGTCCCCTCAGTGTCATTGATGGTTATGGAGGGCAAACAGTTATGGTCAGGAAGATCCCTTTCACACTGCAAATTGGGCATTCTCTCCCACAAGAAGAACATGAGGTTTTATGCCCAACACCAGAGAACATATTGGGCCTCAATATCCTACAAGGTCAAACTTTGCAAACCTCTATCCAAGAATTCTGCCTCAAGGTTAGAGTAATCAAACCACTGTTTAGGAGAAATGACAATTGGGAACAAGTAAGTGTACTGACCCTGTGAAGAGTGTCAACTGTCAAACAATATAAATTGCCTAGGGGCATAAGGAAATCAAAGAAACTCTTCAAAAACTACACCAGTGGATATTGTACTCCCTGCCCATAGTACTTTCAACAACCCAGTATGGCCAATAAAAAAGAAAGATGACTCATGGTGGATGACCATGAACTAAGAATTGAATAAGCTAGTGTATCCTATCCATGCAGGTGTGCCCAAAATTGCCACCGTTTTAGATACGTTGTCTTTGGTCCTAGGAGTGTACCCTGCTGTATTGGACTTAGGAAATGCTTTTTACATTATGCCCTGGCCACCGAGTCACAAGATTAATTTGTCTTCACATGGGAGAGGAAATGATAGACCTTTCAAGTGCTTCCCCAAGGCTACCTGCACAGCCCACAATATGTCATGGAAGGTAGCCCATGACCTGTCCCTGTTCTTTTTCCTGACATCATTAAAATGGGCTCATTACATTGATTATATAAGGTTAACATGTGAAGATTTGCTTTGGATGCAGGACACTCTGCAGACTTTGCTGGAATGTCTCTGAGGGAAAGAATGTGCAGTAAACAACAGAAAATCCAAGACCAAGTTACCACCATAAAGATTTTGGGAGGCCTTTGGTCAGGCAAGACACACATTGTTCCAGAAGCTATGACTGATAAGGTGCAAGCCTACCAACCCTAAGAAATAAAAGAGGTATAAGCCTCTGTAGGAATTTTGAGTTTTTGGAAGACGTTTATTCCCCAACTTGCACAGTGTCTCTGTCCCTCATACCTGATAAAAAAGGACATGTATGGGACTGGGGATCAGAGCATCAAGAAGCCTTTGAGAAGGCAAAAATACTAGTGAAGCAGATTAAAGCTCTGGGCATCTCCCAGGCGGGGATACCATTTGAGTTAGATGCATCTGTGACAGGGAAGGTATGGGTTGAGCACTGTGGCAGAGACAGCAGAAGGAGAGAATATCTCTAGGATTTTGGTCTGGAAGGGGACAGAAACCTGATATACTCCAATAGAGCAACAGCTCTTAGTAACAGGGCTTCTCAAGTACAGCCACTCAAAAAGGAAGAGCGTATCATAGTAAGAACTTCCCTTCCTATCAAAAGGTGGGTTGAGAATATGTGCCATCGTCCTACCTCTGCCACGGTTCAATTCCCATGTTGACTAAGTAGCATGCCTATTTGCAGAAGACAGGAACCCTGTCCTCTATTAACACTGTCTCTAGAAATGTGGGTGCTACTAGGTCCCATAGAGTGTGTGAATCCTCCAAATGTCCACACCCCTTTTCCTGTGACAGCCACTGTAGAGGGACTGGGGAAAATTCCCACTGATGCCTGGTATAAAGATAGGTCTAGTTGGGGCAACCCACCCACCCAGACTACAGCCCAACACTGGCACTGTCTTGACGGAAACAGGAATGAGCCACAGCAGCCCAAGGGCAGAACTCAGAGCAGTTTAGCTGGTGATCACTCATGAGAGCTGCCCATTAACACTGCACTAACCATTGGGCTGTTCTGAAGGGATTAAAACCACGGCTTGGACAATGGAAAATGAAGGGGTGGATGACCATGAATAAGCCGATGTAAGGTCAGGATATGTGGGTTGAGTATTGCCAAGGATGCTGGATTGCCATTGAAATACAATGTCTTGGGTAATACACTAACAATATCCCACGTGTTCTAAACAGTGCCCAAGGCAACTGCCAAAGGAATCTGGGGCCAGTCACTGGAGTTCCCAACGGAGTTATATTGGCCCCGTCTCTCCAAATTAGGGTGCAAAGTATGCCCTGGTTTTGCGGGCACTGCCTCTGTCCTAATCCAAGCTTTCCCCTATCACTGTGAAACCCAGGCTGCCACGATTAGGGGATTAGAGAAGCTGAGTACCATATATGGATCCCCTTGCCCAATAAACAACAGTGGGTGTCACATTTCAAAGGTTATGATGTACAAGACTGAGCAAAAGAACATGACATTGAGTGGAGGTCCCATCTTCCCTGTAACCCACAAGAAGCAGGGTTGGTAGAAAGAAAGAATAGAATATTAAAGCTGCAGATTAAATTACTAATAGGTAAAAGCACCTTGGTCAATGAACTAAAGTACTCTCCTAGGCTTTAATACACTTGAATTATACACCAGTATGTCCTGTTGCCCCATATCCCAGACTGAGGACCACGGCTGAGACACCTAATAACCAATACTATAAAGATATGAAGTCACAAGAAACAGCTGTTGCCCTGACTTTCACTGTGGATGAATGTGCTATGCTGCTGAGAACACCAAGCACCATCACACCTGGGAAAGATGTTGTCTACTAGAATCTGCCAGGAGATGTCCCACTGGAACAGATGAATCACTTTGCTCCCCTGGGTAAGGGGTAACTGCTCATTCCTCACTGGGATCCCATTCTCCTGCTGCAAGCCAAACCTGTTGAAACCTCCTATACCTGGAATGGAGTACTCACCATTGAAAGAGGGAAGAAGGTGGGAATCCTGGTCAGGCATATCCCCCACCCTGTCCATCTCTTCACACCTGACATTGCTGCCTCCCTTGGCCAATATGTATGGTATACACAGCTAGGTCAAGTTCCTGAAGCTGCCAACCTCCTTCTCCTCAAGGCAAGATGTGAATGTTCTGTTTTCCACTGGTATGATCATTTGGCCTCCATCTTTGTCCCCTCCATTTGTCCAGAGGACATTATAGCACACAAAAGCTCTTATTAAATTCATCCAACAAATCGTAAATGATAGCTGGCAAAACTTGTTCTTGCTGAACACTGAAATATCTCGAAGGAGAAAAGCTGTCCTCTAGAGTAAGATGGCATTGTACATTATTACTGCCTTGCAAAGAAATACCTATGCCATTATCCAAACAGAATGTTGTGTGTTCATACCTAAAGAGTCTGCTAGTTATCATACTTATTAAATAACGTGAGGGCACAGTGAACTCCCTGAGTGATCTGATTCCCACCCTAGGGAACTAAATAAATCAATGATTTTTTTCTTGGTTGAAAAAATTGCTACTTATTTAGGAATCATTATTTTAATCTATGTTTTCTCTTGCATATGTCTTTATTGTTCCTGTGGTATCTGCATCCAAGGCAGTCAGATAACCACCAAACAAGTCACCTCCATGCTAGTAAAACCCTTTGCTGACTCTTCATGGCACCTTGTAGAACACAGGGGCATGTAAGATTGTAAAAGCCAGTCATGAGATGTGGAGTATTGGAGGAAGCCGTCGAGAGCATGTGACCTCTGGTTGACCTTCAATCTAGACCAGCGCAACTGAAGGATCTTTACTCCTCTTCTGTCCTTGGAATGCACATTCTGTCCACTGTTCCCAAAGTGAGAGCCATTTTAAAGGACACAGACTTGAGAGAGCAAGGTGTTGTTAAGACCTTCTGGACAGTGGATGGGACTGAATCCCATTAAAACCTCTATATAAACTGAAGATTCTGACGGGTGGGTGTGGAGATCCACTATGGAAAACAGTATGGAAGTGCCTCAAAAAATTACGAATAGTCATATTACTCAGCAATCCCTCTTCTGGATATCTACCAATAAAATCTGAAAACATTTATCTGTAAAGATATATGCATCCCTATGTTCATTGCAGCATTATTCACAGTGGCCAAGACTTGGAATCCCTTGCTTTTTAAAACTAGAAGCTACAAATATGGAGTGGTCTGTTTTTTTCCATTCTGTTTCTCCTTGTCATTTGTGTATGGGGATTAGTTTGCAAACCAACACCTACTTGGAAAAGCACACTTTATTATTGCAAGAAAAACAGAATTGTGTCTAGAATAAATTCACAGATATTAAACAGGATTTTCCAAAAGTGGTTGCAACAGTAAAAACAAAAGTAAGCCTTTTTTGGAAGACTTGAGGACATGAGACAACATAGCAAGGGTAGGATCTAGAATGTACACTTTAGGTATATTCTTTTTGACTTCAAGGGGGAAAATCTTTTACATAAGGAGTTAATTTTTAATGATAAACATTGAAATTCTCTTTAATTATCTAAGCAATTCATTGAATACTGACATATTGGTCTAACACCTGTGATGTTATTGTGTTCAACTGCATAACCCTTCGAACGGATTGCAGTATTTTACCTAAAGAATATGCTGCAATTAGAGGCCGGAATCAGAAATCTATGGCATAAACATGTGAAAAGGTACTTTACTTCACTCATAAAAAGAGAAAAGCAACAAGCACTGAGTGATTACATTGTAAGTATGTATAAAATGTGGAGTCATTTACGTTATAATCTTTAGAACGAAATAATATATGCATATCCTTTAACCCAACAATTTCTGATAGGAAAAGATGTTCAAGATATGTTTATATTATCTATCTATTATCTATCTATCTAGATATACATATGTTTATATACCCACATACACATATATTTTGGATGTATTCAACATTGGATATATCTTGTGACTTGTCAATTTTTAAACTTATATACCTTTTCCTTTTATTGTCTTGTGCAGTTATTATTTCTTTAAAATGAATTAAATTCAAAGGAAAGAAAAACACATAGACATAGGACTGATGTTGTGTTGAAAACTCTAATCACATACACTTTCTCACTTTTTTTTTAAATATTCACTATTATCATTTGTATAGGTATTTTTTCAGGCTTTTTATAAGCATTTGGAAACTCTTGCCACTTGTATTTTAACATTTTTTATGATGTCTTTCTGTGGCAAAGACATTTTCTTTCTTTTTTTTAAATTAAAGTTTATTGGGGTGACAATTGTTAGTAAAGTTACATAGATTCCAGGTGTACAATTCTGTAATACATTATCTGTAGCTCACATTGTGTGTTCACCTCCCAGGGTCTAATATATGGTGATGGAAAAAGTTTTCATT
The DNA here is from genome assembly GCF_036562045.2 of Rhinolophus sinicus. NCBI lineage: Eukaryota > Metazoa > Chordata > Mammalia > Chiroptera > Rhinolophidae > Rhinolophus > Rhinolophus sinicus. The sequence goes on along the minus strand of NC_133763.1, from coordinate 38,586,616 downwards.
TGATGGAGTATAATAAAGAACTACCTTTCTGTGTCTTCTTTAAAAATAATGAGTCAAAATTTATTCATTGCTTATTGTGTTCCAAGAATCCTTCTGTAATTTTATATGCATTAACTCCCTTAATCTTTGCTATACCATATATTAAAGGATCAATTTACAATCTTATTTGCAGATGAAGAAACTGAGGCACAAAAGGGTGAAATAAATAACTTACCCACTATCCAGGAGATGTTAGCTGTCAGGGCAGAGATTTAAACTCACAAAATATTTTCTTATTTTTCCACCTAATACTTTTTAAGAAAAATCTTTTTATTTAAGCAACTAGGCATTTATTTTTGTGAATGGTTTGAAGAAAAGATTAGACATGTTCTACGACTGAGCACACTTCTACTATGTAGTTTTTTTCACAAAGTCCATTTAAATCATTGTTTTCAAAAATAAGTTTGGAGAGGAGCTTTGCACCAAACATAAATTGGTACGTTCCCTTTCTGTTAATGATTCTTTTTATTTAAGACTTTCAAAATGGTCAAATAATTTAAACTTTGGTTGATCTTGACTACCTGTTATATTTGAAAGTATATTAATGAACATAATCAGACATTTATTTCAGTGAAATTAAGTTAACACTATGATTTGGCAAGAAAAGCATAAGACTTAACTAGATTGAAGCTAGGTTTTTATCTCAGTTCCACCTTGAATTACCTAGCTAACCTGGTATATTATATTAGTTTGGGCCCTCCTAGAAGATTTCAAGACTGAATTAGACTTGCATGGTTATTGGCAAAATCATCTTAAAGGATGAAGGAGAAAGGCAGCAGGAGCAAGGAGAGATTCAGACCATAATAAAACCCTGATGCAAATGATAGAAACGTTTGCTGGTTCTGTGTAGTTTGCCAAATAACCAGTTTGTTATTTCTTTCTGATTGTGAAATCAATACAACCATATTGTGGAAATATGAATATGCAGAGAAAAATATAAATAAGAAAACTAAAATATATTAACGCTATATAGCAATAGGTGATGGTGGTATGTTTTACTTTTTTTTTTCAAAATTGTCAAAATCCTAAATACATATTTCTAACACATTTGTATTGCTTTCCTTTATAATATTATTACATTTATATAGTACATATAATATATTTATAATGAGGTAAACTCAAGTTTACCAAGATTTAGTCACATATTCAGAATATGTTGCCAGTAAAGACCAGGCCGCTTATGTTCTTTATTATATGAAAGACATGACTCCAGGACAAGATTACAAACTATTCTCCTAATTCATGGTATTCTCCTTTCAAATGTTGATAAAATTTAAATGGAGAAAAATTATTTTTGTAGGTTTAAAAATAAAGGACTTCTTTAAAAAGCCTTGTGTCTTTAATGAAAGAATTTCTATAGTTTCAATATTTACAAATCAATATTTGTTGCCACGCAACAGCCTACCCATCTGTCTCCTCATACCTGTCCCTAAAGAAAGGAGAGTTTGTAAGACTAATCCTTTCAGGGACTTTGCTTTACCTTTGTGCTTACACCTTATATCTCTCTGTTTGGCCCCAGGGGATGGCTGGTCAGCCAGTGATGGGTAAGATACCCCACGGGGGGAACAACCTAAGCCAGGCGCAGTCAAGTGGGGACCAACAGGAGAATCCATGGGGTTCATAGAGGTGTGCACAGCCCCCCATCTTCCCCCTGGCTAAGGAGAGCCTCTGCCTCTGTGGCTGCACTCCTTCCCACAGGAAGAGATTCAATGATGTGCTCTCCATCTATTCATATGCATAAAGGTTTTGTCCCTTGGGGGAAGTACATACATCCTGAGACTTACGGTTCTGCTGCCTGCAGGCAAGGGTGATTGGCTTGAATCAGTTTCCTATTATGATGTGTGGGATTCACAGATCTTGAGATTGACAAGCTTTATCTCCTTTACTTCCCCACCTAACTAAGAAAAGTTATGCGGATTAGGGGCTCAGCCCTTGAGGCTGGAGTCCCTTGGCCCAGCTTGCACTATATTCTTGGCTGTCTTTCTTTTTTCTTTTTAAATTTTATTTTAAATTTGTTTTTTAAATTTATTGTGGTGACAATTGCTAGTAAAATTACATAGATTTCAGGTGTACAATTTTGTATTACATCATCTATAAATCCCATTGTGTGTTCACCGCCCAGAGTCAGTTCTCCTTCCATCACCATATATTTGATCCCCCTGACCCTCATCTCCCACCCCCCACCCCTGTACCGCCCTCCTCGCTCCCCACAACACTCGTGATGCAGGACGCAGCAAATATTTATAAGACCTTGACTATATACTCAATTGGCACAGAGTATTTTCCAAGTACTAGTGAATGACATTGGAATTGTTTGATTTTAATTAATTAATACCAAAATAAAAATTATTTACAGAAGCTTAAATGCCATATGTTTGAAAAGGCTGATAATCCCTCAAAAACAAACATTAAGTTATGAAAAGTCATTAAAGGTATTTTCTTGGGAGTGATTCTAGATTTTCTCCTTTTATGCTACATTGATGATTGTTTTTGAATAAACATTTGTTTTTCAGAGTAAACATTAGTTCTCAGATTTACTTTATAAAATATACCTTTTATAACAGTATAAATATCTGAGAGGATCACTGATGTTTTCCCTGCAAAGTTGAAGTTCTTTCTATATGTTTTGGCCATTGGCCTCTGGTACGCTGAGTATGTCACCAAATGTCAAAATAAGCAAGATTGCCATGTCCACTGGTTTGAAAAACACTGGATTGATATTGCTCTTAAGCGTATTATATGGAACCCTAAGAACTTGGAGGAAGGGGAATATAGATGGGAATTTTCAAACATTTATAAAATATTTATGTGGTACATGGTAATGGTATCATTAGTGGTCTCTCTGTATCCTTTTGCAAAGGGACTTTGAGCTCCTCCCCCTACCAGGTGGAGTCTTCTTTGCTAAGGCCTGAATCTGAGGTGCCCTGGTGACTTCCTTTGGCCAATAGAACACAGCAGACATGTTGGTGCGGTATTTCTGAACTTGAGCCTCAAAAGGTTTTGTAGGATTTCACTCTCCTTGGAACTCAGGCTCTGCCATGAGAACAAACCCAAGCTAACCTTTAGAAAAATCAGAGACTTTGTGCAGCACGGACAGTTTGCTCCAGTTATCCCAGTCATGGCCCCAGACATATAAGATAATTTATCCAAGATCAGCAAAACAGCCTTACCTAACCTGTGGCTGACCACAGATACAAATGTTTGTCACCTGATATTAGCGAAGCCCATCTCGCTCTGATTAGCTGAAATGCCCAACCAAGTTATAGATTTTCATAAGATGTTTATTGTTTCAGGCATTTAAGTAAATGCTTATGGCTTTATTGGAGTGGTTTGTTATACATTGTTTGATTGCTAGTATTTTATATAGAATGTTTTATGTTAAAAAATTATTAAATAGAGCCCAGTTTTTAATTATTTTTATAATTGTGATGTCTTCTTGGAAGCACATTTTTAGTGTTCAGAAAATATTTTCAGTGTGACAGTAAAGGTTTGGTAATAATTTTTTATCATTTATGATTAGTTTCTATAGTATCCTAAAGACAACATAACTTGTTTATTGTATGATAGGTACTACAGCCAAGTTTACTTTTAGATCTCCCTTCCAATATTCTTTACCCATCACTCAAGACCTTGCTGGGAAAGAGTAGCCAGCCAGTAACAAGTTATATAAAATAACTGGAAATTAAAATGAATTCAAGAACATGGTGACTGGACACTAATATGGCTTCTAGGTTCCCCTCAATCAGTGATTCTCAAAGGAGAGAAGGGTGATTTTGCCCTCAAGGGGAACTTGTCAAATTTTCTCAGACCTTTTAAGAGGCAATTCCAATTGCCTTGCCCAGGTCAGAGATGAGAGTGGTTTGGAGAAGTGAGGAATCAGCAGAATTAGTAAGAAATGATCAGTTGTATTTTGAATGTAGAGCTATTAGGATTTCCTGACATATCAGACGTAAGGTTGCAAAAAGACAGTAATTAAGAATGACTCCTAGACCACAAAATAAAAGAAAATATAAAGTAACTCCTTGAAATACAATAAACTGAATTTATGTGCAGCATAACAGACATTTATTTATTTATTTTTATTTTCTAGTACATATTTATGTGACAGTCATAAGTAGTAGCTTGGGTGAAAACATAATAAATGCAGATAGAAGCTGAGCAGCACTTGAAGAATTTACCTTAATCTTAGATGGGGGGATTTTTCTTTTTTTCTGTACTCCCCTAGGCAGGCTGGAATTGTAATGATGATAACTGTAATAACAGAGTTAGAGAAATTAATGAATACAACAAACCCTAAAAGGTAATTTTTACTGGGAATCTAGACGTAGAGTAGGGATTGATTTTCATTACCCCTATATTTTTACCTGAATCAATTTTTTTAACCTGTTTGGATCCCTGAGGAGAGCAGCACACTCCTGGTCATGATTATCCTTCACTTCTGATGAATATATTTATTATATTGTACCTCACATTCTCCATCTTTGCACTGGAAACATATTCAAATGCACTCTGATATTCTCAAATTATATTATTTCTATCGATAATTTAATTGCTATACCGATAAGATAGTGTTCTTCCCTTCTTTTTGTATGTGTCTGTTAAATACCCAAAACCATCTCACTAATCAGTGTGACAACTGATGTTCTGTGTTCTGGGCCCACTTAGTTATTTTGTTTAAATGGCATGCTCATAGCACAAGCTGCTTGCCTGAAGAAAGCAAAGCTTTCATTTACCATGTGCTAGTTTAAATGATATGTGTATATGTATTAAATGCTATAATTAATCAAAAAGGTCAGAAATAGAGGACAATATGCCTTTTTTTAAATTCAAACTTATTGAGGTAACAATTGTTAGCAAAGCTACATAAATTTAAGGTGTACAATTCTGTAATACACAACAGAATACTATTCTGCCATAAGAAAAGATGAAATAGTGCCATTTGTAACAACATGGATGGATCTTGAGATTATCATGCTAAGAGAAATAAGTCAGAAAGAAAAGGCAGAGAGCCATATGATTTCACTGATATGTGGAAACTATGCCCTTTATAAAAGTTTATTGTTGCGGAACAAAAGAAAAAATAGTATAGATATTATGGGAAATGCGTAACAATGAAGCATACAAATTCAAATTTCACTTTGAATTTTTCTTAGGATTTGTGTGTAGAACTTAAGTTCATTGCACCCACATCCATGTTGTACATTTAAATGCACTAGTTGGTAGACGCTTTGATTTTAAAATTCACGATGAATAAGAGAATATCAAAGTGACTTTGAACTCAATTATATTTTGGTGGACTACTTACCCTTGGTCAGAGGTAGAACATTCCACTCTGTATTTTCATAACTACAGTGAAGAGCATCCACTCAAGGCTGGCTCCTCCATGTCACTTGCTGCCTCTCACAGAGTCAACTCTGATGTTGCAAGTATTTGCACCAACAAGAAATCACATAGACATCACATACTTTAAACACACATAAGTACTGTATCAATCTAAAATAAAAATGACTGACAGTAAATAAAACTTAAGCAAAATTAAAAAGTGAAAAAAAATTTATTTGAAAAACACTATTCATATAATAGCAGTTTTAAGACTCCTCTGAATAATAACACCTTTTTTTTTTTTTCCCAAATTAGTAATTCTTGATTATCCTGGGTGGTAAGCCAATGAAAAGAAGTCCGTGCTGTGGTAATGTTTCTGCATCAGAACTCAAATGTGGTGCAAGATTAAGTATAGGTTCACTAATTGTAATAAAGACAGCTAATTTTAAGATAAAATATGAGCTAACTTTTGCATTATTTCAAATAATGTTTTAATGTGTCCCTTATTTTGTGTTTTTATATTTGGAAATTCTCTGTATCTATACAACTATCAAGTTGTATATAACTGATATAAATTTTAGTTTCCAACATACTGGAAAACCATCTTCATTATACAAAGTTCATGTAGAAATTTAGAAATTTTGATGTCTTTAGTATATGACTATATTATATTTTACTAACATTCTTCTATGATATGCTATGATAATATTAATATAACTACCACTTATTGAGCATCTTGACACAGTCAATCCCTTACTAGGTAAACACATTATCTCAGCTAGTTAATTTGGAAAATTAAAAAATTGTACATGATAAAAATGGCTCCAAAAAATCACATGAAGAAAATTGAATTGACATAGCTTTGAATGCATGGTATATTATCCAACTCTTGTGTACTATCCAAGATCCAACAAGGTATATTCCTAAAGTTATTAAATAAGCATTTCTTATAGCAGATATTTCGCCTCAGCATGAATGAATACCAACAATATACCTCTCAATGGGTAGGTGTATCAATCACATAGAGTTCACTAACAATGATATAACTATGGAAAGGACATACTATAAGGCATACTACATGGAGATTGATGCAAATTAGAATATTCTGAAGTGACTATAAAAATATTTTATGTATATAGATACTGATAATTTCAGTAAAATTATGAAAGCCAAATTTTTCCACATTTTCTCTCCTTCCACCAGTTGCACACATATGGTATAAAATGGTATGTTACACCCTCAGACTTTGCAAAGTGGGAGTTATGTGTGTGCATCTCATTTTTTTACATATTCATGAAGAATATTAAGCTTTCATTGTCCAAGGACTTTGGAAAAGAGAAAGATAAATTTTTGATTTGTCCAATCTTCCCATGCAAAATGATGCTATTATTTTTAGTCTTCCTTTCAGTAGTTGAGTAAGAATTGCTTGGTGTTAAATTTTCAGTTCAGCTGTAACCCTATAGAGGATAGAAATTTCTGTCATGAAGTTTGGAACTTGCTTACATGACAGACCTGGTTCTGTCCACATATTAACTGCCTTTATTACAGTCACTTTCTCAGGACTCCCCTATTTGATATCATAACCCTCACTGGTTCCATCCCACTTCCTATCTTTAGTTTTCTCCTTAGCATTTATCAATATCTGACATAGTATATGTTTACAGAATATATTTACTGTCTCTCCCTAATCATTAGCATTAAGCTATAAGAGTGGGTGTTTTGTGTGTTTATGTTTAATTTCCTAGAATTGTGCCTGTCACATAGCAATTGCTTGATTAATATTTTAAAAGGTTCACAGCTCAAGTATGTGTATATCACTCCAGCATTTTTTTCTCCTACCTTTTTAAAAAATAAATCCTCCTGGATTATTCCCATCCATATGCAACATGTGCTACTCATATATTAAATTAATACACTCCCAAATAAAGTATGCCTCCCCCCACACACACAAACACACACACACACTTCTGATCTTACATTGGTCTACATCCACCTCCCTAATTCTCCACTCCACTATTCAAAAAATTGTTTAGCACATTTGTCTATTGTGTTATCTACAATTTCTTTCACTATCTTCACTGCTAATACCCTAGTCAAACAGCTATTTTTGATATTCTAGATTACTCTAATAGTCTCTTAACTTTTCTATTTCAGACTCTCCTTCCCTACAGTCTAATCTCTTCACAGCAGCCAAAACAACCATGATATTCTCTTAAAAACAGAAGTCATGTAATGTCTCTACTAGGAAATTTCTAATGTTCTTTTACCTCACTCAACATAAAATGAAACTATCATCCTTTACATGACTGAAAAGGCCATACATATGTTGACCACCCAATTATCTCCATGTCTACTCCTTTCAAGGCTCATTGATGAGCCAGGTCCCCTCCCGCCTCAGGGTACATTCATTTCCCTTTCCCTCTGTCAAGCTCGGTTTCACCTTATCCAGGGCTCTGCTAAAAAATATTACAACTGAAAGGCATCCACATCCTCAGTTTCCTAATTTTTCTTTTTAGATTCAGTGTCCTTTTTATACACTAAACAGATGAATGCTGATTTTTTTCAACCTACAATAAATTTCACTGAATTGGAAAAATAAGATTTTCCCTGAACACCCAATATAACACATATTTTGCTTCCCTAGCACATTGACTGATTTGTTTATGAAAACAGAACAAAATGTTTTCTCCCTTCCTCTCCCTGTCCCCCTTTCTTCCATCCACTGTCCAGTAGCCACGTTCTTCTTCTTCTCCTCCTTCTCCTTCTTCTCCTCTTCTTCCTCCTCCTCCTCCTCCTCCTCCTCCTCTTCTTCTTCTTCTTTTTTTTACTTCTTCTTCTTCTTCTCCTTCTTCTTCTTCTTCTTCTTCTTCTTCTTCTTCTTCTTCTTCTTCTTCTTCTTCTTCTTCTTCTTCTTCTTCTTCTTCCTCCTCCTCCTCCTCCTCCTCCTCCTCCTCCTCCTCCTCTTCTTCTTCTTCTTCTTCTTCTTCTTCTTCTTCTTCTTCTTCTTCTTCTTCTTCTTCTCTCTCTCTGTCTCTCTCTCTCTCTCTGTCTCTCTCTCTCTCTGTCTCTCTCTCTCCTCTTTCATAACAGGCAATCAATAAGTAATAATTAAATGAAAATGTTATCAAAGGATCTGTCTGTTAAATCTCTTTGAACAAATCAGAGAAACATAAATATACAACCCATAGACACTCAAATACATTGATTTGTGTTTCCAGAGATTGAGCATCTCCCTCCTTATCTACAGGCTATCCTTGTTTATCCTTTGTGTTTTTGAAGACTGAATTGATACTTTGGGTTTGGTTTCCTTATGTTCTTTTATTCAGAGTTTCTTTTTCATCACTCTCTACTAATTTTACTCATACCTTTCTGGATAAAATTCTGAGTCTCTTTTCAGATTCCTTTTCAGCTACTTAAAGAATGAACATCATAATTCCTCTAGGCATTGTTTCCTCTTCTAGTCAATGACTGTCGCGTCCAGCGCAACACGGGCAGTGAGAGAACAAGAAGGGGCGGCAAAGGGTTAAGAAAGAAACAGAAATCAAGAAAGTTTTGAAACAGGGGCAAGGGTCTCACAGCCTCAAAGGACTGAGAGCCCCAAATCGGGCCACTTTGTGGCTTTTATTGATGCACATACAAGGAAGTAGCATTGTTTTTTCTAGGGTCTGTGAGTCTCATACACCATACCAGAAAACTGGTTCAAACCAATCACCCTTGTCTGTCGAAAGTCCCATGATGTATAAATAATTATTGTTTGCACCTCCTCAGGGGACAAAACCTTTATGTTGAAAACTTACTGAGATGGAGAACTGATGTTATCACAGAACTAGAATTACTTCCCAAGCAGGTTGTGGGAAGGAATACAGCCACAGAGGCAGTAACTCTCCTTAGACGGGGGGAAGGTGGGGGGCTGTGCCCACCTCTATCAACCCCGTGAATTCTCCTGGTGGCCCCCACTAGACTGTGCCTGTCTTAGGTTGTTCCTTTTTTGAAGAATCTTACCCGTCCTTGGATAGCCAGACATCCTTTGGGGCCAAACAAGGAGATGGCATAAAGTTGAAGCAATGTCCCTGAGAGGAATAGTCTCACAGACTCTTCTTTCTTTATAGGGGTAGGTACGAGGGGACAGATAGGCATGCTGATGTGTGACAACAAGTGGCACTTAAAACAATATTCCTAGCCCAGAGTTCTCCTCTGACTCTAAATCACTGGATCCAACTGTCAAATATTTCAACTCAAATTTATCAAGTCTGCTTCAAAATTAAACAGACTTATAATCACAGCCCCCCCCCAATAAAAAACAAAACAAAAACTGATGCTTCTCCATTATTCAAAATCTCAATAAATAGAATCCATGTAAGAAAATTAGGAGCTACAAATCTTTCAATTTTAATTTTACCTTCTAACAGTATTTCAAGTATGTCTTGTTTTGACATAACATTTGTGGAACGTATTACTGCACGACCTCTAATTGGGACTTCCCACATCCTCTCCTTCTCTCTCTAAACCATCCTTCTGCAACTAGACTTGTTACCTTTTTCTTTCAATAAAGGCCCAGAACTGAAAATGGCCTATATTGCCTTACGTGATCAAGGTCCCGCTCGGAGGTGGAATCCCCACGAGGCAGCTTGTTCGCAGGTGATCATAGAGCATTGGCAGCAAAAATAATTTTTAAAATATTCTCATATTTCAAAAAATGCATCAACCTAGTCTCCTAAGAGAAAATTCAAACTTTGCTAATCTTTTTTTTTTTTTTTTAATTTATGGATTGGTAGATTTTGTAATGGTATTTGAGAAAAATCAAATACTACAATATTTCCAAATCTTACGCCCTCTAAATATCTTAATCTAAATATACATATCCACTTTTATTTTCCTTTTCTCTCTTTCCACCCACACTAGCTTTTTTTCTTCATTACTAAATATCATGCATGCAACATTTACCATAGACCTACGATGCTGTTATTCTCTTTGTCCAAATCCTTTCTCCTCCTTGCCTTCCTTTGATTTATTAGCTTGTAAATTATTTCAATCATCAGTTCTTAGGTAGAGTCATTTCCTTAAGTCACTTTTTTTCTGATCTCCAAAGACTGATTCAATTTCCCCCCTAAATACTCTCGTGATGCACAGCATATACTGGATCTGTAGTTGTGCAATTATTTGTTTATTAATTTGATTAATCTTAATTTCTCCTATTAGATTGTAAACCCCATGAAATCTTATCACATAGCTGGCACTCTGTATTTGCTACACAAATGAATGACCCTTACTGTAAAGAGATAATGAACTTGACATCTATTTCTCCAGTTCTTTTAAACTTTTAAGGTTAACTATTGAGTTAATTAAACCTTTCTTTGTCCTCTGTCAATATGTTAACACAGGTAATGCTCTGCCTCCTTGAACACAGCTGAATTCTCTAGGGCATAATTTATTCCTGCTCTGCCAGCTGAATTACGGATTCTATGACCTTCTCTTTCCCCTAGGGATTTGGACATTTATTTAGTCATTTATGGTTATTTAAGTGTCACATTATATTATTCTCTATATTTGCCCCATAGGACACTGCCAAAGATACCTCAGGATCACGTTACTAAAGGAATGGGAGCAGCATTTACAAAAGCACAAGAAACACAAATGAAAAGCACATTACCAAAATGTAATTTCTACTATAAAACAAAATGACCTCTAAAACCAGATTTGTCTTAGTGAATATATATTTTGATTGAAACAAAAGAAAGCACCTCATTTAAAAAATAGAGAAAACTAATATGTATTTGACCTTCTAATATATATCACACCATTATGAAAGCATCAATAAAATTAATCATAGAATATAAAAATGGCATATAAAACAATTGGAAAATATAATAAAATCTAACAAAAATATGTTCATAAACCTTGGCACTTTTATTTCAGATTAGCCAGATGGCTTAAATTATTCTTAATATTAAAAAAATGAATTTAATAATATGCACAGGATACTTAACTAAATTTGTTTCTGGTCATTGCTAAAATGTGTATGTTTACTAATAACATATCAATGTAATATGGTAATTCCTGAAATAAACTAAGGCAATCCCTTATATGCAATATTTTAAGGATTAATTTTTAAGAATTTCTCTTCATAGGGGTCGGCTTTAGGAATATTCTTTGTGAAAATAGGTGCCAAAATAGCTTCCCAGGAAACTCACAAGGCCTCAGAGGGCTCTCACCAATCATCTAGTGCACCTCATCATGTTAAAAATAAAAGAGGGCTACCTTGAGAAGTTAAAAGGTCACATAGTCTCTGGTCAGTGTTCTCTAATGCCGCAGAGGAAATGAATGGGTGTGGGATAGCAGTAATGAGAGCTAGCACTGCCTGACTCACTCTTGTAGTTTTATAATTCAGTAGAGCAGAGAGAGTTGAAACCAGCCGGCTCTGATTTCTCACTTCATCTAAGTATGATGTTAGTTCCCACCAAAATGGCAAATAATAATGGTAAATCATATATATATGATGCCTATATATATATATATATATATATATATATATATATGATTTTAAAAACCTTCCATGTTTAGTTACACTTCAGTTTGAATAAAAAAGACAACTGCAGGGGCGTTCGGGTTCAGATAGCTCAGTTGGTTAGAGCACGAGCTCAATAAGAAGGTTGCTGGTTCAATTCCTGCATGGGATGGTGGGCTGCGCCCCCTGCAAACTAAAGATTGAAAACAGCGACTGGACTTGGAGCTGAGCTGCGCCCTCCACAACTAGATTGAAGGACAATGACTTGGAGCTGATGAGCCCTGGAGAAACACACTGTTTCCTAATATTCCCCAATAAAAAATTTAAGAAAAGAACACAACTCTGTTATTTGCAAATTTACAGAATTGCTGTATATGCTAGTGAATAATTAATTACTTTATGTAAATAAAGTAATTACTAATAACCATCTTTTGTATTTTATTTTAGCCAATGTATATTGAATCTATACTAAGGGCCACCCTGAGAAAAAAAAAAAAAAATTATAACTATGACCTTGTGGTATGGACCTGACCTATATCACTATCCCAAATTTTCCAGGAGAAATGAGGCTGCTAAAAATTAATCTGGCAAAAGTCACACTGCTAGCAAGCAGCATAAATAATAGAGAAACACAGAATATCTTAAGTGATTATAACGTTCTTTGTATTATACAATAAGTCATCATCAAAATATATTTTTTAAAAAATTCCTACCAAAATTGTTGGAGGCAATCTCTAAATGACCCACAATAATCCCATCCACTTGATATTACCCCCTTTGTTATCTGCTCCTCTTGAGTATGGGATAGATGTATTGACTCTCGTATAATGACTAGAATACAGCTGAAGAAATGAAATAGCACCTTAGAAATTAGGTTATAAAAAGACTGTAGCTTCCATTTTTGTGCTCATCCCCCACTCACTCTTAGAACAGCCAGCTGCTTTGGTGTGACGTCCTCTGTAGAGAGGCTAATGTGGCAGGTTGCTGAGAGAAACTGGCCAAAAGTGAGACACTGAGGTTCTGAGTTCTACAGCCTGAGGTTTGCACTACAGGATTGACGCTCGTGATGCACTAAATCCTTTCACTCCACATGATGTTTGAAGCAGATCATGCCCTGGTAGGACTTCAGAGAGAGGAAACAAACTGACAGCTTGATTGACAGCTAATGAGACCCTGAGCTAGGGGCATCCTGCTAAGCCACATCGACATCCCTGACCTACAGAAACGAAGAGATAATATTTGTTACTGATGTCATTAAGTTTTAGAACAATTAATTAAGCATCAATAGAAAACTATACAATAAATTAACTGCATTCCATATAAATTTCTTAAAATAAATGTATGAGTGTATATAAACTATAAAATATTTTAATTACTTCTAAAATATTATCAAGTAAAATATACTGTTGCCTTACAGCTGCCAAGCCGTTTGTTCCCCGTGCTCTTCCCAGGATTTCACAAGGGAGTGCCTCAGCAAACTGAGGTCCGATGGAGAGATATCGGAAAACCTTCTTTGCGGGGAAGTCTCAGCAAACTGAGACCAGATGGAATTATATCGGTCCCTCCCCTTCAATGGATTCCTTGGAGATGTGCGTGTGTGTGAAGGCAAAGTACAAGCTGGAACACAATGGGAACTTCGGAAAGACAGCCAGCAGGCTACTAACTCACAGATTTTGAGATTAACAATCTTTTACCTCTTTAGAAGTTTACCAATAAAAACTATGCGTTGGCCCGGAGCAAGTCCTTGAGGCTGCAGCCCCTTGGCCCCACTTGCACTCTATTCATGGTTACTGTCTTTTCTTAACCCTGCGCCACCCTTCTCCCTCCCCAAAACCCTTGTTGTGTGGGACGCGACAATGTACCTATTTGTAATTTTTAAAAATATCAAAGGAGTGACATTGCTATGATCTTTACAGATGTTAGAGGATTATCAATTATATATACCTCAGTCAGAGTGACAAAGTCTGGAAGAGCAAGTATAAAGAGGTTTAAATCTTCTAGCATTCAAAAAACAAAAATTGTTTCTTACTAATAAAGACCTTATTTCATAGCCTAATAGTAATGCATTATTAGTGCAACAAGCCATCTGACTTGTCATTCTTTCTTACAACAAAGGTGAAAAAAATAAATAAGACAAGAATAAGGTGGAAATAAATTCTCATACTCTCATAAATGTAAAAATGATCATGAGATTTTGTTCCCAAACATATGGTAGACAAGATCAGAGAAACCTATCCATTAAAGACATTTTGAAAGACTGAACTGGATGCAATGTAAGGGGATTTTTGAAGGCCAGATTCCTTGGGGATAAGCAAATCTTGAAGCCAGCATCTGTCCTAGGGACAAGAGCCTATTCTTGTCCTAGTGCCTAGCATAAAGTTGTGTCCCAATTGTAAATATTTCACTGAAATGATGACCTCTGAAACTATCCCAGGGGAGATAAACATCTGTGCTAGTATGCAATATTCAGGCATTCAACAATTATGGAAAGGAACAATGCTTACAACGACAGTGGCCTAGCTTAGTAAGTAGCATTGATGACCCACAGAAGGATAATAAAAAAACAAGTGTGAGAGACAGAGAAGTGTAAGAGATAAAGGGCCATTTGACAGAGTACCTAGAGGCAGGTATCTCCTGCTGTGGAAGAGGTGTTGCAGCTGAGCAGCAGACTCAGAATCTGGTAGTTATAGCTACAGATCTCCAGAGATTCCAGCCAAGGCAGTCTATTATGCAAACACCCGTGTTCTGATGGGCAAAACCTAGTATCCTAAAATCTGTAATGGATATATTAAATATATTCTGCAAGATAAGCAGATCTATCAGAGGATTGTGTTCCAAAGGAGAGCTCAGAGGACATGTCATCCTCCAACGCCATCAGAGATGGGCTGGTCAAAGGCACGCCAGTAGCACTATAAAGCACATCTCTTCTACAGGCTAGAGATGATAATAGAAGTGGTCACAGACCTGGTTACATTAATATCCATGGAGGCGTGGGACCTCAAAGTAGTAGAGGCCAAATTTTGATACAGAACCTCTAGAAAACAATTACTCTAACAATCTGCAAGGTTCAAGGAGCAGCCAAGGGGCCCTGACCTGCAAGAAATTGCAGAGACTGCTAGTGCATCATGAAGCCGAGTGGTACAGTTTACAAAGGTGCTGGAGAATATCTATAACCAGAAAAAGAGTAAGGATTGAGGTATTAAGGGTGGTTGCTGCCTCCCAAATCATGATCTCTTTCACAGTTCCTAGATATTAGCCAATTTTTAGGTCCAGAATCCATGGACTGAGAAGGTGGTGAAGTTCCTAGGAGAAAGCACCCTGCAACATTCAGCAGATATATACTTTAATGATTCCCTCAGTTCTCTCTCTAAAGACATACAGACATTGCTGGAGTGACTGAACACTGGGTAAGAGATAATACTCAGAATTTTCAAAGGATTGAGCTGGTATTACTATGCATAGAATCAAAGTGTCTTCACAACTGTCCTTCTCTATTAAAATTAAAGTTAAGGAGAAAAAGTGTTAAAGAAGCTTGGTGTTAAAACTTAGCTCACAGAGGGGTGGCCGGTTGGCTCAGTGGTTGGAGCACAGTGCTCATAACACCAAGGTCTCCTGTTGTATTCCCACATGGGCCAGTGAGCTGCACCCTCCAGAACTAGATTGAAAATGACAACTTGACTTGGAGCTGATGGGTCCTGGAAAAACATGCTGTTCCCCAACACTCCCCAAATAAAAAGAAAAACAAACAAAAAACTTAGCTCACAGAGGACTCATCACGTCTATAGACCCACTTATTGGTCATGTCTCCAATCCCAAAGTATAGTTTTATTTGATATACTCAGAGAAATCTCCATATTGGGTTGTTGGCCAATGGGATAAGGACTATCATATATGGAGAAGGCCAAGAGGAAAACTCTGAAACTGCCCCAACCCTTGGCTAAAGTAGTAAATTAAAAACACTACTGCATTCCCAAAGGGATGGTGGAGATTAACCACCATTAAAGACCTAAAGTCTGTAAGGGTGACGGTTCCTTATATCTCTATCATTTCCATCTCCAGTTTAGTCCCTGCAGAAATTACAGAGATAGTGGGGGATGACTGTAGAATATCACAGATTCCCTCAGTTGATGCTAGACTGACAGATGAGTTATCATTGCTAGAATAGATGTCATGTAATACCCTGTTTCCCCGAAAATAAGACCTAGCCGTACAATCAGCTCTAATGCATATTTTGGAGCAAAAATTAATATAAGACCTGGTATTATAGTATATTACATATTATATGACCTGGTCTTATATCATAGTAAAATAAGACCAGGTCTTATATTAATTTTTGTTCCAAAAGATGCATTAGAGCTGATTGTCGAGCTAGGTCTTATTTCTGAGGAAACATGGTAATTAATTTGGCAAATGCATAATTTTTAGTTTCCAATTAGAAAAAGTTTGCATCCACATGGGTGAAAAACATTCACTTCCAGGTTTGCCTCAAGGCCATGTTAAATCTATCACCCTCTGTCACGATGCAGTCTAAAGAGATGTTCATGGCCTGGGCATCTTACTGAATATCACCCTAATCAATTACATAGTAATTGATGACATCATGGTGATTAGACAAGACAAACTAGAGGTGGCTAATATGTTAGAAGCCTTGGGAAAACACATGTGCTCTAGAGGGTGGGAGGTAAATCCTATGAAAAGTCAGGGATATATGATTTTATTTTAGTTTGTAGACATCCAATAGTCAAGGGTGTGCTAGCACATTTCTTGCAAAGTCAAAGACAAATTGCTGCATATTTCATCCCCTACCACAAAGAAAGAAGCACAGCAACTGCTAGGTCTCTTTGGGTTACATCTTGGAATAATGAATTTGACTGATACACTGGATGGTTGGTGGAAGACGGCCAGCACTCAATGGGGCCTCATCAGGAAAGATTTCTACAGCAGGTCCGCATTTCATTGCAAGCATCCCTGCCACATGGGCTATAGAAACTGCAAGTCTATGACATTGGAGATGTCAGTGGTAGCAAAAACTGCAAGGTGAAGTATGAAAACATGCTCCAGTGGGAGAATCATACACAGATTCTTGGGTGTCCCCATTAAAAAATTATGTACTTTTGGATAAACATATACTCCATGTTATGTGGCCCTGGTGAATTCAGAATGCTTGAGCATAGAGTACCACATGAAAATGTGTGCAGAACTGCCTATCATGAACTGGCTCTATTGCTCACACCAAGCCACAGAATAGGATGGGCTCAGAAACAAAACAATCCATTATGAAACGGAAATGGTTCTCCCAGAAAGCATGAGTAGGAACAGAGGGTATAAGTAAGCTAGCTGCATTAACAGGTAGCCCAGACCCCATGTTCCAGTGATAGAGAAAGCCTAAAGTGAGTTCAAGAAAAAATTGGGATAAAAGTGAGGCCATAGTTCACGAGAGATAGGTCCATGCAAAGTAAAAATTAGTCGGTGTATGATATAACGTAGAGTGGGATGGAAGTGTCTTACACATACAGGTGCCGGATAAAAATTCATTTGAATTTGATCTGAACTCTAATACTCACTTACTCAGGTTAAGTGGAAGAAAATAGGCATAGATATAATGCAGAACCAGCTGTTGGAAAATGGTTACAGTAATAGTTAAAAAGAATGCATTTTATCTAGAAAGTGAAGATGAGTATATAGAAATCTCATTATGTTTCATTATTTCATTAGAGACTGTCATCTCCTTCTTTGATATTTCATTCCACCAATATTGAATTATCAATATTTAATGATTTCCATTTAATATATTTTATCACAGAAAATTTCATCTAGGGTTTCTACCCTTTCCTTATTTTAGTGATGTAAAGTATACAATTATACTAGAAAGCAATGCTATAGCAAAAATATATACTCAAATTGGAATATATAAACCATAATGCTATAAAACGTTTTTCTCATGCTCACAGCTTTTCATTTCCTTTAAAAGAATAGCTGTTCATACAGCCGTTTCATGCATTTGCCTCTTTTTTATCTTCCTCATTGGCGGTTACAGGGAATATGTTTGTCCATTTTATATTGTCAGTTAGATTACTAAATCTCTCCCCACATGGCCGATTTGGCATCACATGAAATGTTACACAAGGTCAAAAGGTAAGCCTACAACCAATAAGCATCAGGAAAAGCTGTTGAACTCTACGGTCTCAAATCATGTGGTACATACACATTTATAGATGACCTAGACAAAGGGATTCCAGTTGCTTCTGAAAAGGGGGAGGGAAGGTAGATATTCGAATGTAAGGGATATCATGAGGAGTAAAAGAAATATTGCTTGAAAAATATCGATCACACTCTAGGCTTATGATAGTTCTGGGAGTTTATAGTCAGATTAAATAGCTAAATTCAATTTCCGAAGGAAGAATCCTCAGTGAATAGTTTCTTGTCTCATTATCATTGTCTATATATGACCTGTATATTTTTATGTACTACATTTGTAATAGAATACATAGACTGGACTGGAGTGAATATTATTTAATAACTAGTGGTCTCAATCGTGTATATGTCTAAGAGTCTTTTTGTCATTGAAACCACTAGATAGGTATTAATCAAATAATGGCAGAATTTGTGAAGCAAAAAGATGTAGTACAGACAGTTTAGTTTCAGATCTTCATTTCACAGAGAAAAATACCAGAGTCCAAATAATTTAAGGGAGCTGTACTGGATAGAGAGCATGTATAATCTAAATCTCAGTTCAGTGGTATTTATTGTCTGGCAGTGACATCCTAACTGAGAGTTGAAAAATCTGTTATTGTATGTTCTGATAAACTAGACCACCTAGAATATCACCATGTTAGATGAAAAATAATTTTATATTTAAACGCAGAGTTAACATTGTTCATTTGTGGTTGCTGCAGGTATTTGAGGACCTCCCTTCATTTTGAAATTTTCCCACATTGTGAGTTTTGCACTGCCAAGATCTATGCCTCCCTCACCACGAATGCAGATGCGTGGCCTAGGACTAATCCACAGTCATTCGTAAAAGACCTGAATGTCAAAATGAGCAAAGCAAAGAGTTAGTCATGTTTACCAGAATTTACCATCTGTCAAATACACTGTTGAAAGCACCGGTTTTCTAAGGGGTGAAGGTTGCACAACCCCTGATATAAAATGTCAAGTGCCATTCCAGTGGCAAAGATGACAGTGTTTTCTTACAGAGAAACTTTGAGGTTGTGATTGAGACTTGTTGCTAGTTTTCTGCCTCTCAGGCCCTTTTGGGTTTCCACGAGGTATCCGACGTCACTTAATTCTTTTCTCTGCTTCTTTGCTTTTGGTGACTAAGATCAATGGGCTGTATACTGAGTACTGTTTTTTGAATTTCTACTATAAGATAACAGTGACACATGCTATGGAGAATAAAAGATGTAAAGACAGTTCACAGCTCTTGGGAGCATATGCAGTGATAAAAATACTAGCAACTAGGTAGATCATATCAAAGGTTGTAATGATTGCAGAAAAAATAATGTCTTTAGATTTTAGAGAAGGGAGGTTATATTAACACTAGTGGTGGTGATTAGTGTGCGGCTTATAGTTCTCTGAAATTATCATGTAAAGTACAGACTCCCAGGTCCACTGCCAGAGATCATAATATTACAGCTGTATTTGAATCTCAAGAATTTTCATTTCTATTAAGACTCCAGCTGATATTGATTAAGCTGGTACCCTAACTCCACCTGTTAAAAAACAATACACAGGTTAAAAAACGGGCAAAGGAACTCAATATACCTTTTTCAAAACAAGATATATAAATGCAAATCAAAATTGCAATGATATATCAACTCACACCTGTCAGAATAGCTATCATCAAGAAGACAAGAGATAATAAAGTGCTGGCGAGCATGTGGAGAAAAGAGAACCCTTGTACACTATTAGTGTGAATGTGAATTGGTTCAGCTGCTATGGAAAACAATATGGAGATTCCTCAAAAAATTAAAAATAGATCTACCTTATGATCCAGAAATTCCCCTTTTGGGTATATACCCAAAGTAAATAAAAACAAGATATCGAAGAGACATATGCACTCCCATGTTTATTGCAGCATTATTCAATAGCCAAGCTGTGGAAGAAACCTAAGTGTCCATCAATGGATGAATGAATAAAGAAGTAGCACATATACACAACGGAATATTATTCAGCCATGAGAAAGAAGGAAATCTTGCCAGTTGCAATGTGGATGGACCTTGAGGGCACTATGCTAAGTGAGATAAGTCAGACAGAGAAAGAAAAATGTATCACTTATATGTGGAATCTAAAAAATTAAAGCCGGTGAAAACAGAGTAAAGTGGTGGGTACCAGGGGCTAGAAAGTGGGGAAATAAGACAGATGTTTTTTAAGGGTACAAAATTGCAACTAGCAGTAAATCAGTTCTAGAGCTCTAATGCAAAATATATTGAATATAGATAATAATATTGTTTTATAGTATTCAAAATTGCTAAGAGACTAGATCTTAATTATTCTAAATATAAAAGACATGATAATTACATGATATAGTAGAAGTGATATCTGTCCCTACAATGACAATTACATCACAACACATAAATGTATCAAATCAACATGTTGTACACCTCAGATTAACACAATGCTGTATGTTAAATATATTCCAATAAAAAATTTATATGACAAAGAAAATTTAAATAAAATAAATACAAAACAATAGAAGGTCGGAAAAAATTTTAGGAAGAACATAATCCCTAGAAGTCATGCTTCTCAATTTTTTCCAATTTTTCTTTGATGATCATGAGCTTTATAGACACCTTTGTTTTCTCTCTCTAAATGTTGCCTTATTTATAGTTTCCAACTATGACATAGTATTATTCCAAATAATACTGCATATGTCATGGAAACTTGGGAAGGTCTTAGAGCCAGGTTTTGTAAAATTAAAGAATAACCAGAATCCCAGAGGATGGACTCAAAACAGTCTAGGCAATATCATGTTCATAAAACAACAATGTCATCTCTATTTTTACATTTCTCTTTGCCTAACAATGCTAGCTTATATTCTAGTTACCTTTCACTAGGTCAGTCAGTATAGGCCATGTTACAGAGAAATAATACAACAACCCTAAAATGTCAATGTCTTAATTTTCTTAAAGACTTATTCCTCACTCACGCTTGAGGTCAAGTGCCAGCTACATGATGACACTGATGTGGATGAATGTCATCCTTACTCTACGAGTGATAGTGGTGGGGCAGCTACTGTGTGAAGTGGCAGAGATAATAAGCAGCAAAACATGTCCTGGTTCTAAAATTTTCTACCCATAATTTTTGTTTTGTTATTTTGTTCATAAGGTAAGTAAGTCACATGGCTGCTCAAACTTCACCTGGGCAAGAAAATGGAATCTTACCAAGTGCTCAGAAGGAGAGAGAGTTGGCATATTTGTGAATAGCCTGTCGTCTATCAAATGGAAAATTGCAAAAGCCTCCTAATTGATCTTTCTGACTCTTCCAAGATTCTCCTCCAGAATCCAATCTATAGGCTATGGCCAGATTAATCTACTTAAAGTATGACTTTGACTGCTTTGTTCTTTCCCGGAAAACATCAAACTTCCCTCCTGTATACTTAATAAAATGTAATATCTCTGAGATCCCACACTGCTGCTTCTCACCCGTCTCCAGTCTAATGCCTAAGAATTATCATACATGAACCCTGTGGTCCAAGCATTTGTATTACTGAACATTCCTCAAATTTGGTTTTTCTTTTCTTACTCCATTTCTTCACTTACATTGTCTGGAAACCTGAATTCAGGCTTACTTATCATTCATTAAATGGTGATTATATGTCAGATAAATTTTTTTGTACAGTAATCATTTTGTTCTCATATCTACTTACCAAAGTACTAGCAAGTCTTGAATCTTCATTTTAAAAGATACCTCCTTGGAGAAGACTTCCTTGATAGTCCCAATTAATTGAGATCTTTAGCTGTTTATGACCCCTAAAGTTTTGGATAAAACTTCATTTTCACATAGCATATACTCTGCCTTTTATTATAAATACCTGACAACTATCTAATTTTCAGATGAAAAATACAAACTTTTCTGGTTTAAGAATTGAACTGCTTTTAAGTCATTGTCTGTTCAGCATTGTGTAAATAATGGTATTTATTAAATAAATCTTGATTTACCTTGTTGAATAAATATACATAACAGCACCTGGATATCAACAAATGACATATTTCAAATTGGAAATTATTATTTAAATTTTATCATTTGGGGATTCTTTAAGGCATAGTTACAGGGTTAACATTAACATTTTCCCAGTATAATCAAATACATAAGCTAGTAAATATAATTCTGAGTAGAAATACACACTCATATGCATAATAGCTCTAACAACGTCTAATTTTCATTTTTATTCAGGTTTTTTTAGTTCATTGGGGACAATATAGAACTCAGGATATATTTCACCTACCTCCTCCAAGTTTGGTAAGTAGGACTCTCTTTTGCAGTCCATCTGAAAAATTCTTCATTTGTGTTTCAAAATAGTCATCAGCAGCACTAACAATAAAAGGAAAAGATAGGGCAGTCAGCTACCAGATGGGAAATTGTTTCAACTCAGCGTCACATTTATTCATAATATTCAGGTTATCACATAAAGCAAAAATGGCCACGGGGGATGTTATTTTACTGCCTATAAGAAACTCTTCTGTTTTTTTGAGGATTATATTTTTCCCTTGCTGTATTTTAGGCATACTTTACCACTTAACAGGCTTTCTGTAACTCATTTAAAGTACTTGCCTTTCTCCCTTTTCAGGCACCTATTATTGAGGTTATTACTGCTAACAGCAGTCAGATTAATATATAATTCTCATGTGTGTAATATAACAAATGAGATAGACTCATAGTTTGAGGGTCATGCTGTTCCAGAATTGATGGTGTGATTTATATTTTCTCCCTAAAGTGTGATATCTATATTTACAGAAGGAACATTATTCAGTTTTTATTGAATAAAGCAGTTCTCTTCTCAAGGATACTTGGATGACATCTCAGACCTCATGTGAAATTTTATATTCTCTTAAGAAATAGCATTGTATCTTGATATATGATTTTTCACGTTATCCTAAAACAAAGTGAATTAATAATGACTTGTTTTATATCATATAGATAAGCTTATCATATACAGAAACGATGTTTTGATGATAGACCCAAATAACCAAATTATGCCATCTCTAGCAGTATCCACCATGGGTAAGCAACATTCATTACCAAGCCAAGAACAGCTGTGCTAAAATCAGAGCTGTCGCTATGCTTACAGAGGAGATAAAACAGGGAGAAACAGCAAGGGATGTGAAACATTTACACACGCACACACCCTCCTTTTCTTTCTTTAACCACACTGAATCTGTCTTGTACTTGTACACTGGACATGGTTGCTGGGGTTAGGGGTGGCCACATGTTCCAAACAGTCCTGATTTGTTTAAATTGGAATGGAGAAAAAATACGTAGATCCTCTCTGGGGTTGGAAAATATAAGATAGAACATGTGATAGTTCCCCGTGTTTCCCACCATGTTAACTAAGCCAGTTAGCTGTGAGCAAGAATGAAACCCACAAACAAAGAGAAGCAAAGGGAAGAAACAGGTAAATTTTTTACAGCATCTGAGTTGTTGGATCCCATTGCTTTCTAGGCTCACCTGTACCCTATCCTTCACATAGTTTCTTTGTAAACTATTCTGTAGATTAAATAAGCTAATAAATTTCCTTTTGTCAAGCTAGTTATGTAAAGACCATTACTCACAAGAAAGAGCTTTTGCACAAGATCAAAAAATAGTGAGACTTGAGGAAGCTGGATGGCACTGGGAGTTGAACAAGTAGCACTGCATTTGCACTGATGCTAAAAGCCAACTAGACAAGATGGACTATAATGAGTAATAGAGTAGAAAGAAAGGATAATGGAATTGTTTGGGTTACTGTTTAACGATGCTCTCCCTCTCTTTGAGGGTAAATTATTGATCCCTAGCCTATGCCTTTAGCCAATGTAATGTGAGTGGATATGTTGTGACCACAGATTTTGACTTGTCCTCTTTCACTCCTTAGATCCATGATGAAAAGTTTATGCTCTATTTATCCTACTTCTCCGTGAATAAAGTGGGAACAAGTGCTGCAGATTGAAATCAACCTACAGCTGATGCAGAGCTACCCCAACCAAAACACAGACAATTAGTGAGAAAAATAAATACTGGTTGTAAGCTACTGAGTTTGGGGCTCGTTGGTTACACAGCACCTATTCTGGTAATGGGTAACTAATAAACATGAGTAATTAGTCATAGAAATTACAGGCAAAGCAAGAGTATGAATGAGTAAGAAGACAACAGGAGGTGAAATGAAAAAGAAAGTGAACAAGGGAAACAAGAAAGAATTGCAAATAAATAAAAATGAGGCGAGCTGAAATATGAGAAATAGTGAAGAAGAAAAGATGAAGGTTCAGGCAGTAAATACCAGTGGGCTGACACTTATAAGGTTGAAGAAGCAGACTTATTACAATATACAGGAATGAGAGAAAGTGTAGAGTATGTAGTAAAGATAACAAGATTATTTAAATAGGTGAGAGAAGGGGAGTCAGGGTGGTGCTTGGAGAAAAAGAGCATGCAGTCGGCCGGCTAAAAGCACATTAGAAATAGCATATACTAGATACAGAAGTGAAAGAATGTGGGAAGCGTATGACATGTAAGAGAAAGACAAGAAAGGGAAAATTAGAACAGACTCTTACAAATGAGTTTGATTGCAATTACCTGATTCTTCTTACTTGTTAGGATTTTGATCAATAAAATTATCTTCAACTCACCTACAATGAATACCTTGAGTGTTTTCAGAAAATTTTCTACTCAAATAAAATAGACCAAACAATAATAGAATGTGCAGACTTTATTGAGAACACTCAAGACAATGGCATTGATGGTTTAATGATTATGTAAACTTGAGTGAAATTTTCAAAAATTCATCTTGCAAATGAGATTTCCTCTACTGAAGGTGTTTTTCTATTAAATTAGGAAAGAATTGAGAGAAGAAGAGAGAAGGACAGAAAGGGAAGAAGGAAGGGAAAGAAACCAAGTTCATACTGGTCTTTGGTCAAAGAGCATTTTGTTGACTCATAAATCATATAAATCAAAGTCACTTTATATTGGTTTGCAAAGTCCTGATATATTAGACTCATCTCTGCAAATAGAGAAGTAAAGCTGATACTATTTAGTTCTCCTCTTTTCTGCCTGGGTCTTTAAAGGAAATATCTAATAAGAAATTATTAAGTGCCTAATCCTTATAGGATGGTTTTGAGGAAAGTAATCTGTGAAAAGCTGCTCCCATTTGGATGGACAGGAAGGCAAGTATGCACATAAAAGTGTTAAATGATAGTGATGTTTAATCCAGAGCAAAAATCAGACTCCTGAACATATGTCATAGTCCCTCTGAATGCATGAGGGTCTAAGCAAATTTCAATTATCTTGCCTTTCACAGGATAAAAAGAATGGGACCTAGATAGTTGAACCAGAATGTAGGGAAACCTAACAACATCACACTATATATTACAGCTATCTCAAAAGGAATCATGCCCCCCAATAGAAGACTCTGCTAGGGTAAGTCTAGGGAAATAGCTATTTTTGTCTATGTATCCACTACCTAGGCTACATTTCTTAGTGAAATTTGTTAAAAAGTGCTTCAGTCAAGAAAACCATGTAGATGGTTTAAGAGAATTCAAAGAGCATATAAATTGTGCATTAAAAAAAATTATGTGATATAGCAATCATATTTCCAGATTCATTAGGAAAATAATTGAATATTTTGAACATTTAGGGTATTTTATATAAAAGAGTTTAACATACTGATGTTTTTTTTTCTCTACTTACTGGTAATTTGATAGATATTACATTAAAATTTTTTTCAAAAAAATCTCGAGTAAAATTCAAAGATTTTCATTGAAAATTGTGGAACATCTACTTGAATATTAGATACATTTTCCTTTTAAAAATAGTATAAATTGGAACTTTGTTTTCTTAAAAATGTATATATTTCAGAAGAAATTATAGCCATCACCGTGCCTAACATTGTGATTAAATATTTCGCAAACATATGGCATGATATGTTTGTCAGTCCTGTATATAGAGATTAGCCACAAATAATTAAACTTATTGCATACAATTCAAGTAGCATTCAGAGTATTACTATCTAAATATGTAATAAAAACAAATCAGAAGAAATTCAAAATCGGTTTAGTGTACAACTTATGCTTAGTGAGCACACAACAAATACTTTAAAAATTGCTATCAGATAATGTTGCACATAGTGAAAAAGTGTATTGATGTATTTATAAAGATAATAAAATTCCAAAGCAGAATAAATAAACCCTCATTCAAACAATGATCGGAACATAGAAATATTAGCTAATCCCAATTCTGTTTAAAATAATGTAAAACACCTCATTGGTTAAGTGAAATAAAAAAAAAAGAAACACTTCTCTAATTGAAAAGTAAAATCTTTAAATTAAAAAGAAAAAATCATTGAAATGTTTTTGATTTATTGCCCACAGCACCTACTGTTAGCACATATTTTGATAACTGTGACTAATTGCTGGTCTTTTGTATTTGTACAGTAAGAGGTGTATGCATGAGTCAAAGCCTTGATTGACATCAGAATGCAAATGCATTGGGACATTTCTTCTGGGTCAGCAGATATCTAATTTCTTAATGAATTAAAGTGCTTACAGTGAAAATAACCCTAACATAAAACAGATTCTGATATATGTTTCAGACAACAATAATTAAAATGTAGGAGAGAAGATGTGTTTGTACAGCTTGTCACGTTGATTTGGCCCCTACTTGTGTTGATGTGCATTTGAGTCCGAGAGAGAGAGAGAGAGAGAGAGAGAGAGAGAGGCTTGAAAGTTAAAATTGAGTGACCTCTTCCCACATAACAAGCTTTAACATGTCATGTCTATAAAACAGCAATAATATGTGATCAATACAGGAAAATATAGCACAATTGGGTTGCCAGGGACACTAATATGAGTCAGTGCTGTGGGCCACAGATGTTAATGCTGCTATAGACATAGTGAAATATTCAGTGCTCGCAGGGGGGATCAAGGTGACCCCTATGGCATTTAGCAGAGAAATGTTATGCTGAGAACAGGAGTGAGCACACCACAAAACTGAAAATCCTGAAGATCATAGCTGTCACTGGGGATGTGAGGACTTGTTTCTGATCATTCAGGAGGCATTCGGGATGAGTAGGTATGAGTGGGAGGGACCTTGAAGAGGGATGAGTCAGTAACTATGATGGGCCTGAGATTTTACACTATTTCTAGCTAACGAGCTAGTCATTATGTTCATTTGACCAGGAGAGATGGACACTACCAGCTTCAAGCTTAGTTGATTCTTTGACCTGGGATAGTTATATCAATTATTATCCAAACAAGACACCTTTGAGAGTGAAAAGGATGATACTATAATTATGCTAAGTCAAGAGGTATAAACCAGGTGGGACATTTCTTGGAAATCTGCAAAGCATATTTACCCTATATTATAGTACTGTAGTAAAGGAAGAGAAACCCTCTCTTCTACCACCCTTACTTAGATCAACATTTTGTGAAGCTTGTAATGGGTTAATGTGGATTGTGTGCATATCCTGGGTGGGGACAATGATCCTGGCAAACAGAATGGAGTGTCATGATTAGGCTGTCTGTTTTCTCTTTCTCTCCTTTTCTAACACTATGCCTCTCTCACAGCATCTGACCTCCTTCTAATTAAGAAGACCAACTGCCCCTTATGTCCTAGTTTGTTAAAACCTGTTTCTGGCTCTGTCTTTGAAGGACTGTGGTAGATTTTTATACTTAGAGAAGAAAATGGATGATATATACCCCCTCGTGGAAGAACATAATAAGTTATTATTATGAAAGACCTTCCTACAAGCAGTAAATGTAAGCAGGAATGAAAGGGATGAAAATGTCTGAGTACTCTATTCTGTCACACACACACACACACACACACACACACACACACACACACACACACACACAAACACACATTTGTATTTGGTCTCTTGAGTTCAAACCTTAGTTTGAAATGATTTTATCAGGATGATTTATTTGTATGGATACAGCCAAAAATAAGCATTGATTCTCAAATGATTAACTTTCTAGAAGCCAAAATAATGGATTAAACAAATATACTAACTGAAATAGAGGTTGGTAATATTAGCATTTTGTTAAAGATAAATGAGAGTTGTGATCATAATAATTTATCAATTGCTACCTTCATCCAAAGTAGTAATTAGGTCACTGCAAACACATTTTCATACAATTTGCTTACACATACACATTTTTTCTGCTCTTATTTTTATTATTAAGCAAAAGTTTCTTGTTCAAAGAGCAAACAGTTACCAACCTGCTGTCTAAGAAGGAAAGATACATGCCAGCAAAACTGGAGATCAAGTTGGCCTATAACATTCTGAACATTTTAAGAGTCTGCTATTACAAGACAAAATATATCTATACTACGACAAAATAATTTATTTACTTTCAAAATATTTGGGAAGATCTCTGTTGGTAGAAATAAATATCCTATGAACCTGAATTAGGAAATAGTCTCTCCTCTTCTATTTAATGGAACATTTTGTCAAGAATTGGTATTAATTCTTCATGTTTGGCAGAAGTCACATCTGGTCCTGGCTGCTTTGTGTGTATGTATGTGTGAAATGTTTTGGATTACTTTAAATCAAATTTTTACTTGTTATAGGTCTACAATATTTAAAACAATTTCTTCGTGGGTAAAATTCAGTTTGTGCCTTCCTAGAAATTTATCCAATTCATCTAAGTTATCCAATCTGTTGGCATATAATCCATCATAGTATTCCCTCAATTTTTAAAAAAATCTCTGTAAGGTTCCTAGTAATATCCACTCTTTCATTCTATATTTTTGTAATCTCATTGTCTTTCTTTTTTGCTTGGTCAGTCCAGCTAATGGTTTGTCAATTTTTAAAAATCTTTTTAAGATCTAATTTTTGGTGTTTTGATTTTTTTTCTATTATTTTTCTATTATTTAATTTGTTTCCTCTTTAATGTTTATTATTTTCTTCTGCTTGCTTTGGATTTACTTTGCTCTTCTACTTATAGTTATTTTTTTTTAAGATAAAAGGTTAAGTTACTAATTTGAGATCTTCTTTTACAACACAGGTATTTATAGCTATAAATTTCCTTCTGAGCATTGTTTTAACTGAATTTTCACTAGTGTTGATATGATGTGTTTTTCTTTAGATACATCTCAAAGTATGTTTTTAATTTCTTGAGCTCTTCTTTGACCCATTGGTTATTTAAGTGTGTTGTTTAATTACAAAAAGTGTGAAACTCTCAAATGTCCTTCTGTTATTGATATCTAGATTCATTGTATTGTGGTCTGAGAATAAACTTTATATGAGTTCAATCCTTTTAAATTTATTAATATTTGTTTTATGATCTAACATATGATCTTTATTAAGAATATTTCATGTAGACTGGAGGCACCTTTAGCAATGGGGCATTAGCCCCTGCCCCACTGCCATCTTTCTTGGACAACTTGCAAGAGCATACAGATAATAGGTAGTCAGCAACTGACATTGCTGTGCTGTGAGCTTTTATCTGAGTAGCTCCAGACTCAGTACTGGCACCAAATCTGAATCTACATTAACCTGGTGAAAACTACTCTACCATGGTGATGCCCTAAGACTCCACCTCACTCAACTTATGTACTGTCCAAGGCTCTTTCAGTGGCTGAGTCTTATGGGCAGCTGGCAGGAGGCAGCAGGCCTCAGAGTGCCCTAGATCTTTTGCTGAGCTGTCCCAGGCCTGGTACTGGTGACAGTGGCCTCAGCTCACAGTGTAGTTTCCCCCGTGTGCCTCCAAGTATAGCACAGGCAGTGACTAACTGCAGATTACTCTGTAGCTCTACCTGGTAGCCCCAGAGGTGGTAACAGGCAGTGACTGACCCTGGCATGCACGAAAACCCTCCCAAGAGGTCCCAGAACCAACACACCCAGAGACCTACTTCAGACCACAATGGAGCACCACCTGATTAGTCCCACAAGCGGTACACCCAAACCGTAGTCTCCACAGGTACCAGAGCCTACTGAAGCAAATCTCACTCCAAGGAGTCAGCCCCTGCACAGCAAATCCTAAGCTGTGGTCATGGCCAGTCCTCACAGCCAGTCAGTCTCAGAGTCAATCCCATCCACTGACATGCAAACAGCAATCAAGGCTCAACTACAAGAGGAGAGCAAAAGCAGACACACCCAAAGGCACATGCAAGGGACACTCCTGGAACACCTGGCACAGGTGGTCAGGGAGAATATGCCACTGGGTCTCACAGGACACCTACTATATAAGGCCACCTGGCCAACTCTGGGAGACGTAGCAGATCTACATAATACATAGAAACAAACACAGAGAGACAACCCAAATGAGGAAACAAGGAAATATGTCCCAATAAAAGAACAGGAAAAAACTCCAGAAAGGAATTAAACAAAATGGAGGCAGGAAACCTACATGATACAGATTTTAAAATAATGGTTATAAAAATACTCAAGGGACTTAGTAAGAACTTCAACAAAGAGATAGGAAGCATAAAAAAGGGACAGAGAAACCATAAAAAAGAACCAGTCAGAAAGGATGAATACAAAAACCAAAATGAAGTATATACTAGAAGGAATCAACAGCATATTAGATGAAGCAGAACATCAACTCAGATATTTGGAAGACAAGGTAGCAAAAACCACTGAATTGGAATAGCAAAAAGAAACGAGAATTAAAAAAATGAGGACAACTTAAGGGACCTCTGGGACAACATCAAGCATAACAACATACGCGTCATAGAGGTATGAGAAAGAGAAGAGAAAGAGTGAGGAATTGAAAACGTATTAGAAGAAATAATGACAGAAAACTTCCCTAACCTGATGAAGGAAATAGACATATAAGTCCAGGAAGTGCAGAGAGTCCCAAAGAAGATGAACCCAAATAGGCTCACACCAAGATACATCATAATTAAAATGCCAAAACTTGAGACATCATCAAAATGGCGGCATGAGGTGAGCCTCTGTAAAGCTTCTCTGGAATTTAAAACTAATCAAACAACAAAAACTCCACAAAGGACTCCCTGCACAGCAGACAGGCAAGACGAAGAAGCCCACTACTGAATTCACCTAAAGGTGGGCGAATCCTACGAGCTGGGGAGGAGGAAGGGAGAAGTGCGGAGACAGAGCCACGTGGGCGCAGGACGCAAACCTAGCTCAGTGCTCTGAGCTTGCTGCATCCCAGAACTACCGCAGCTGCAGGAGAGGGAAGAACTTGGACTGCTAGGGCTCTGCTTATGGCCCGCAGGGCTGAGAGGGCAGCAATTAACATGGCTGAACCCAACGCTCACGGCAGAGACCTTGGAGAAAAGACTGAGGGAAGAAGGCTGAAAACGATGGTTTAAGCCCTCACTGCTGAGCAGAGAACGGAAGCCTTAGGTACTGAGACTAGCCGTACCCTCCCTACCTTCCCAGAGCTCGCCCTGCCCCCACCAGTCCGGTGCTGGAGGCGGAACAGCGGCAGTGTCAGATCAGAAGAGCAGAATATTTGCTGTTCTGAGAACTGTGGACCACAGACACAAATTCACAGCCCAACTAGTTCTGGCAAAGGGGAGGGAGCTGTGGAAACAGGAATGGCTGTGGTGGTGGTCCCCGCCATTGCTCTGGGCCACCTCTCACAACTCACCCTGCCCCTGGCCCCACCTATCTGGGCGGATCTCTGCAGGAGTAAACAGAACTGCTGAAACATATGGGCTCTGAATCTGGTGCAGGAAGAGCTTTGGAACATCAGAAGCTCTCCGCATACCCACACGGACACTGTGCCCTGTGACCCAGGCGACTATTAAAAGAGGAGAAGCCCATCTCCCAGGGAATCACTCCACTGTGTGAGAAGCTGGATTAGTGCAGAGAAATCATAGCACTACCGTGTGAGAGAGAAAAAGGCTGCAGTTGGAGAGAAAATAATACATTCTACCAACAAGTACTGGAAAACAAAAGAAAGACCTCTTCCTATCAACCTGTTGCAGAAGCCACTCCTGTAGATGTCTAGGAAGAGAAATAATAAATCAGTAATTGCCATGAATAACCTAGGCAACAACACAGCTCAGAAAGAAAGTGAAAAGTCTCCAGAAAAGGAACTTAAAGATATGGAAATATGTGACTTAAATGACAGAGAATTCAAGATTGCAGTTCTGAAAAAACTCAACGAGATGCAAGAAAACACAGAAAGGCAGTTTAATGAACTCAGAAACACAATCAAAGAACAACATGAGCATTTTACGAAAGAGATTGAAATTTTTAAAAAGAACCAAATAGAATTTCTGGAGATTAAGAACTCAATAGAAGAAATTAAGAATGAAATAACCAGCTTAGGTAGTAGAGTTGACCAGATGGAGGAAAGAATCAGTGACATCGAAGATAGAAACCTGGAAATTACACAGATGGAAGAAGAAAGAGACTTGAGACTTAAAAGAAATGAAAGAACTCTACAAGAACTTTCTGACTCCATCAGAAAGAGCAATATAAGAATAATGGGCATACCAGAAGGAGAAGAAAGAGAGAAGGGAACAGAGAATATATTCAAACAAGTTGTTAATGAGAACTTCCCAAACTTGTGGACAGAACTGGATCCTCGAATCCAAGAAGCAAATAGAACACCTAATTACCTCAATCCCAACAGGTCTTCTCCAAGGCACATTGTATTGAAGCTGTCTAAAATCAACGACAAAGAAAGAATCCTCAAGGCAGCCAGGGAAAAGAAGATAGTAACCTACAAAGGAAAGCACATTAGATTATCATCAGATTTTTCAGCTGAAACTCTACAAACCAGGAGGGAGTGGAACCAAATATTCAAACTATTGAAAGAGAGAAATTATGATCCAAGAATAATATATCCAGCAAAGGTATCCTTTAGATATGAAGGAGGAATAACGACATTTCCAGACATATAGAAGCTGAGGGAATTTTCTAATACATGCCCTGCACTACAAGAAATACTAAAGAAGGCTATTCGACCACCATTAACAGGGACAATTTGTGCCAACCAAAACATAAAAGGGGGAGAGTAAAGGCCTGAACTGGAATATGGGAATGGAGAAAGTAAGCGTGCTCAAGAAAATGGCATACTCTAAATATCAAACTTTCTTTTACATAAACTTAAAGGTAACCACTCAAAAAAAATCCAGAACTGAAATATATACTGTAATAAAAGAAGAAACGGAGGGAAACATCATAGAATACCACTACACAGAAATAATAGACAACAACAAATAGGCAGAGAAACAATGGAGATACAGCATTACCAGAAAACTAAAGATAGAATGACAGGAAATCCTCACATATCAATAACCACCCTAAATGTAAATGGACTGAACTCACCAATAAAAAGGCACAGAGTAGCAGATTGGATCAAAAAACTAAACCCAACGATATGCTGTCTCCAAGAGACATATCTCAGCTACAAGGACAAGCATAGACTCAAAGTGAAAGGGTGGAAATTGACACTCCAAGCAAATGGTACACAGAGAAAATCAGGTGTAGCCATAATGATATCAGATGAAACAGACTTCAGAGTGAAAAAGATGAGACAAAGATGGGCATTTCATAATGGTAAAGGGGACTATACAACAAGAAGACATAACAGTCATCAATATTTATGCCCCCAATTAGGGAGCCCCGAAATATACCAAGACACATGTGTTCCAATGTTCACTGCAGTTTTGTTTACGGTGGCCAAGACATGGAAACAACCAAAATGTCCTTCGATAGATTAATGGATAAATAAGTTGTGGTATATATACACAATGGAATACTACTCGGCAGTAAGGAAAGATGATATAGGAACATTTGTGACAACATGGATGGATCTTGAGAGTATGATGCTAAGTGAAATAAGTCAGACAGAAAAAGCAAAGAACCATATGATTTCACTGATATGTGGTATATAAACCAAAAACAACAAAAGAACAAGACAAACAAATGAGAAACAAAAACTCATAGACACAGACAATAGTTTAGTGGTTACCAGAGGGTAAGGGGCTAGGGGGTGGGAGATGAGGGTAAGGGGGATCAAATATATGGTGATGGAAGGAGAACTGACTCTGGGTGGTGAACATACAATGGGATTTATATATGATGTAATATAGAATTGTACACCTGAAATCTATGTAATTTTACTAACAATTGTCACCCCAATAAATTTAAAATAAATAAATAAATAAATACTTTTTTTAAAAAAGCCAAAGTTTAAAGACAAAGAGAGAATCTTAAAAGCAACAAGAGAAAGGCTGCTACTTATTTACAAGAAAGCTCCCATACGCATAAGACTGTCAGTTGATTTCTCAACAGAAACTTTGCAGACCAGAAGGGAGTGGCAGAAAATATTTAAAGTTATGAAATACAAAGACCTACAACCAATACTACTCTACCTACCAAAGCTTTCATTTAAAATTAAAACAGAGATACAGAGCTTCCCAGATAAGAAAAAGCTAAAGGAGTTGATCACTACCAAGCCAGTGTTATAAGAAATGTTAAAGGGACTTTTTTAAGGAGAAAAAAGGAGGCAGGGGAAGAACATAAATATGAATAATAAAATTGCAATAACTCTGTACCTATCAATAATCACTTTACATTTAAATAGATTAAATACTCCAGTAAAAAATAGTTTAGCTGAATGAATAAGAAAACAAGACCCACCCATATGAAGGACGGACAATTAAGTTTGCAACCTTTCCACAGTGGAAAGTTCGCAACAGTGGAAAGGTCGCAACAGTGGAAAGGTCGCAAACTTAATTGTCTGACCTCGTATGCTGTCTACAACAGACCCACTTCAGATCAAAAGACACACACAGAGTGAAAGTACAGGAATGAAAAAAGATATTTCATGAAAATATAAAACAAAAAGCTGGGGTAGAAAAACTTATATCAGACAAGTGGACTTTAAAACAATGACTATAAGAAATACGTAAAGACATTACATATGATAAATGGATCAATCCAACAAGAGGATATAATCCTAGTAAACATCTATGCACCTAACACAGGAGGACCTAAATATACAAACAAATATTCACCCAAATAAAAGAAGAGATCAACAGTAATATAGTCATAGTAGGGGAATTTAACACCCCATTGACACCAATGAACAAATCTTCCAGACAGAAAACCAACAAGGGAACAGCAACCGTAGGCCAGATCTATTTAATTGATATATTTAGAGCATTTCACCCTAAAGCAGCAGAATATGCATTCTATTCAAGTGCACATGGAACATTTTCTAAATTTGACCGTGTTAGCCCACAAAACAAGTCTTGATGCATCTAAGAATATTAAAATCATATTAAGCATCTTCTCTGACTACAGTGGTCTGAGACTAGAAATCAGTTACAAGATAAAAACTGAAAAACACACAAACACAAGGACGGTTAATAATATGCTACTAAACAATGAATGGGTCAACAATGAGATCAACGAAGATATCAAAAAAATACCTTGAGACAAATGAAAACGAAAACATAATGGTCCAAAATCTATCAGACACAGCAAATCAATCCTTCGAGGGAAATTCATAACATTACAGGCCTAACTCAAGAAATAAGAAAAATTTCAAATAAACAATCTAAACTTACACTTAAAGGAACTAGAGAAAGAATATCAAACAAAGTCTAAAGTGAATAGAAGGAAGGAAATATTAAAGATCAGAGTGGAAATATACAAAATAATGTCTGAAAAAGAAAATACAGAAGATCAATGAAACCAAGAGCTGGTTCTTTGAAAAGATGAACAAAATTGACACACCTTTTACCAGACCCATCAATAAAAAAAGAGAGAGGACCGAAATAAATTAGAAATGAAAGAGGAGAAGTGACAATGGACACAACAGAAATACAAAGAATTATAAGAAAATACTACAATAATTATGTCCCAACAAATTGGATAATCTGGAAGAAATGGATAAATACAATTTTCCAAGGCTGAATAAAAAATAAACAGAAAATCTGAGCTGACTGATTACTACTAAAAAAATCGAATCGGTAATTAAAAAACTCCCAACAAATGAAAGTCCTGTACCTGATGTCTTCACAGGTGAATTTCAGCAAGCGTTCAAAGAAGAATTAACATCCACACTTCTCAAACCATTTCAAAAAATTCAAGAAGAGATAAGGCTCCCAAGCTCATTCTATGATGCCACCAAAAACATGATTCCAAAACCAGAAAAAGATATTACACAAAAATGAAAATTGTAGGCCAATATCTCTGATGAACGTAGATGCAAAAATTGTCAACAAAATATTTTTGCGTCTACGTTTGTCAGAGATATTGGCCTACAATTAAAAAGATCATACACCACAATCAAGTGGGATTCATTCCCAGGATGCAAGTTTGGTCAATATCTGCAAAAAAAGAGTAATGTATGCACCATGTAAAAAATGAAAATTGAAAATTAAATGATCATATCAATAGGTTCAGAAAAAGCATTTGACAAAATCCAGCATTGATTTATGATAAAAAACTTTCCATAAAGTGGGAATAGTGGGAACATACTTCAACATAATAAAGAGCATATATGACAAGCCCACAGCTAGCATTATGCTCAACAAGTAAAACTAAAAGCGTTTTCCTTAAGATCAGTAACAAGACAAGGATGTCCATTTTCACCATTTTTATTCAACATGGTTTTGGAAGTCATAGCCACAGCAATCATACAAGAAAAATAATAAAAGTCACCCAAATTGGAAAGGAAGAAGTAAAACTAAAAAAATTATTTGCAAATGACAGATACTACATATTGAGAGCACTGAAGTTTCCACCAAAAAACTATTAGAACTCATAAATGAATTTAGTAAAGTAGCAGGATGCAAACTAATATTCAGAAATCTATTGCATTTGTAAACACTAATAACAAAGTATCAGAAAGAGAAATACAGAAAGTAATCCCACTTACAAATGCATTAAAAATTACCATGGAATAAATTTAATCAAGAAAGTAAAAGATCTGTACTTGGAAAATTGTAAGATATTGAAGAAAAAAATTGAAGATACTAATAAATGGAAGAATGTACTCTGCTCGTGGATAGGAAGAATTAACACCATTAAAATGTCCATACTTCACAAAGCAATCTATAGATTCAAAACAATGCCTATCAATATACCAATGACGTTTTTCACAGAACTGGAACAAGTAATCCTAAAATTCATATGAAACCGCAAAAGATCCCGAATAGCCACAGCAATCTTGAGAAGGAAGAACAAAGTTGTAGGTATCACACTACCTGATATCAAACTATACTACAAGACAACAGTAGTCAAAAGAGCATAGTACTGGCATAAAAACAAACACATAGATCAATGGAACAGAATAGAGAGCCCAGAAATAAACTCATACCTATATGGTTTTTTAATCTATGACAAAGGAGCCAAGGATATACAATGGGATAAAGACAGTATATTCAATAAATGGCATTGCAAAAACTGTACAGATACATGAAAAAAAAAAAAAAAGAAACTGGACCACTTTCTTGCACCATACGTGTATACAAGAATAAACTCAAAATGGATTAAAGACTTAAATGTAAAATTTCTAGAAGAAAAGATAAGCAGTAAACTCTCTTAGTACTATTTTTTTCTGATATATCTCCTCAGGAAAGGAAAAAAACAACAAAACATATGATAAACAAATGGGATTACAACAAACTAAAACCTTTTCACACAACAAAGGGAACCATCAACAAAATGAAAAGACATCCTACTGAATGGGAGAAGATATTCACCAATGATACATTTGATAAGGGGTTAATATCCAAAATTTATAAAGAACTCATACATATTAACACCAAAAAAAGAAACAATCCAGTTCAAAAATGGACAGAGGATCTGTACAGAAACTTCTCCAGAGAGGACATATAGATGTTCAATCGATATGTGAAAAGATGCTTAAAGTCACCAATCATCAGAAAAATGCAAATTAAAACCACAATGAGATATCACCTCACACCTGTCAGAATGGCTATCATCAATGAGTCAGCAAACAATAAGTGTAGGTGAGGATGTGGAGAAAAGTTGGGAACCCTTGTGTACTGTTGGTGGGATTGCAAATTGGTGTAGCCACTATGGAAAACAGTATGACAATTCCTCAAAAAAATTAAAAATAGAGCTACCTTATGATCCAGCAATTCCATTTCTGAGTATTTATCTGAAGAAACCCAAAACACTAATTCAAAAAGATATATGCACCCCTATATTCACTGCAGCATTATTTACAATAGGCAAGACATGGGAACAACCAAAAAACCCATCAATAGACAATTGGAAAAGAAGTATTTATATATATGTATACATATATGTATATGTATATGTGTGTATATATATATATATATACACACACATATATGTGTGTGTGTGTGTGTGTATATGTATATATCTATATCTCTATATATAGATAGATATAGATATAGATATAGATATAGATCTATATATAGATAGATCTAGATATAGATATATACATAATTTGACCATAAAAAAATGAAATCTTACAATTTGCAATGACATGCATGGGCCTCAAGGGTATTATGCTATGCAAATTAAGTCAGACAGAGAAAGATAAATACCATATGCTCTCACTTATATGTGGAATCTAAAGAAAAAAATAAATGAACAAACAAAATTGAAATAGACTCATAGATACAGAGAACAATCTGATGATGGCCAAATGATAAGCTGGTTGGGAGCTGGGTGAAAAAAGGTGAAGGGATTAAGAAATACAAATGGGTATTTACAAAATGGTCATGAGGATGTAAAGTACAGCACAGGGAATATAGTCAATAATATTGTAATAACTACTAGTATGTATAGTGCCAGATGGGTACTAGACCAATCGGGGGATCACTTTGTAAATTATATAAATGTATAACCACTACGTTGTACACTTAAAAGTAGTATAAAATAATATTGAATGTCAACTGTAGTTGCAAAATAAAAATAATAATAAAAAAGCTATCATTGAAAAGAATGTGTATTCTGCTATTGTTGGTGTAATGTTCTATTGAAAGCTCTCATGTTTAGTTGTTTTATAGTGTTGTCAAAGTTTATTTCCCTGCTGAACTTCTGCTCAGGTATTCCATCCATTATTGAGAGTGGGAGATTGAAGTTTCCAGGAATCATTGTTGAATTATCTTTTTCTTCCTTTTGTATTTTGTCAGTATTTGCATTTTGTATTTTGGGGCTTACTCAGTAGTTGAACATGAATTTACATTGTTATATCTTATTGATGTATTGACATTTTCATTATTGTAAAATGTCCATCTTTGTAGTAATTTTTGCCTTAAAGTCTATTTTGTCTGATATAAGTATAGATACTCCAGCTTTATTTTGGTTGCTGTTTGCACTGTACATGTTTTTCTATCCTTATACTTTCAGTTTCTGTGTATCTTTGTATATAAAACGATTTTTATTATATACAGCATATAGATGGGTCATTTTGAAATCTATTTTTTATCACTGCCTTGTGGTTTGAGAGTTTAATCTGTTTATATTTAATGTAATTATTAATAAAGTAGATCGATTAGTTTTTCAGGGCTGCTACAACAAGTTACCACAAACAATGGCTCACAACAGCACGAACGCATTCTTTTATAATCCTGAAGGACAGAAGTCTAAAATCAAGGTGTCAATAGGTTTGGTGCATTCTTGAGGCTTTCTGAGGGAGAATTCATTCCATACCTCTTTCCTAGCTTCTGGTGGCTATAGACAATCCTTGACATTCCTTGGATTCTGGATTCATCATTCCAATTTCTGTCTCCAGGTTTACATAGCTTTCTTCCCTGTGTCTTCCTTCTGTCTCTTGTAAGGACATCACCCACCATTGGATTTAGGTCCCATCCTAATCCAGTATGAGCTCATCTGGAAATTCTTACCTTAACTATATCTGCAAAGAACCTTATTCCAAATAAGCTTACATTTTTATCTTCCATGTAGATATATCTGTCGGAAGACACCATTCAACACACTATAGCAGGATTTATTTACATTTATCATTTTATTGTTTTCTGTATATTTTTTGTTACTCAATTCTCCCACTACTATCTTCTTTTGTGTTAAGTAGATATTTTCTAGTGTACCATTTTAATTCCTTTTTGTTTCTTTTATTATATTTAAGTTGTTATTTTAGTGGTTTCCCTGGGGATTAAAACTAACATCTTAAGTTATAGCAATTTGATTCATATTAATATTAACTTTCTTTCAATAGTGTATACAACTTTGCTTTCATAGTGCTAATCTTCACTTTTTTCTATGTTATTATAGTCACAAATTTTAACTTTATAGTCATAAATTATAATTTTATTCATTTAGTTTCCATCAATATAGATTTATAAATATTGCTTTATGTGGTTGCATTTTAAATCAGGGATCCCTTTAGTTTTTCTGGTAGAGCTGATCTGCTAGTGGCAAACTCTGTCAGATTTTGTTTATCTGCTAATGAATTATTTCTCTCATTTATGAAGGAAAATTTTGCTGAATATATAGTTCTTTGTTAAAATAATCAATAATTTTTTGGATATGACATCTAAAGCACAAGCAACAATCAAAAATAAAGAAATGGGACGATATCAAAGTAAAAAGTTCTGCACAGCCATATAAATGATTAAAACAAAGAAAAGACAACTTACAGAATGGGTGAAAATATTTGCAAACCACACATGTGATAAGGAGTTCATATCTAGAACATATAAGAATTCATATAACTCAACAGTAATAAAAACATGCAAATAATCAAAAACATCCATGCTTAGTAAATATTTCTGGGTTCAGAAAGCCCATAACATTTATTTATGACTTATGGATTACAGAATTAATACATAAAAATATTTGTATGTTTTATTGGTCCAATAATTGTGTTGTGACAAACATTGCCAATAATAACCCTTCTTGTCTCGGTAGCCTCGCTGGCATGGCACATGGGGTTAGGTAGATGGATTGGAATGGACAAAATGTCAAAGTTATTCTTCTCAGCCTTTCAGCTGCACTATCAAAGGGCAAATTTCACAGGTGAAAAATGGTGTAAAATATCAGGCTGAGTTCTTATTTTTTAATTCCCTCAGAGTCTTAGACCCACAGGTTCTTCCTAACTTGGTAGTTTGACAATGCTTTTAAATAGATTTTGAAAAATATTTTTTCCTGATTTTCTGGTTGTTCTCTGTGGAAGATTTAGTTGAGAGAGATACTATGCCATTGCTGGAAGCTGTTTTGTTGTTGTTCTTGTTGTATTTAAATATACAGAAGAGATACACTTTCATTCACCAAATTGTGTATTGGGGCTTCACATAAGTATGTAACCTTTTTAAAGTCATTTGAGTTTATTATTCTTGAAAGAGCAAAATCATTAAATTAAATATGGTGGGCACTTAAGTGGAGCTTTGTGAAATAGCTATACAAGAGCTAATGTTGGGAATAAGAAGAAAACAGAAGCTTGCATGCAGAAGCTGTACACTGCAATGGTCAACTTGTGATTTAAAGGTTTCTTCTTAATGAAAAGTGGCTTTTATAGGATCATATACAAGGCATT
The DNA here is from genome assembly GCF_036562045.2 of Rhinolophus sinicus. NCBI lineage: Eukaryota > Metazoa > Chordata > Mammalia > Chiroptera > Rhinolophidae > Rhinolophus > Rhinolophus sinicus. The sequence continues at coordinate 38,545,129 of NC_133763.1, read as the reverse complement.
TTCATGATAAGTACATGGGCACTAACACACTTCTTAGTGCGGCGTAAAACCTAGGACATCTCACCAGCATCCATGGAGTGAATCAGAAATGGGGATCAGAAAGTCTGAAGCCACCGTGAGCTCTGTCAGACATGATTCTGAAAACCAAGAAACCAGGGATCCATTTGATGGTCAGAGAAGAGAAGTTGAATACTGCAGGCAACAGTTTAAATTGAAAGCCAAGTGGGCTATAGCAAAAAAAAAAAAAAGGATTTTTCTGGGACAGAAAGTAGGAAGACCAGATTCAGGCATTGTAAATAAGGCTGGGAGAAACTAATCCAAGTGCTGGGAATTTTTTTTAGGGTTGAGTATTTATGTAGGGAACATCAGTGATTCTAACAAAGAGGATTTAAATGATGGGAGAGCAAGTGAAAGTATTGAATCTGAACATTAACAACTAGTGTTTTAAAAATATAATAAAATAAACATAATAAAATCCCTAGAAAGGTGGTATTTTCCCCTAGACTGAAGCAGAGTAAAGTGGGAAAATGTGCAAAGCAGGCTGATCAAGCATTAGGTAAACATGGTGAGAAAAAGAAGCCATTGTTTGCAGAAAAACCAGTGGGAAAGGGCAGAGAGAGACACTGAGAATCAACATCCAGATTCCAGGATGACAAAAACTGGTCTATCAGGAATGGTTATAGTAGTTTTCAACTTCTTTCCTATGTTTTCACTATCCCTCGATATTTTAGACTCTGTATCTGCCATGTTCATATCACTAAATGAACTAATTTAGTTCATTTAGAACATTTAATTCCATTAAAATGCCTTGAGTAAGCTTTACTGTCTAGAAATGTAACCAGGGTCCATATCATAACAATGCCCTGGCCCAGTGCACTTCCACTTTCCTACTTCTCTTACAGCCCGCCATGCACTACAGATTATTGTTTGTATCCATAACAGAAGGATGTGACTGTCTTGTTCATTTCTACATACGCACACCTCTTTTCATAGCACTGGATACAGAGGCAGTGCTCAAGAGTTGTTTATTAATAAATAATTCAGTCATTGCATATCAATTCACCTGTGGATAGGCTTAAGCAGATCTTCCCAAGATGGAACAAGAGAAATTGGACAGATTATTACTCCAAAAAGAAAATAATTAAATGTAGTAATACATTGTGAACCTCCAGTGAAAAGAAACACTGTTATGTGTCTACTCTTGTCTATAGAATGATCCTGTTCTACAGAGGAAAATTCTTCTTTATCTCACCTAATAATCCAGACCATGCAAATGAATACTGGCAATCAATGGAAACAGATATTACAGCCAGATGGTCAATAACTTGGAAGTTGTTAACTTGTACTCAGGTGGTTATATTTCTTTAAAAGTGTTCTACAGTCAGTTATTTTTTTTCCCTCAGTAATGAGTGGGCAGTTAAATATTTTATGCTGTTATTTTAATTAAGGGTGTATTTTAATGAAGACTAAAGAGAAATGATTAGAGTTCTGATGCCCTGGTGTAATTAAAACAACTTAATCAAAGCCTTCAAACCTTAATCCTATCACTGACCTTGCAAAACCAAATTTATTAAGAAATAGTATATATTGATTACTGAGAATCTCAACAAAACATTTTTATTTGATACATTCTCTGTTGCAGAATGTAAGAAAATTTTAAATATGAAATGGACAGGTAAATTTGGGAATTAAAATCAAGGTTATTACATAAAAATGGAAGCTCCAGCGATACTAAGAATGAATCCTACAATAGAAACCTAAAGTTACTTTCCCAATGTGTCTTTTACTTTCTCTGTCTGTCTTTTGCACCTTGAAGCACTATTTCAACAAACATAACATTATCAGTAGAGAAAAAATAATAGCAGGTCACAATGGTACAATAATCAGAGATGGTCTTTCAATTTGAAGAAACAGAAAGCCAAACCCAAGGCTAGAAAGGAAGGTAGCCCTGCTGGCTACAGCTACTAACTTTGTACCTTTTATTAATGTAACTGTCACTCAAACATTGGTAAGAACATCCATATTTTGAATATGTGAAATAAAGACTGAAAAAATGGCAGCTGTGAATACATTCTGTGGGTGTATCAATCTATAAAGTGATCTATATGGAGTTTTTAAAAAATTTGGTCTTCATAGACATCATTTTATTATCACTTCACAAGAATATAAATTCAAGTAAATGCTTTCCAAAAGACAGCAGGCTTATTTTATTTTTAATTATTTTATTTGGCCAAAGTCTTAGCTTTTTACATCCAAGATAGCGCAACAGTATGGTAGAAGAGCAACAGTCTTCAAATTAAGATTCCAGGCACGGTTCAGCAATTACTAACCAGGTTTTATTATGTATATTTTATGAATGAGGAAAAAGAATTCCAAAGTCCTTTCCTGGAAAAAAAGAAAAGTGGGTGTGGGTTAGGTGGGAACAAGACGGTCTTTTAATTACTGGGTTGTTCTGATTGTCTTATATTAATCAATGTTATATAATCCATGGCCTAAAGACAAAGGATCCTATATTGTCTGGCTTTTTCACCTAATGATCCAAATCAACTATCCTTGCCAAAAACAAGTTCTTTATGACTAAACCCAAATGATCCATTTAGTCCTTATTTTACATTATATTCTAGAGTTTATTTTCTTCTAGAATAAACTTCTTCTTGAGTTTATTTTCAATTGTTAGTAATTTTTTTTAATGGTCTCTTGGTAAAGTTTTTCTGTCATATCACACTCTTGGTTTTCTTCCTTTTCCCACTAAGTGCTTCCTTTTAGGCAGGTTGCTGTATAATGATCAAGACAAGCATTATAAAGAAGATAAAATTTGAGCAAAGCCGTCAAGATAAGGATGCTAGCTAGCTAAGCAGATATCTATAGGAAGAACAAGATTTTAGGAAGAAAAAACAATTAGAGCAAAGTCTCTAAGATAGGAGTATAGCTATATTTTCAATTGATAGCAAATACATAAGTGTTATTGGAGCTGAATCAAGGAACAGAAGAATTGTAGAAGATGAAGGCAGAGAGGTCCTAGGGTTACCATATTGCGTAGAGCTTTGCTTGCTACGTAAGGTCTTTAACTCTAAGTGAAATAAGGAGCCAACAAAGTTTTGATTAGAGGAGTGTGGTGACTGACTTACTTTATTTAAAGGTTTACTTTGGCTTTCTTTTTTTTCAGGAGATTTTTACAGGGCAGAATAAAAGAAGGAATTTCAGTTGGGATGGAATTGCAATAATGCAGATGAGAGATGAAGATCTTTCCATCGCAAATGAGAGGGTGGAGAGGGTAAAAAAGACAGAATTCTAGAAATACCTTGAAGATAGAAATAACAGGATTTCCTGATGCCTTGGATGTGAGGTATGAGAGAAAGGATTCAAAAATGATTTCAAGATTTCTGATCCGGGCCCCTGGAAAACTGAACTGACATCAACTGAGGTGAGGAAGGCTATATAACTGAAGCAGACTGAAGCAGTAGTGGGTGTTTGGGGTACAGGACAGATCAGGAACTACATTTTGAACATTTTGAATTACATATGGCTATTAAACATGTATGTGGAGATACTGAGGCAGTTCAATACGTGTCTGGAGTTCAGAAAAGAAGTTTGGATTGAATATATTGAGAGTAAACAGCATATGGAAGAAACTTAATGCCATGAGCCTCGATGAATTAATCAGGGGCGTGAATATAAATTGAGAAAAGGACAAAGAACCAGCCTTGAGCAACATCAGTAATAGGACGTTGAAAAGAGAAAAACAATCGATAAAGGAGATGAGAAAGAGTAGACAATGAGATAAAAGAAAACCAAGAGAACCTGGGTTTCTGAAATCCAAATGAAGAAATATTGAAACAAAAGAAATAATAAGCTATGTCCACTCCTTCTGATTGGACTGGCCAAGTGAAATAAAAACTGAGACTTTATCATTCAATTTAGCAACTTGGAAATCATTAGTTACATTGGTGAGCATAGTTTCAATAGCATTGTATCATGAATGTTTTATTAGATGCTTTCAGGTAAAATGGGAGAAAAGGAACTGAAAACAGATTCATACTCTGTTAAAAAGTTATAACAGCACAAACCTTCATCATCACTTGATTTTTTTAAGTCAACTCTGTATTTTACGGGGTACAAATCTTTGTATGTCATGATATTGCAAATGAGTGCCATTATTAAGGAAAGGACAGTTATGAAGAAAGAATAAGGTGTTGCTATCACACTGAATGCCTAAGAAGTTACAGGTATGCTGGTAAGAAAGGGGGCCTGGGGCTCAAATACTGTGTGTGTCTGACAGTAGCTCTCTTCTTCCACAAATGCTTCAGTCATTTGAAGTATGCGCACTATTTTAACCAAACATGTAAGGTAGAAATGGATTTACAAAGCAGGAGCTAGAGAATATTCTGTAAAGTGAAATAAGTCAGACTGTGAAAGACAAATACCATATGATCTCACTTCTATGTGGATTCTGAAGAACAAAATAAACGAACAAACAAAACAGAAACAGACTCATAGAAACAGAGAACAAACTGATGGTTGCCAGAGGAGAAGGGGGTTAGGCAACTGGGTAAAACATGTGAAAGGATTAAGAAATACAAATTGGTAGTTACAAAATCGTCACAGGATGTAAAGTAAAGCACAGGGAATATAGTCAATAATGTTGCAACAACTATGTGTAGTGCCAGGTGGGTATTAGACTAATCAGGGGAATAACTTTGTAAATTATATAAATATCTAACCACTATGTTGTACACCTGAAACTAATATAGAATAATATTAAATGTCAATTGTAACTGAAAAAAATAAATAAAATAACAAAAAACAGACTGTCATTCTTTACTTCATAAATACATTCTAAAACTTTCCAAAATCTTACATAGTCACACAGCAATCTGAAAACCGTGACTGTATATTTTTATCTCACATAATACAATCCTTTGATAAGGGACAGTTGCAAATATGATGAAAAATATTAATCTTCACATCCATGAAGCTCAACAAATCTCAAGATAAATTTTAAAAGATTCATATCTAGACATATCAGTCAAAATGCTGAAAGCTAATGAAAAAGAAAATCTTAAAAGCAATAAGAGAAAAATAATTCATCTATAAGGGAATTCCAATAAGATTAAGCATTGATTTTTCATCAGAAACAATAGAGACCAAAAGGCAGTGAAATGACATATCCATGATGCTTAAAGAGCTGTCAATCAAGAATCCTATAAGCAGATGTATGTTGCCCATATATTCATCACTTTGGGTGATAAATCTAAGTAACAATCTAAACATTCATCGTCCTGAAAATTTTCGGTGTTTCATGGAGAGATAAAGAAGGAAGAAAATTAACTTTAATCAAATGCTTTAAATTTACTATAATTTAATACTATAAACTTATACATACATTGTTATTTTTTTCTTATAAAAACTGTAATAGATTTTTTTAAATTAATTTTTTAATACCATTTACCCCAAAATATAGCTGGGGTCTTCATGAAGCTGCTAAGATTCTATATTCTATGTTCTTTCCAAAACTCTTTAATGTAAGAAAAAAAGCAATGTAAAATTCCTATATAAAGTAAGTTCATCAAACTTCTATGGCATAAAATAAATATAAAGTAAGATTTTGGAATATGATAGATATAATACTATAGTTTTAAATATTTTAAGTCTATAAAAACATAACTATTCACAAATAAGAAAACACACACTACTTTAGAAACCAAGTTAAAATGTTTAGGTCATATTCTCATTTCTTTTTGCAATATCTAGCCCACCAGGATATCCTCTACAACAGAGCAAACTTTGAAGTTCACAAAATTTGATTCAACATTGGCATATTAACTTGACTTCAAAGGGATTTACACTGCTGAAGAATTTCACTGAGTTCAAGAAAGAAAGGAGAATCTCAACTTCCTGTGAAATCTAACTTCAGAGTACCTGGTTCCTTCAACAAAATTAGATACATCTGGGTGTCAAAAACAGGGATTTGAAAGTATAGCTCAATTCACACAGAGCATATCTTTTTAATTTCCTGTTTGGTGAATATTTATTGTGATATGACAATAGGAAAACTAGAAGTTGGAAGTTTAGTATTTTGAAGATAAAGCTTTGCTGAAACACATATTTAATTCTTGGTAAACACATTGGCATAAACTTGTTTCTTTCCTGCCCATTTATATGTGCAATATGATTGAGCAATCTCATTTTTATCTTCCCAAAGTTTTTCCCTAAAACTCCACTTATTTTTTCACAAACATGAGTTTGGGAATTTAATATCATTTAACTTAACACTTATTACTTTCAGAAGTTTCCTTCCATGTGTCTTGCACTTTCATTTTTCTCTTTCTTATGGTCATGGTATTCTCACCCCACTCCCACCACTTCTTTCACCCCCCCCCCACTCCATTACAGTAGAGCTAAAATTTATAGCTATGGAAGTGTTACTTATTCTTAAAAGCCCACTCAAATTTTCCACATAGTCTGCAGTGTTGCTTGTTATTTACAAAACTATATATTTTAGCATGTTAACATTCACCTGCATGAATGAAAGATTATATTTTATTTTACCTCCCAATTAGTCCTTGTCTCTGATTCCAGTGAAGACAAAAAATATTTAACTGTTTTGCATCAAACTGTTAGATTGGGTCTTTCCAAAATTCTTCCCATTATATATCACACATATATGAGGTGAGCAGAAAGTAATAACTAAATTTGTAATTACTAAGGCCATTTTCTTGAAAGATACTCTGCAATTAAAACAATGCATATATCTTATTTTATACAGAATCACTTTCTATGCATTATCTCCTTTAACTCTTATAACAATCCTATTGATTTTACATAAATGAGGTATTTGAAAAAAAGTATTACTTTATGGGAAGTTTGAGAGATTGATATCCAGTAATAGAAATTTAAATAACTAAATTTTATTCAACTGTTTTATAGGTGAGACAGTATGCTGACCTATAAGGAATGTGCTTTTAATAGCCCCGTCTTGTTAATGAGGACATTAAGATTTAGACAGATTAAATCACTCACACATCATCACAGAGTCAGTCAACATTCAATTCCAGGTTCTTTCTCTCCAGAGCAAAAGTTCTTAACTACTGCCCTTATTAGAATTTAGACCTGAGGGTATCTCAGAAATCATTTAGTCTAAACCTCTCATTTCACAGATAAATAAAGTGAGGCAAAAATAGCTTTCTGCACAAATCCACAAAGGTCTTAAAGAAAACCCACCTGTCAAGCCTACATTTATCAACTCCCAATGGCTGCTCCCCACTGTCACCCCAAGGTGACACCCCATAGTTCACACCTCCTTTCAATTAATTTCACTTGCTATTGTAATAAAAGAAATAAGAAATGAGATTTCTTGTCTGGTGTTTGTATTTGATGTATACTGATTTTTAGGGAAGAATCGTTATGTTTGAAAATTAGTTTTTAACTGTAATAGTTACATCTTCCTTATAAATGAACTATTTTTAATTTGAAAATTAATATTATATGATTGACATTTCTCTCTATTTTATGTTTTGGTGATTTTCTTCCATAATACAACTGTCATACTAATAATAATAAACTCAGAAAATCTTATATATCTTACATTTTCTGATTATTAAAGTACATAGCATACATCTACACCATGGAATATTACTCAACAATAAAAATTAATAAACTACTTACACATAAAAGAACTTGGAGGAATTTCAAGGGAATTAATCTGAGAACAGAAAAATAGGAACTTACACATTGCATGATTAAATTTATGTAATATTCTTGAAATGACAAAAATTATAGCAATGGAAAATTGATCAATGGTTACTAGGGCTTAGGAGCAGGAAGACAGAGAAGGGTAGGAGTTATGTGAGTACAATAATAGAAAAGCAATACAAAGCAACACAGAACCCTTTTGATGATGGAACTGTCCTATATTTTGACTGTACTGGTAGATATATGAAACCACAGTAATAAAATTGTATACAACCAAATACATATACACACACAATGACATTCTCAAACTGGGTAGAATACAAGATATTGAGAAACAATGGGTCAGCCTTGGCAATATATACTTGATTAAAATATAATCAATCAAGAAATAAAACAAGGAACTTAGAAATGCTGCATGAAAGGTCTGATTTAGAGCAATAGATTTATTTGAAGTACTGAGTCCAACCAAATTTTTGAAATATATTAAAACATTGAAAGAAAAACTACTTACTGCAGAAATATTTCTACAAGTACAAAGGACCAAATCATGACATCCAGAGCTGGTAAAAATAATAGATTGATGAATACAAGCTAGTGTTTCTATTATTTAGAGAAGGTGTTTAATAGAGACACCTTTATTGTGAAGGATATAGAAAAAGTGAGAAACTCAAAATGACAGATAAATGAGTTAATGGTGAAACCATTCACCTAGATGGGGATTATAGGAAAATAAACAGATCGATAAATAAGAAGATAATTATTTTGGCCATGTTGACTTAGATCCCATAGGTGGAAAGTGTGTAGTAGGCAGGAACTATATATGATATTACAGCTCAGGGACATAGAGGCTAGTATTCATGTTGGAATAACAACCACTAGAAACTCATGGTATGAAAAAATTGTCCCAGTGTGAGTGCAGAGTGCAATTAAAAAAGATGGGGGCTAGAACAGAATCTTGGAAAACAGAATATTTAAGGGATATGAAGAGGAAGAAATGACCGAGAAGGAATAAGTAAAGATATTGAAGGAGACCTAGTAGAAGTAGTGCAATGGAAACCAAGGAGGAAAGATATTCAGAAAGGGAGTGATCAAAATTATCAAACACAAGAGAGGTCAAACAAGACACACAATTGAAGAGAACTCCTTATAAAAATTAATTGAGAAAACAATGTTGACTTTAGTTAAAACAGTTCCAGTTTAATTATGGGATTTGAGATGGGAGTAGAAGTATTAGATAGACAGGTAATTGTTTTCATTTGAATAGAGTGGGAGGTGAGGAAGTGATGATAGTAATGGACACTATAACAGTAGATATAAGGGCCCCACAGGAACATCGAAGTGACTGAAGCACTTATACATATATTGTGGGAAAGTAGCTAATAAAGAAAGATAATTTAAAAATATGAGAATGAAAGAAAAAGAGACAGAGAGAGAGAGAGAGAGGCAAAATTACAATGGAGCATAACTCTGTCCTTAAATACATAAAAGTGAATATAATCCAATTTATATTTTACATATGCTTTTATTTCTGGAAATGAAATTAAAAAGATGTACTGGCTGACTTTAATTTACGTTTTCAACGTCCTATGATTTATATAAGATTTCAGAATTGAAATGTAGTTCAAATAAAGTAATTCAAAATAATTACACAATTGATGAGATTAATGGGCTGTGACTATAGTGCCGCATAATTTATTTAGCTCAACACTTTTAAACCTTGTCATCAATGTGACAGCCTATACTTGTTCTTTCCAAATAACACTTGATTAGGGCATTTTACAATCCCAATCACCGTCACTGTGTGACATTCCATGGCCAGCAGTGTGCTGTACTGCATTAATTCACACAAAGATGCACTAATGGTACTTAGCTTTCAGTGTGAATCGATAGTTCACATTTCATGCTTTGTCATGTCTCATTGCATTAATAGCCATGAGTGTGATGAGGTCCATAATCTATGGCTATTTCAGAAAATTTTTAAACGCACTTGTCACAAATGGAGTTGCCAAGTACTTCATTAAGCAATGCTGTTTCCAGAAGGCATGTGTCTCCAGAAATCAGGTTGGCATTTGAAGTAATGTAAGTTGCTTTTATTTGCAAGGTTGAAAAGGCACATGTAATTTTAGTAACTCTTGACTTACATCACATCTGTCTTTCAGAAGTCAAATAGCATTCTTATAAAACCTCTCATTTACCACTATCCCCTTGCTTTCTACTGGGTGCATATGCTCAGCTCTATCACTAGCTTTTTGTAACCTTAGGGCTAGCACTTAACTGCTTCAAGTTTCTGTTTCACAGCTGTAAAATAGAACTAAATAATAGGCTTATTATTAAGCTTATGTGAGATAAGATAATGCAAATAAAGACCCTAAACCTGGAAAATAATACACTCTAAAATCTACATTTATTTCCGTACTATAAATGAAAAATAGGATAGTGATGGTATTTTGAAACCACAAGGAACTAGATACCATGCTCTAAAATTGGTTATTTACGCATTCTGGGTTCACCATAACTTTATGAATGTGTGTTTTACTCTCTTTAGACTGGGATTTTAGAGAGACTCATGGAAAACTGTGGAAGTATTATAGATTTCTGTTTTACTGATGATCGATTTTATTGATAGAATCCAAAGGTTTTTTTTGTTGTTATATTTGCTCAGAGGCAAAAAATTTAAAGCTTTGAAATACCTAGTATTGAAGACATAGGGAAGTAACTTACGGATGCTTCAGGAAGATATTTTTTTGAATGAGACCAGGAACTCTGTCATCTTCTCAACATAGAGAATGAGATAATTGGCATTGGTCTTTCTCCCACAGAAACTAGCCAAATATTGGAGAACAAGACCCAGAAAACATGTATCCGTTTTGTATGTGTGTGAGTGTCTTTGTGTGAAAATCTAATAACTGTGTGTCAAGAACTATATGAGACATTTTTGTGTCATCACCATCATCATCACCTAAGTGTTCATCATGTAGAATATCATGTCCAAGATTTGTGTTAAAGTGGATAGGTTATTCTTCCACAGGCATAAGGTGAGTGATATTTCATGTAAAATTAATAATTTGTTAGTTTTCTTGCTGTTTTATAATTTTGCTTTCAAAGAATTACGTTACCATACAATATGCCTCTCTCAAAATTGGAGAAACTGCATATCAGCCTATCTTCATAAGTGTTATTTATTAAAAATTCAACAATGTTTTCAATACCGTATTATGAATATAACTGTAATACTGTATGACAAAAATTATATAATGATTTATTCATTAGTGTATAGTCTAGGCTACTGTGAAGCAATCATATTGTAACAACAAAATATTGAAGGTGAGTGAAGAGAGGGAGAGAAATAAAATAATTATAATGCATACCCAGAATGGAGAAAGAGAGTGATAAGAAAAAAGAGAGGAAATGAGAGTGCTGGAAATAAAAATATTGGATCTATCTTCATTGAACTAGAGGGGAATTTGAGCATTGTTTATGGAGAAACATTTGTACATAGTACTTCATTACAAGATCAGGGAAAGGAAATGTAATCATTAATAGATTGAAATTGGCAGTAGAAATTCTTTATTAGCAAGGAAAAGAAAGAGGAATAAATAACACCTTGAACAAAGAAACAAATTAAAAATGAGGAAACAATAAAATAAAATAAGTAATAAAAATGAAGTAAAATAAAGTAAATAAGACCTAGTATATCATTTCTTATATATAATATTAACAGACTAAATCTTTTCATCAAAATAGAGAAACATTGAGGGTAAAAAAATAGCCTATATGGTGTTTACAATAAACCCACCTTACGCATGGTGAAAATTAAAAGTTAACATTAAGAAATTAAGAAACAGATAACGGGCATATGAAAGCAAAAAGCAAGCAAGAGTGGTGATATTAATATTAGACCAGATGGAATCTAAGATTAAAAGCAACAAACAGAATAAAGGAAAACACTGAGTAATAAAAACCATGCTCATGAAGGAGATTTGAGTCACAAATCTACATACACAAAATAAAAAAGCAGATACAAAACAAAAAGTCAAAATTAGATGTGACTGAAGCTGATGAAAGTATAGTTCTATTAGGAATCATCACCATAACTCTCTCAAAATTGGGTAGCCACAATAATGACTTGGATGGTTATAAATCAGTTCCAGAACTCAGATGTTCCCTGTTTTCAAGAGGAGGTATGTAAAATAAAACATAAGGGGATCAAACACAATTAACAAAATAAAATTGATGTGATTTGCTTCTGTTTATAGTCTTGCATTATATTACTCCAGAAAGGTTAATCTTAGTCTACTTTGAAACGTGAAATAATTAAATTTATAAAATATTTGGTCCAGGACCAATCTTTATATTGTTTCCTTCTTATCTGTCTTGTTTATGAGTTCATGACAATTAAATACATGAACTTATCCTAGAAAAAGTGCTACATACCTCATTGCTGAATATCACTGTGGTCACCTTTGAAGTACTCCCCTTGGGAAGCTATGCACTGATGTCAACCCCTAGTCTATCCTTCAAAGCAATTTTAGAAATCTTTTTCTGGAATGGCCATCAAAGCTGTTGTCATATTACCCCGGATGTCTTGAATGTCATCAAAATGTCTTCCTTTCAATATTTCCTTTATCTTTGAGTAAAGAAAGAAGTCATTGGGGGCCAGATCAGGTGAGTAGGGAGGGTGTTCCAACACAGTTATTTGTTTACTGGCTAAAAACTCCCTTACAGACAGTGCCCTGTGAGCTGGTGCATTGTCGTGATGCAAGAGCCATGAATCGTTGGTGAAAACTTCAAGTCATCTCACTTTCACGCAGCCTTTTCAACACTTCCAGATATAAACTTGGTAATTGTTTGTCCAGGTGGTACAAATTCATAATGAATAATTTCTGTAGTATCAAAAAAGGTTAGCAACAACGTTGCAATAAGTTCAGGATCTTAATTGTCAGACCTCATATATTCAAGCAAGCCATGAGCCAAGAAAAAGCAAACAAACAATAGGAATCAGTCTATTGTAACTACATATTTAAAATATTCATGTCACTGATGTAATCAGTATTAAAAATGAAGCATACTATAAAGAGAGTATAGTGTAGTCATATTTTCTAATGAAGGAAACTAGGAGAAGAGAGTTAGAAAGTTGTTTACTGCTCTTTTGACTTTGCTTTTAGTTTGTAGGGGATATATTTCCCCTGCTGAGGGAAAACTTGCAAAAGCTCCAGTGCTCTGATGTACGATATCTGAACTCCAAAGAGAATGTAATCTTTGTGGCAAGCGATCCAAAAGAAGTCCTTGTGGAATTTGAGCAAGCTCTGAAAAAATAACCAGAGCAGCAGGATGTTTCTCTAGAAATGAAACACTTCTAAGGACAAACAATAAAGAGCGCAGTCCTAGTTTATCCAGTTTTTATGTCTGATGTGTAATAATAATTTCTGTATTTCTAACAGTCTCGGGATGATCAGAGGGATTTCCTCCCAAAATATGGAAAAATACAATTAGACAAATGTGTAAGTCCAACTCCTGGAGTCAAATTATAGGCTTTAATGTTTGAATTTATAATACCTTATACCTAAGGGATTTTTATCATTTCCATATTAGAAAAAAAATCAGAATATTTACTACAGAAAAACACTTATTGTAAAGATATATACACACTTTTAATATCTAGCAAAATTGCAATAATATGAAAGCAGCTGTTAAATTAATACATTTAAATATATTTTATTGCAAATTTCTTCTAGTGATATTTATTAAGAAGAATGAATATTAATAGATAAGGTATTTATAATTTTTATATATAATGTGAAATATGCAGTATATTGAAAGCCATACCTAATTATTTATGTTTTATGACTAGAAATTTAATGCTTGATTAGATGACAGAGTTTTCAGTTTTATGTGGATTTATATGGCCTGATTAAAAAAAAAATTTAACAAGGAAATACTGATTCGCTTTTCTTTTATTAAATCAATTAATTTCATTCAATTCATATATAAAAGATCAAATACCAAAGATAATTCAGTTATGAGTAATTCATTATACATTATCCACAAATTTATATAAATTTTGAAACCATATACATATATATGTGTATATATATGTATATATATGTTTTTAAATTAAAGTTTATTGGGGTGAAAATTGTTAGTAAAGTTACATAGGTTTCAAGTGTACAATTCTGTAATACATCATCTATATATCACATTGTGTTCTCACCACCCAGAGTCAGTTCTCCTTCCATCACCATATATTTGACCCTGTTTACCCTCTTCTAGAGTCTGCCTCCCCACTTACCCTCTGGTAACTACTAAACTATGAAACAATTTATATTTTCACAGTAGACTGCCTACTCTTAGGTTGGGTCTCCTTGGAAACCCACCTTGAGACATGGATTTGAGCACTCATAGTTTATTTGTAAGAAGATCTGGTATGATCCAAGGAAGCACCAGTGCGGCAATGGGAAAGTGTGACAGGCCTAGGAAGTAAGCCAGTTAAAGAATATGTTAATTAATGTTAATAAGTAAATTATCACTCTGCATCTGAGACTCAAGCCCCTTGGGATCTCAAGACATAAAGAGCATCTTTCACTACCTTTACAGTTGAAAGGGATGAAATTTAGTGTTTGAAGCTGCTCCCAGGAAAACTAACTCCTTAGAACTGCCTTGTAGAAGGACCTTGTCACCAGCGAAAGTTCTTGGGCAGAGAATGGGTCACTGGAGCGTGTAATAAGAAGGTTTTGGGTTGGCATGCAGGAGGTTAGATAAGGGCGGGCACTCTGGTGCTTCTACACGTTTTTAGGGCTTAATGAAGTCCATGACATCTGTTTGTTTTCTACTACAGAAAATGTAAAAATAGAAAAATAAAACCACAAGATTATGTCAGCTAATTGACTAAAAATAAATTTTACCTATTATAATAAATGTTAGTGTGGTATAATTAAAAAGAATGTGGATTTTATTTTTTAGTAGATCTAGGTTATAAATCAAGTTCCATACATGTATTCTTATCTCTGCATGACCTTCAGAAAGTCTCTTAATCTTTTGAACCTAAGTTTTCCTCAGTAAGGGAGAAAAGGCTATGTCACATGAATTACATTACAATGAAATGAGATTGAATTATTTAAAATATCCAAAGCGCCTAATGTAGCCCAGGTATACCTCAGGTACTTAAAGAATTAATTTCCTTCCTAATAAGATCTGAAATTCTGGCTGAAGTTAAATCACTCTTCTACTATTTGTCATTTTAGGCCCAGTTTTAGGTAAAGCATGGTGGCCTAAGGCTAAACTTCAGCACTTGCCTAGAGTGCTCCCTCTGAGCACCTATTTTGTACCAAATTCTTTACCAAATGTATCTATCTACTTGTAAAGCAATTTGTCATTACCCTTGACTATGAACACTTGCTGTAGTGATGATGATGATTATTATTCTCATTCTATACATAGAAAAATTGAGGCACTGAGTATTGGAATAAGTAATAGACTAGAATCTTAACTCAGAAAGCACAAATAAGATAAAAATGATAAAAATCTGAGAAAATATCTTTAATAAGTAAGGTAAGATGAAAAATAATAGTAACTGAAAGTCAAAAGGAGATGGCAGGATAAGCTGAAAGCATAACTATTAAAAGAAAATTAAAAATATAAAATAAATCAAAATGATTAATGGGATAAAAGTCACCAAGGAGATGCTGAATACAGTAAGGCAGAGGAGTTTTGGTATGAACAGTAGACAGAGTGATAGAAAAGAAAGGAAAGACACTTTCTCAGAAGACAATGGAAGGATACACTAATGGAATTATAAGGGGTGAGAAAAACTGTAACACATAAGCACATTTTTAAATTTCAATGTATAATTAAACCTAAAGGAGAGATCTGAAAAGTGGATAAAGAATCAGTAATTCCATTTCCTATGTTGCATTTTATCTTCTCAAAAGCCATATGAACAAGTAGACAAGCATACTTGCTGTCAAATGATATCAAATCGATGGCATCTATAGGATTTCAAAATATGCTAAATCTTACATATCCACACAAAGACATGCACATAAATGTTCTTACCAGCATTATTCATAAATCAAAATTGGAAACAACCTACATGTCCATCAGCTGGGGAAGTCATAGACTTACTGATGAAATACCATACAATGGAATTTTTTTCGATGGAAAAAAGAATGAGAATGAACTATTGATACATGGTGATAGAAGCCAGATGAAAGAAACTACATATTTCATGATTTCAATTTATATGACATATCTAGAAAAGGCAAATCTATAGACGAAAAGCAGATTAGGGGTTGTCTAGTGTAAGGGGTGATGGGTGGCAGGGTGAGATTAAGTTAGTGGACATTAGGGGTCTTAATAGAGTTATCAAAATATTCTAATTCTGATTTCTGGTGAGGTTTGTACAACTTGGTGAATTCATTTTAAAAATAATTGACTTGCACACATAATATGACGTGTAAAATATGCTTCAATAAAATCATAAAAATGTTAAATTTTATACAAAATAACTAGAAAAATACTGAAGCTCTAAAAGTTAAAGACAAGCAAAAGACATTTTAAAACAAATAACTATAAGTGAAAGTCTACAACACATTCACATTTTAGATATTGCACTAATGCCTAAATTCTGCCGTTACATGAGCAGTTTTTTATCGAAGACATAGAGATTTAAATCACTTTAGAAGAGTGTCTGATGACAAAAGAAAGACAACTTCACACAAAATGACTTGTGTATGAAAGTGACAGTCCCAGGATGGATATGATCTCAGGGATCTCTGAAGCAGTGGAAATACATCTTAAGAATATCCTTATCATATCCCTTAAAAGCTGATAATAAAATGTGCTGTTTGTGTATCTGTCTTGAGTACTAAACTCACTAAACTGTAAGATCAGTCCTTGAGCGCAACTGTGTCTTATTTAATTTTGTCATTCCAGGAACTAGCACAGTGACATAGTAGGTGTTCAATAAATATTTGTTAAAATTAATTAG
Source organism: Rhinolophus sinicus (assembly GCF_036562045.2). Lineage (NCBI taxonomy): Eukaryota > Metazoa > Chordata > Mammalia > Chiroptera > Rhinolophidae > Rhinolophus > Rhinolophus sinicus. The sequence goes on along the minus strand of NC_133763.1, from coordinate 38,528,451 downwards.
TTCTTAATTTACTAGTGTAGTTATAAAGCACCTATCTGTGCTGTGAATGTGCATGTTGGGATTGGGGTGGATTGATAAACAGCCTGTACTCCTTTTTGTATTTCTTTTCTTGCAGGGTCATCTATCTATTGCCAGCTATTCAATTACCAGTTATAATGAAGCACACAGCTTGCTTCCAGGGAAATATTTGTGTGCTAAATCGGTGAAGCAGACAATATTTAGCCCTTGCCAGATTGTGATTAGTCTTAAAAGGGAAATATAAATGTGCTTGAGTATTCTCGCCAAGTATTTATAAATTTGGGTGCTTTAAAATCTCATCCAGATAAAGTCAGTTATCAATATATAAAGATAAGATCATTTATTTTGGCACTCAGGGTTTTGCAAATTTATAATACACTGCACCTTTTGTATATTTTTCTTGAGTTATCCCATGAGTGACTTTTTCTTGAAGCTTTTCAAGGCAATACAAGAGGTTTCCTTTATCATGTATAGAAGTTACCCATTTATTCATCTAAAATTTAGTAAGAAAGTAAACAAATTTTATTGATATTAAAAGTCAAGTTAAATTTTGCACTGTAGCTTATCAAAGTTAATTTTTTCTAACAGAATGTTGTAAAATTTGTGTAGACTGAAAGTAATTAATATCACAATTGTATTTATGTGATGTATGATATAAAATAATTATCATTTTGCTCCATTTATGGTATATTATTTAAGTTTGTAGAAGTTTTATTAATCCTAGAAATAAATTAATTAATTTGAAAGTTCTGACATTTTAAATTTCTTACACTTTTAAGACTATTTTTCTTTGATATTTTGAGATAGCATATAAAAAGATTTGATAATTTGAGCAGTAATAGTAATGCTTTTAATGATACTTTGTGCATTTTAATGCATTGTTCAAAAACCACATGACAACTTAATCACTATAACATAAAACTGAAATAGGAGGCTGAGTTATTAATTAGAATGAGTAAAAGCAAGATTATAGTGGTTTGCAGAAAATGGAGAGAGTAAATGAAGACTTTAAAAATATATAAGAAACTCATACAACTCAAGAACAACAAAAAAACAACCAATCTAATTAAAAAATAGGCAGTGGCTATGAATAGACATTTCTCCAAAGAAGAAATACAGATGGCCAATAGACATATGAAAAAATGTATAACATCACTAATCATCAGAGAAATGAAAATAAACACCACAATGAGATATCACCCAGTCAAAATGGCTATCTTCAACAAAACAAATAATAACAAGTGTTGGAGAGGCTGTGAAGAAAAAGGAACCCTCATACACTGTTGGTGGGAATGCAGATTGGTTCAGCCGCTGTGGAAGGCAGTGTGGAGGTTCCTTAAAAAATTAAGAATAGAATTACCACATTTGACCCAGCAATCCCTCTCCTGGATATATACCCCAAAAATCTGAAAACATTTCTCCATAAAGATATACGTGCTCTAATGTTCATTGCAGCTTTATTTATGGTGACTAAGACATGGAAACAACCAAAACGTCCTCCAACAGATGAGTGGATAAAGAAGTTGTGGTATATATACACAATGGAATACTATTTGGCACTAAGAAAAGATGAAATAGTACCATTTGCGACAACATAGATGGATCTTGAGATTATTATGCTGAGCGAAATAAGTCAGACAGAAAAAGTCGAGAACCATATGATTTCACTGATATATGGGATATAAAACTGAAACAACAAAAGAACAAGACAAACAAATGAAGAAACAAAAACTCATAGACACAGACAATAGATTAGTGGTTATCAGAGTATAAGGGGGGAGGGGGTTGGTAGATGAGGATAAAGGGGATCCAATATATGATGATGGAAGTAGAACTGACTCTGGGTGGTGAACACACAATGTGATTTATAGATGATGTATTACAGAATTGTACACCTGAAATCTACGTAACTTTACTAACATTTGTCACCCCAATAAACTTTAATTAAAAAAAAAAAACTGTAGAAAAGTTAAGCAAAGCATGATGAAGATGTGGCATGGGAAGGAGGGGTCATTCTGGAGACCCCTATTTCAGGTTAAATGACGGGAGCTAGTGTAAATGAAGCCCCAATAACATCACATGCTGGATTACAAATATCTTTTTCCACTAAAAAGAATGAGTGCTTCTTAGAGAAATGGCTGAGGCCAGGGGTAGAGCAAGGAGATTACAAAATGAGCCTGGAACATTCATTGTGCCAGAAAGCAAGGCAGTTCTTAAAGACGAATATCGACATGCTGAGAGGACAAAGCACCTAGTATGAAGGGTTTTTCTCTGACTGGCCAACTCTGAGACAAGGTATCAAAATAGGTTTTTATGCACTGAAAGAAATGAGGATGCATGCAACCACACTGCAGTGCATAAGTGAATAAACTGAGAGTTTGATGAGCAATGTGTTATTCCAAAGCACCTCTCCACAAAATGCGTAATGACAAAGGGCAAAAGAAATACTTCCACAATGGAGAAAGCCACGATGATGTGACTGTTAATGAAAGGATCAAAGTGGACAACAGTAATAAGATAAACCTGAACCTGTGTACAACTGATAGAACGCAATGAGAACACACATTGCTTGTTTATTATTCTTGCCAATGAAGCATAATGTAAATCTAGTTATGAGACAAAACAAAATTGAGGGCATTTTACAAAATAACTCATCTGTATCTTCAAATGTCAAAGTTGTGGAAGTCAAAATAAGATTGAAGACGGAGACTACTAAAGATATGGTATCTAAGTAGCATCATTCGACTGTATCCTTTTGTTATAAAAGACATTATGGGGATAAGTTACAAAATTTGAGTGGGGTCTGAAGATTAGATATGGTAATATATTAGTGTTAATTGTCTTATTTGATAATTGTATTGTGGTTTTATAAGAAAACAATTTTGCTTTTAGGAACGGCCCACAATATATTCAGGATAATGAGGCATCAATTTGGCAACTTATTTTTAAATGGTTTTGGAAATAAAAGTTATTTGTACTATTCTTGTAACTTTTCTATAAGTTTGAAATTGTTTGAAAATTACTTTAAAAATAAAAATAGACATGAAGGAATTTTATGTGATCATGGAACTCTTGCATATCTTCATTGTATATATATTTGTTAAAACTCAATGAACTGTACGTTTAAAATAGGTGCATTTCATAGTACACAAACTACACTCATACAAAAAATATTCTTGGTTAAAAAAATACATAGCTGTGTTTGAAAATAAGAGAAATATCTTGATAGAAAATAAAAATGAAAATCACTATGGTGAGAAAGTCTAGATTCCATGATTCGATGTGAGATATATGGCATAAGAACTCAAGAGCCAGCTGTGGACAGAAGTCAAGCACTTTGAATTTGTCAGGAAATTATTATAATCAGAAGGCATTCATGAAATCTAAATCTGGAATTGTATGGTCCATATATAAAAGGAGACTGAAAGAGCTTTAATGGACTATCAAGTGTGAGTATGAGACCAAAACCTAAAAGCGTACCACCCATAGCCACAAGCAAAGCTTCTAAGTTAAAGACCATTCCACAGCACCAGGATTTAGGCAAACACCAAAGCACCATACAGGGTTGGACTTGCTCAGGAGATTAGCTTTTAAACATGAAATACCAAACGTGACAGAATTCCTACTTCTATGGAAGACGTTCAACAGATTGAACAAAATGTAAAAAAAAAAAAAAAAACAACAAAAAGATAACAGTGATATGAAAAAGACCATAGAGCAACTCTGCTTATAACCCTTACATAGATAAATAATAAAATAATATTTACAAAAACCACTAAAGTGCAGTTATGAAACTAAATACAAGACAAAATTATATAGAACTTTGGAAATTTAAAAATGGAATAAAAATGCCAACATATGGGATAAACTTGATACAACTAAAAGAGAATTTAAAACTGAATAATGCTTAAGAAGAATGAATTGATTCTTGATAATGAAGAAAATAATTTTTTTCACATTTATTTTTTTAATTAAAGTTTATTGGGGAGACAATTGTTAGTAAAGTTACATATGTTTCAGGGGGAAAATCTTTAAGAATTAATTGGTGAACTGAATTATTTCCTGAGGAGAATAGTTATTTATTCATGAATGATAAAATTCACAAATTATTTCTGGCACACTAAAATAAAACTTAATATTGAAATTCAGGTAAAGACAAATAATGTTCCCTTATGAATCTAATTATAAGCATCATTTCAAAAAATTATTTTTACTTCTGCTTTGGCTTAGTGACATTTTAATTTGTAATAATTATTTAAAGATCCAAAGTTAAACAAGATATAGGTTTTCACCTTTCTTATTTTATAAGTTAAGGATACACTTCCCTGATTCCTTTTATTACATTCACTAAAGGGGAATATCATTGATAATCAGTGAGAAATTAAATAAAATTATCTTATTCTATTGCTTTATTTGGTGGGTTAGTTTTTATATATTGCTTCAGTTCCTTTAACTGAAGTTTTTTTAACCTATCCAGATTTACTATTTCTTCTTGTGTATATTTGGTGGGATATTTTTAACAGCAAAGTTAAATAATGAATGATAATAAAAAAGAAATTAAGGGAACTGAAAGATGGAGCAAAACATTTCAACATGCTCTAATGAGGAAGTGGAGACAAGTGATATTTGACCAGATAATGATAGTGTATTTGTGTTATGTGTACATTTCCCCAAATCCACCAGGAAAAAAATTCCACATGTTGAAAAATTTCATGAGTTAAAAAATCCACAGAATATATAGTTGACTTTTTTCAATTAATATCTAGACACATCATAGAGAAACTATTGATTATGAAGAATTAAAGAAAATACCCCAAATTATCAGAAAATAAAGGAGATACCATGAGAAAAGTACTGAAGGAATAGAATTGTAAATACAAAATTATATGTACTATAAAATTATCATTAAGACTTCGTTTAAAATAAAGACATTTTAAGACATTCAGACTAACAAATCATCCCTTCAACAAAAAGAAAAATCAAGCCAGAGGAACAAATGTGATCAAGAAGCACCAGTGAGAAAAGAGTTCATTAAAACATGGTGAGAAACAAAATAAGAAGGTAAAACCACACATTAAGTTGAACAATGAATAAGCATGGATTTTGAATAAGCAAGATAAATAAAATTGGTAAACTACTTATAACACTAAAATTAAGCAGACAGAGAATGCTTAATAAAATAATATTAGTAATAAAAAGTATCTACAGATATAGTTACATTTAAAATGTAACAGTTGTATAAATTTAAACATTTAAGATATATATAAAAGAAAGGTTTTTCTTTACAAAATAAATAGTATCACAATATACACAAGCAGAAATAGTAAATCCCGATAGGTTAAAATAACTTCAGTTAAAGAAATTGGAGCAATATATAAAAATATCCCACCAAATACAGTACTAGAATAAGATAGTTTTATTTAATTCTTCACTGATTATCAATTATATTGTATTGCCTATTCCCCTTTGGCAAATGTAAGTAAAGGGATCAGAAAAATGTATCCTTTACTTATAAAACAAGAAAAGCAAAAACCTATATTTTATTTAACTTTGGAATCTTTAAATGTACTTCAATTATTAGAAATTAAAAATACCTCTAAGCCAAAGCAGAAGTAAAAATAGTTTTTTGAAATGGCACTTATAATTAGATTCATAAGAGGAAACTATTAGTGTCTACCTGAAGTTCAATATTAAGCTTTATTCTAGTGTGCCAGAAATAATTTGTGAATTTTATCATTCATGAATAAATAACTATTCCCCTTAAGGAAATAATTCAGTTCATCAACTAATGTCTAAAGTTTTATCTAATATTTTCCTAGGCATAAAGAGAAAAATTGACCACATTAATTAGTAACCATTTACTGGCACTTAAAAAACAAAATATAATTCATAAGCAAAGATTTATGTTTTTAAAAGTATATGTTTATGCTTTGAAAACCTTTTAAATCTTTGCAAGTGTGCTTTCTATAGAAAAACACAAATGTGTAGGATTAAGTGTTTGTTACAGTTAATGTGACCTATAATCTTAAAATGCATTGATGTTCTAAAATTTCAATTATTAAACATATTTCATAAAATGGTATTCCAAACATCTGGGGAAAAATCTAACAGATCAAGTGTGATATTCTTTTCTTTTGTTCTTATGTTCCTACTTAAGCACGTTTTGTTCTTATGTTCCTACTTAAATGCTACAATTGCAGGCGTATTTTTGATGGTGGATGTAAGTATAAATCTATTTTTCTGTCCAAAGAGAGGTCAACTAATCCAGCTGGTCATTTGAACAAATTGACTGTATGATTATCTCAAGCTTGTGTCTAATCTAGTGTTTTGTGGAATTGAGTACCTATTTCATCTCCTAACTAGAATTTCTCCTTCCTCTCAAAATAAAGAACATCTGCAGGCCACAAGTTTTAACTATCTTCTGTGGACTTTGGTTCCAATGTCACTTCAGTATTTTAAGTATTTGAAAGACTATTTGGCTCTCTTCCAGATGAGCTCTACCACTGGCAAGTGGAAGGCCTGTTAGTCCAATTCTCCAAGACTTGGATATTCTTATAGCATCAGATCTACGCATTACAGCCCAGGAGTGAGCTCAAGATTTTATATACAGCTTTGTGGGGTCTGCTTTCTCCAAGTAACCCCTTCTTCACAATCTCTCCCGTATTTTCTGGTTCTAAGGTTCCCCTTTCATTATTGGAACCAGAAAGACGCAGAGTCACTGGAGGGCAGAGAAGAAAAATCACTAACAGAGGTTCGCCACACCCTCTGGGGCCAGAGTTCCACTGATCATAGAGGAAGGTTCCCTCCCTCAGATTTTGGGTCCTCAGGACTCCTGTTGATAGGGTGGTCGCTGCCACTACAGGATGGTTTGAGGTCTAGGGTGCAAGCGAATTGAGAAAAGGAGAGAATGGAAACCTGGGGGTTTCCAGGCCCCTTGAGCCAGAATTACAGGCCTTTGGATCTCTCCCTATGTCCCAGTGCTTCGAGCTACATTGAACTTAGGTAGAAAATACCAAGTGAAATGAAAACAAAGGTATACTCACCTTAGGTTCTGAATTCTGGTCTTCTTCCCCAACCTATCTGCGCCTTACTTTTCAGATCCTCAAATCACTGGTCCGTACATTCTGTCCAGGTTTTATAGCTGCAGTCATTGGTAGAGGCAGGTGAAGTAGGCTTACTCAGTCTTTCCCAGAAAGAGAACCCTCGGAGGAAAATTAGAAGAATGAGTGGAACAAACAATTCCCACCACAGTAGCTGGATTCAAGGCCACAAATAACATGCATCATCTTCCCCTGTAATATCTTTTCCAGATTTCCCTCACCCTCAACACCTCCTCTGGTCTTGGTTGCTTTCCTGGTGGCCTGATGTGAGGGATCCAAGCACGTTGCCACCGTGCTCTTTTCAGACTGGTGTTGCTACCCCTGTCCATTTTCCATCAAAATTTGGCAAGTAAAAGCTAAGAAGTGTTCATACGGATCATGTGGAAGCCAAACAAATTCCTTCCTTACCCCAAACCCTTCATCCTCCACATGATGAGGCTCAATTACACCTGTCATGATATTATTATTAATTTTATTTGAGGATATGATTTTGAAGGACAGTTTCTCCTTTGTCAACAATTCAGGATGAAAGGGCAGTAATGCAGTTATTAGGGGGTGTGGTTGCTAATCAGAAAGGCTAGTGTCCAAGTGTAGGTTGCTTGTTTGTCACTTTTGGAAAGGCTTTGCCTATCTGACCTTAGTTTTATCATCTGTAAACTGGGCATAAAAATAGAACTGAATTGAATGGGCTAGATATATGGATTATGTGATATGACCTATGGAAAATACTTCCCACAATACCTGACACATACGTGCTCTTGTGAAATATTTAATTATTATTCTTCTTCATGACATATCACAAGTACGGCCATAAGTCCCAGGTTTTCTCTGCACACTCGTTTATGTGTATTTACCCAATAAAATTAACAATAGTGGCCCCTTAAATTTGAAAATTATCCCAGTTTGGACACTAGTCTTTGATGTTCACCACTGCTCTTTGTTGGCCTCTTGTACACTTGAATCTTCTTCCTTAACATTTCTAAAACCCATCACCTTCTTTCTAACTTCATTTTCTTTGCTTCTGTAAAAATTTTCAGAATTTTTTGCATGGATTACTGCTATAGTGTTTCAGCCAGTATTGTATTGCCCCTTTGATCCTGTTTCAACACTGACAGTTCCAATAAATTTATATCACTAAGATTGGTCAAAGAATTGCTAGAGCCATCTTTATACAATTTATTTTTTTTTATCATGGTGAATACAATTCATTATGATCTAAAATCTGCCTATATCTTCTCTCAATAGGCCACTACCTTGGAACTCTGTTATCTGAACCTGATGGAGTAAAGGCATTGGCTTTTCCAGGTAACATCAGTAATCCTTTCCTCAAAATTAGACAATGCATGAAAATTCCAACTGGGACCTCATTTCCCAATGGGAAAAAAATCAAGTATAACTTATCAAGCTAAAACCTCTAATCAATTTTTGGAAAATGTAACTAAAACATATTTAAAAGCTTAGATTCATAACAATGACAGTGTTAGGATGCACAATGCTTAAAATATCTCCCATCACTAAATAAACAACATGTTTGTTAACAAGCAGTTGACTTTTCTACAGTAGCATATGTTATTTCTACGTTAGGATATAAATTTTAACATTTGCAATATAGCAAGGTAAAAAACATGCAAATAAGTGAATTTTTTGTTAGAAAAAATAAAAATGTTCAATAAAAAAGCAAAGTTATTTCACAAAATAACTTTACCCCAAATGAGAAAGAGAATTGAAGCATGGAAAAGTTGCTGCCTCTCTCAAGGCCAGTACCAATGGAGATGTATATCCCCATTGCTGATTGGTTTTTAAAATATCTACACATTAATCTGATATTCTACCAACTGTATTTTGATATGTAATTGGCAACTTCTCACATATTGTTTTGCTTTTAAGGACATAAATACAAATTTTTCTTATGTAAATTTTGACCCAAGCCCTTTAACTGATAGATATGTTTGTTCTATGAAGTTTAGATATCAAAATAAATGGAACAAAATAAAATAAAAAATAAATAGAGGTATTTTACTGGGGAATCATTAATAGAAAAAAGATCTGCAGGAGAATCCTGTAAGTTTTAAATGTCTGCCTAATCTGGGTTATCTGCATGTCCTATATTCTCCTCCTCTTACCTCTGTCTTAGTTATGACAACATAGGATCTAGTTGTCTATTTATTTGTCTTTATTCCACATATTCCTCAAATTCCCTGAGGGCAGGAACAACATCCAACTCATTCCTGAACCACCATGTCTAGCAGAGTGCATAGCACTTGGTAGTTCTCAAAAATATTCAATGAGAGAAGGAGGAGAGGACGACATCCAAACTGAGCAATTATCTATAACAAGCCTGTGGCTCAGGCAAGAAGCCAGAGCTGCTGATATGTATTTATAAATCTTCTGTGTGGAATAGATTGAAGCTTACAAGCAGGTTAGATCACTCCATGAGAATGTACATAGCTGGTTCTCAAGTCTGGCTCCACTTTAAAATCATCTAAGAAGCTTTGAAAAAAATAAAAATGTCCAAGATGCATCCCCCGAATTTTGAAACATCTATGTGTGAGGGGTCAAACGATCCAGTTTTGTAAAATCTTCCCAGGTGATTGTAATGTGAAGTCAGTTATAAACTTGGTAGAGATAAAAAAAAAACCATACACACACAAAAAACCAAACAAACCAAAAAAAACCGACAATCAGTTGAATGCAAAAGCTGTTAGAACAAAAATATCTAAAGATCAGGATAAAAACAGTATAACCAAATAACAAACATATAAGAAACTGAGAAAGATGACTCAGAAAAGTAGTAGAACCTGAAGCTGGAGTGTCCCAGAATCCAGGAGCAAAGGGTGTGCTGGGAAGCAAGCTTGTATAATAAAGTGTAAAATGCCAGACTGATTCCCTGGACATTAAAACACTAAAATAAAAGCAGAGAGAAAGTGACAGATTTTGGAGGTCATTGGCAACTTCTTATTCAAGACTGTTTAGGTGGTGAGATGCTAAGAAAGGAGTCCAAATTAGAGTGAGTTAAAGAACAAATTAAATGTAGGAACAATTAATTCCCCTATAAATCTTAAAAAATATTTGTCATAAAGTATTACATCAATGTTTATTGGATTTCTTCCTTTAAGATATAGTCATTTTTTATTATTCCATGATATACTGTATGCATTTTCACCATAAAACATTCTATAATACAAACCTAAAAATATAATGTATCCCCCAAATAACATGAATCACAAAGTTATCTGCTTTATACTGAGTGTAGGTAAAACAGTTATAAAACTGTGGGAAGAAAGAGAAGGGAATTAATTATTATTATACTGGGTGAGACAAAAGGTGATTTGCATATTTTGATTTTGGATAAGGAATGTCTCTCTCCTTACTCCAACTTACTTCAAAATAATAAACACTAAAATTTTCCAGATCAAGTTATCTTTTTGCTATTATTGGTTATATAAAACCAAGATAATGCAGGTGAGAAAGTGTAGTGAATTGTCAGCTTCTTACTGATGAACAAGTAATTATAATATATGTCAAGATACGCTTCAAACTAATTTGTCAACTGTAGAAAATAGATAATATCAGATCTCAATAAAATTCTATGTAAAAAATTTTGAAAGCCTATTTTAAGCCACAACATGCAAATTATAATTGTTTAAGGTTAATATATTTTTATTTGTGAGTATTTCTTCATACAAAACAGAAAGGCAAAGATATGCACACTTTACGGTCCTAAATTGTGGTTCCCAATGTTTCCAGTTTGGAGAATATCTTTATGTCTTTATTTATATCACACATTAAAGGTGTAGTGCCTTCATTTATTGGTCTGCAAACAAACAATGCTTATACTAGATGGTGTGGAGCCCTTACCAAAACACCCTGGTCCAGTGACTCACAGATTGAGAAACTGTGCCAGAAGCCAGGGGAATTTGTTTCACTCTCTAATTACTGGTCCCTGAAAAAACACTTTTGTTTGACAAATACATGAATAACACTTTAAAACCTTAAGACTTCTATTTAAATTAAAAAATTTAATCAGGTACCATGCATTTCTGAAATTTGTTATATAGCTCCAGATTTCTTATGATTTTTCAACAATGTCAATCTTTATCTCCTATTCTGTCTCTGCTGCTTGGAATAAAACTTCAGTTATATGTAAACTATCCCTCAATGAAAACATATATATATATATATCGGGGTGCCAAAAAATGTATACACATTTTAAGAGATGTTATCTATGCTCAAGCAGTAATTCGCCATAATCAGAAGTGTCTGGGTGCTGATGGTAACCACTTTGAGCACCTCTTGTAATTGTAGAAGTCAAACGTGAGTTGTATTCATCTTTTGTTATCGGTATATATAGAGTATTACAATTAATACAGTTTTTCCTTTCCTAAAATGTGTATACCTTTTTTTTTTTTTCACCCTCTGTATGTAGGGTCTAGCTACATATATCTTGACCCTACATTCCTCTGTAGACATCATTCCTTTCTTTATTCTTTCACAGCTCTTTGCTACTTCTTACTCATCTCTTTTCATTCTCTTTGATCTCACTTCAGTAGTATTGCAGTCTCTGCTTACATTAAACAAAAAGTTGGTCAGGTCATTACAACAAAGTGTTTGAGCCCAGGACTCATTGTTCAGTTCTCACCATACTCAACCCTTTAGTACGATTTGATGGTTCCATTCTCTTGACTCCCTGTCTTCCATTGGCTTCTAAGACATCACCCTGTCTGAATTCTTTACCTTACTGATGACTTTTCCCCAGTCTCTTGGATTTTTATCCTCTTCCAAATATCTAAACCGAAGAATGCCAAGGTTTGGTATATCAAATTGCCTAATTGACATTTCACTGGATGTATAAGGTTCAAAACCAATTAGTTGATTCTTACCACCATTGATAAAAGACAGTATTTCCTAAAAATCATTCCTTTACCTCAGTAGCTCAAGCTAAACATTTCAATGCCATTGCAACATCTCTTTCTCTCATACCTCACATCCAATTCAGAAGCACTCTACCATCAAAATATATCCAGTATCTGATCTTTCCTCACCAACTCTGATATATTATTATATAGCCATTATTTCTTGCCTCTATTATTGCATTATCCTCTTAGTCTACTTCTAATACCTAAAGTATTTCAAAAATGTTTTAATTTATTCAAATCCCTGTAAAATCTTCTCATATCAAAGTAAAATCCAATGTCTTTATAATTGTCTATAAAACAATACATGATCTGGCTCCCATTCCCTTTCCTGTCTTATATCTTTCTACACTTTCCCTTCCTCACTTTGCTAAAACCACATACTCTTTTCTCTGCTTCCATTTTCACAATATACACTTATCTTCAGGCAAGAGCAAGTAGGTAACCACCAGATCCTGAACGCTCATCATTTCTTTTGGATACTCAAACGGACTGGAACCCCAGAAATTGGTAGAGATATCAGTTATGGAGTTCAACTCAAAACAATCTTTGGTAGTATCTGGATAAATAAAATCATCTCCCCTTTTTTGAAACTTACAGATTCCATGATTAAAATTCTGTAGTGAAAATTGAGCTGTATAGTGACAAAATAAATCTCACTCTTCCTGTGGGAGCCACTCTCCAAAATGACTCCAAATGATCCTTCTCTCCTGATAGTCACATGATTGTATAGTCTTCCTCCACATTATGGGTTATAGTTGGTCTCTATAACCTATAAAATATGATAGAAGTGATGGTGCATGACTTATGATGCTAAGTCATACTGGAAATGGTAGCATCTGCCTCTCTTGCTCTCTCTTGGATCACTCAGTCTTTGATAAGCCAGCTACTGTGTCATGAGGACAGATAGTATTTCTATGAAGGGACCCATATTGCAGGGAAATGATCTTTCAGACACTAGCTATGTGAGTGAGCCGTGTTATAAGCAGGTCCTCCATCTCCTGTCAGGACAGCAGATTTCTGCAGCCCTCGTCAGGTCTTTTAAGAGAGGCTATGAGATATAACCACTTAGCTATATTGTTCATGAATCCCTAACTCATAGAAACTGTGAGATACTGAATATTTATTTAGTCATTCATATTTGGGAATAATTTTTCTTATATTTATAGGTAACTAATACACTTCTCACAATTAATGTGCTAAGTGCTAGTTTAGTGTATATTTGAATAACCTTCTAACAATCAGATGACTCCAGCACAGGAGTCTAGGTGATTGCCTTCCACCATAAAGGCCAAAAAAAAAAAGGGCAGACATTCATTTTTCCAGAACCTTCTAACACCCAACACTGCAGCCTGAACACCGATATGTGACAAAACTCATGCACTTTTCCCTCGGACTTTGAGTCAGAAGTTAGTTGTTTAAGAAATCAAAGGTAATGGAAAACAAACTCTAGTAATAGCTGCAGAGACCACCACAGCCTCAGGTGTCTTGGTGTGACAGTGGCAGCAGAGCCAGCAGCAATACCCAGTGGCTAATGCCTGCGGCAGTCAAAATGACAGTTTCCAGTGTTCAGCTGTGAAAACAGAAGTGTCTTCACCCAACTGACTCAGTGGTGAGATTGGGCTGTGGTTTTTACTTTTACTTTTCCATTATTGCTGCCAGTGTTCCAAGACTGATCATCTAGAATTCCAACAAATCTATCAGATATTTATCAGGTAAGGTAACTGCGGCTGCTTTAATAAATCACTCAAAACTTCAGTGGCTTAAAACATGAAGCTCATTTCTCATCAACTCAGTGACCGACCATAGAAAATATTCTGGTCAGTGGACGGCTCAGGTGATTTCCATCTTAATGCTCTACCACCCACTGGGACATTGTCGGCATCTGCAGTTAGAGCAAGAAAAATGAGAATGGAGAAGTCAGCCCATTTTAAAAGCCATTCCATGGAAATGACATACATCACTTATGCCCACATTTGCTGATGAGACCCAGACACCAGACCCACCTGGATTCACAGGTGAAGGAAGAGGTAGTCCATAGCTTGCAGTCAGTTCTCAGTAACACTCTAGTCAACAGACTAAGAAGTACAAAAGTCTGTTTATAGCTGTTCATCTCTGTCACATTGAGCTACAAGCATGAATATGTTACAATTTGTTGGTTTGTTTTGCTTAAATCAGTCAGAGGTAGCTTGCTTGCAACTGGGAAGTCTGCTTAATACAGCTGTGTTCTCAGTTACTTGATCAAAATCAACCTATAATTTGGCCAGTTAGTATAAATTAAGCTGAATTAACTCTTTCTTGCATTGTTAAATTTTCTATGTTTTGAATAACAGGCTGTTTATCACTAAATAGTTCATGAAACCCACTTTTACCTGTAATGCTATGAAAAAGTTGCAAGCCTCTGCTTACAGCATACGTATTTAAAAACAAGGAAGGGCTCTAGTTATAAACCTTTTCACTTATGGCAACATTATATTCTAATAAAACCTAGAAGCATCTTATTTCTTTTACCTCCGTTAATAGACACACCAATAGCCGACACTACCACTAAGCACACTTTTTTTTCAGAAATAATTTCAGATAATGGAAAAACATTTTCCATTAGGGAGTAATAATAGTTAGGGACTATTTAACAATACATTATTTATTAAATTTCTTTAGTAATTAAATAACTAGTCACAACATTGTAAATAACTATATCACAAAATTATAGTCACATGTTTTATTGCTATCGAGAATTTCTACAAATTATGAATACAACTTAAAATTGCTGTATTCATAATTTGTAGAAATTATGTATTGTTGGTCCTTAAATTTATTTTCTTGAAAAATAAATCACTGTTAAGAGAATAAAAAGACAAGACACAGACTGGGCAAAAATATTTGCAAATACGTAGCTGATAAAGTACTAGGATCCAAAATATATAAAGAGCTCTTAAAACTCAAGAATAAGAAAACAATCCAATTAAGAAGTGGTCAAGAGTTTTGAACAGACATCCCACCAAACAACACATACAGATGGCAAATAAACACATGAAAAGATGCTCAGCAAATTGTGGCACCAGGGAATTATAAATTAAAACAATGGGGGGTGGCTGGATGGCTTAGCTGGTTAGAGCACGAGCTCTGAACAACAGGGTTGCCAGTTTGATTCCCATATGGGCCAGTGAGCTGGGCCCTCCACAACTAGTTCAAGGACAATGACTTGGAATTGATGGGCCATGGAGAAACACACTATTCCCAAATAATATTTATTAAAAATATATAAAAAACAATGGATACCACTACACATCTATTAGAATGGCTAAAATGCAAAATATTGATAATACCAAATGCAGGCCTGGATGTAGAAAAACAGAAACTCTCATTCATTGCTGATGGGAATGGAAAATGGCACACCATTTGGAAGACAGTTTGGCAGTTTCTTACAAAACTAAACATACTCTTGATCCAGCAATTAGACTGTTCAGTATTTATCCAAAAGAGTTAAAAACACATGTCTAAACAAAAATCCCCACACAATGTTTATAGCAATTTGTTGATAATAGCCCAAACTTGGAAGCAACCAAGATGTCTTTCAGTAGGTGAATGGATAAATAAACTGTGCTATATCCAGATAATGGAATATTATTCAGCACTAAAAAGAAATGAGCTATCAAGTCATGAAAAGACATGGAGAAAACTTAAATGCATAATGCTAAATGAAAGAAGCCAATGAAAAGACTCAATGAGTATATACTGTGTGATTCCAACTATATGCCATCCTAAAAAAGGCAAAATTAGAGAGGCAGTAAAAAGACCAGTGATTGTCAGTGTTGTGGAGGGAGAGATACAGAGGGATGAATAGGTGGAGCACAGGGATTTTTAGGGCATGAAACTATTCTGTGTGTTAAAAGCAATACACGCCATTATAAATTTGTCAAAAGTCATAGAAGGTACAACACAAAAAGTTAAACTTAATATAAACAATGAATTTTTAGTTAGTGTATCATACTGGTTTATCAATTGTAATAAATGTACCACAGTAATGCAAGATGTTGAAATTAGAGAATTGGTGTATGTATGGATGAGGAGTTATACGGAAACTCTGATGTTTTGTTCACTTTTTCTGTAAACCTAAAACTGTTCTAAAAATTAAAGTGTATTAATTAAAAAATAAATAATTAAATTTAAGTAACAGGGTAACAAGTTCTGGGAAAGATCTTCATTATGCTTTATTTGTATGTAATTCATTTATCTAAAAAAAGAAAGGAAAGCTATTACATTTCACTCTGAAATCAGATAGTTCTAAATATCCTGTAAAGTTCAGAGGTGATGGATAAAAAATCCCATCAAGCAGTCCAAATGTTATTTCTGTCTACCACCAACTCATGCAATTTGCTTACTGACCTCTTATTGGCCCGTATTTCATGTGTCCCTATTTTTAACAACTGCTTGATCCCTGGTTTATGTGTCTGGCTCATTTTCTAAGCCTCCCCACATCTTCCTGTAGTTTGGTTTTACTAACATTGACTACCAACTAGAATAATATTGAGTTTGTTCTAAGTTCCCATTGTTCTGTGTACCTTAGCTCTTAGTTCCTATTTCTCAGGGTGGGGGGGTGGAGGGGATGGAAATCCTGACACAGTGGGAACGTTATATTGTTCAGACTCCTGAAAGGTATTGTGACTTAATTATCTGATTTATTGACACTGGAAAAAGTCAAATGTGTTTTATACAATAAATGTATATTGAAAGAGTAAGAAAAAATAATGATGGGTATTATATTATATTATATTATATTATATTATATATTTTACATTACATTGTATATTAGAAATATACTGGCAAGCAACTATATATGGGCTGTATTGGATAGAATGAATGTAAGAATAAATAAGAGATGACCAGTTTCCTTAAGGTACTTCACAGTATAGTAGGGAGACAGAAATGTAAACAGATAATTATGACAGCATGGTCTGTACAGTGTTGAATCTTTTAGCATAATGTGTCATCTCCAAATAGTATTAGAATTTTATAAAGCTTTTGTTAAAATGCCACTGGAGGTAATTCTTAAACTTGAAACTAAAAGAAATCAAATAGAAAAGGACTCTATTGTCATCTAGTGGCAAAACTCATGCCCTTAAAATGTTACCTTGGATATCATCTATCTGTGAGAAGCTATTTTGGGGAGAAAAAGCAATTGAGCACAATTTTTTGCAAGTTTTTTTCAGATCTTAATACATGAAGGAAAACTAATGCTCTAAAAATGAAGATAATATCAGTGTTCTTTCAGGAGCATTTTTTTTTTTTCACTCTCTCATCACAGATAGAAATGATTTCAATTTAAGAAACTGTCCCAGATTAAAGGAGGCTAAATAGACATGATAACTAAATGCAGTTTGTGACCTTGGATTGGATATTAGAAAAGTTCATGATATTTAAATAGGTCCTGTTGCTTATTTAAGAATATTGTATCTGTATAAATTTCCTGGTTTAGATAATCCTACCGTGGTTATGAAAGACTTTAAAATTTTGGGAGGCTGAGAGAGTCAAGCACATAAGAATTCTGGGGTTATTTTTGCAATATTTTATAAATCTGCATTTATTTCAAAATAAAGAATTTTTAATATTAAATAATAAAAATGTAATAAAAATTGCAAAACTGGTTTAATAATGTATTTTATGTTACCCCAATCTAATAATATATCCTATAAATATTTAAGTATTCCAGTTTACCTATACTTATATTTCTCTCTAAATTAAACATTTTGCAAGGTCAGTGTGAAAAAATGTAACACAATATTTATAGTTTTTGATTTTTAGTTTATGATGGAAAAACGACTATTATTTAAGTCCAGCCTTGATGGCAGTCTTTTTACAAGGAACCACAATTAATTTACCATTTTCTTTGTATTGTTAACTCCAATAAAACATGCTAGATTCTCAATCCAACAGTGATATCTTCTAATGGT